>NC_089858.1:17609105-17931962 GCF_036373705.1 Amia ocellicauda | reverse complement strand
GATATAAAAACTAAACCGATAAATAAATGTACAGAGGTAATTCACAAATGCCAGTTAGAGACCTTTCTCTCAAAGGAACAAGTTTAAAGAATTGTATTTCTTTACATTTATTCTCTTTTCTTAAGCTGCTACAAAATTCAACAGATTTTATTTGAAAGGTTTAAGTATATTTGTGTGCAAGATCTACAAATCCTCTTTAAGATTATCTATGATCTAAAAAGGTAGGGAGAGTAAAAACAAAAGTACTTGGCTAAGAAATTCAACAGAAGATTTTAAAGGTTTATGTAGATGTTTGTATGCAAGATCTATAAATCCTCTCTTTTGTTGAAGATTATCTATGATAAAAAAAAAAAGTAAGGACAATAGTCCAATTTTTTTTTATATATATTAAACGCATAGTAAAACCTTGGAATTACAGGAACGCGGCTGGGGCTAGAAATGGACAGACTTCCTTCTGTGAAACTCACTCTGGGGGATGGTCTTCTTCATCTCATCGCGGACAATCTTGTCCATCCGGTTGGACAGGGTGTTGCTGAGGGACTGGGTAAGCTGCTGGGACAGGTGCTCCTGCAGTTGCCGGTTGCGGTCATGCCCCTCGGCTACCATGCGGTCCATTCTCCGCTCTGGAGACAGCAAGGGTCAAGGAATACACAGACACAGCCACCCCCCCCCACATCTCTGTTGACTGACTGCTCTTACTGACCGATGCTCAGAGGCACAGGATTAGTCTCGCAAGTGGATGTGCTAAAAAAAGGATAAGCGAATGCAAGTGCCGTTTCCTGTATGACTGGCATGGGTGACTTATAAATCGACAGCAACCAGCCAAATTATATTAATGAAAGTGCCAGACACCAGTATAGTGAAGTACAGCTTACAGTTCAAATACCTAAAAAAATACTGTACATCTCTGCACAAGCAAAAACTAAAAAAAAAAGCTCTCTGACCCGAAATATGAAATCATGGTCAATGCATTACATGTATGATTGCATAAGCGATTTTGGACCGTCAACACAAATCCAGATTGGAACAGCAGCAGACTCCAGAGCGGACAGAAAGCTGCATCTTCAGACATTTCATCTTCCTCCCTCATGTCTGAAACTGCATCACCACCATCAGGATTTTAATCTCAGGAGAGATTTTAACCCAGCATGTGATACAACTGTTCCCAGTGATCAAAACATCCACAGGTTGACTTCCTGTCCCATTTAAAGGGTATGGTTTTAAAACAGGGTGGGACTGGCACATGAACATAGATTCTATTTCTTTGTACTAGTTCAAGGGACTTGATTAATGTATTTATAATAAATCAAATGCTCTCTCCATCCGTCTGACTCACAGGATTGGTTTATAAATCCTTTTTAAAATTTAGTATAGTGTCCTTCTCAAGGTAGCCACAGAGCACTATACAAATTGAAAAAAGATGCCCTATAGAAAATATTTTACTTAACAGAACAGGAAGTCAACCTTGGAAGCTCTGTACGCTGGAAAGGAACATATCCTGATCATCAAGTGGCAATTCAACCTTTCCTGCTCTCTTAAAGACTGGCAGCTAAGACTCTAGCACTGTACAGCACATTGTGGAAGGAAGAGAAAGAGGCAGAAAGAATATATATACACTCACCTAAAGGATTATTAGGAACACCTGTTCAATTTCTCATTAATGCAATTATCTAACCAACCAATCACATGACAGTTGCTTCAATGCATTTAGGGGTGTGGTCCTGGTCAAGACAATCTCCTGAACGTCTGAATGGGAAAGAAAGGTGATTTAAGCAATTTTGAGCGTGGCATGGTTGTTGGTGCAAGACGGGCCGGTCTGAGTATTTCACAATCTGCTCAGTTACTGGGATTTTCACGCACAACCATTTCTAGGGTTTACAAAGAATGGTGTGAAAAGGGAAAAACATCCAGTATGCAGCAGTCCTGTGGGCGAAAATGCCTTGTTGATGCTCGAGGTCAGAGGAGAATGGGCCGACTGATTCAAGCTGATAGAAGAGCAACTTTGACTGAAATAACCACTCGTTACAACCGAGGTATGCAGCAAAGCACTTGTGAAGCCACAACACGTACGACCTTGAGGCGGATGGGCTACAACAGCAGAAGACCCCACCGGGTACCACTCATCTCCACTACAAATAGGAAAAAGAGGCTACAATTTGCACAAGCTCACCAAAATTGGACAGTTGAAGACTGGAAAAATGTTGCCTGGTCTGATGAGTCTCGATTTCTGTTGAGACATTCAGATGGTAGAGTCAGAATTTGGCGTAAACAGAATGAGAACATGGATCCATCATGCCTTGTTACCACTGTGCAGGCTGGTGGTGGTGGTGGTGTAATGGTGTGGGGGATGTTTTCCTGGCACACTTTAGGCCCCTTAGTGCCAATTGGGCATCGTTTAAATGCCACGGCCTACCTGAGCATTGTTTCTGACCATGTCCATCCCTTTATGACCACCATGTACCCATCCTCTGATGGCTACTTCCAGCAGGATAATGCACCATGTCACAAAGGTCGAATCATTTCAAATTGGTTTCTTGAACATGACAATGAGTTCACTGTACTAAACTGGCCCCCACAGTCACCAGATCTCAACCCAATAGAGCATCTTTGGGATGTGGTGGAACGGGAGCTTCGTGCCCTGGATGTGCATCCCACAAATCTCCATCAACTGCAAGATGCTATCCTATCAATATGGGCCAACATTTCTAAAGAATGCTTTCAGCACCTTGTTGAATCAATGCCACGTAGAATTAAGGCAGTTCTGAAGGCGAAAGGGGTCAAACACAGTATTAGTATGGTGTTCCTAATAATCCTTTAGGTGAGTGTACATCCACACACAAAAGGTGAGAGGTGCCCTCAGTAAGGTTGCGACAGCAAGGATACGGTCCTGCTCCTGCTGGGTGACCATGACTCTCTCCACGTGGCCCATGATGGAGCTCTGAATGCCGTCCATGTGGCTGGTGAGTCTCTGGATTAGCTCCAGCTGGCTCTGCCGCAGTTCGGAGATCTCCCTCTGCTGGCTGCGCAGCAGCAACAGCAGCTCCTCCTGCAGCTCAGGGTGCATCTGAGCACACAGACACAGGACAGATCAAAAATCAATACAGGAAACTGCTGTGCTCCACACCAGACACCTACATCATTGGATAAGACATGAAGTGTTTGAACCCAACTAGCAATAATGTGAACTATAAATGTATTCAAAAGCCAGTACTCTTTACCACTGTGCTACAGGATCCATCATAGAGGATCGAGTTTACAAAGGGGGTTGATCGTGGGGGGGGGGGGGGCATTTCATACGAGAAGAACAGGCTTACCGGATGATCCACCTGCCTGGACTGGGAGGCATCCCTGCAGAATAAACAAACATCTCATTGAGTAGCATGCACAGCAGGGCCAAGTCATTACAAACCATCACAGGGAAACCTCTACATCCTGACGCAGTCCACACATGCATTGCAAAAGTACCGTTTGGAAGCTTAGCAGAGAAACGGAAAATGATCGCAAGGAAACCACACGCTGGTGTACAGGTGCTTTATACGATACTGCTTGCCAAGAGGCTGCTGTGAAAGGTAATGATGATTGCAAGCTTATAACAGAACAATTAACAAAAATACCGTAAAACTTCAATTAAACGCCGCTGGCATTTATTCCAAATAACTGCAAGAAGCCCCGGCGTCAATTGGAGACCGGCGATTGAAGGACACATTCATAAATAAAAAGACATCGAGGACTCATGCACAGTAAGAAGAGCCTGGAAACATTGTTTCATTGTAGAAGAAGGCTAATAGGACAGGCTTTTATTATAATTTTTATTTTACTTATTATTTAATAATTTGTTTTCTAAAGATGCAAACAAATCACATTCAATGGAAGGTGAACTATACACTGGATTGAAAACAAGATACCGGTAATTCTGTTAGCAGTCTAAGATTCGATATACTTTGAACTCTCGCTAAATAAACAAAAAGCAGTTCAACAAAACTGTGCAAATACGCTTTAAACCAAACCATCAACATTATACTTCATTAAAGCATTGTTTATCACAGTCGACAGTTCATTCAAATCACTGCAATTAACAGCAATACAAATATACAGCTATATATTAAAGTGAGAAATTAATAAAAACACACGTGATAGGGTTTTTTAAATGAATATACGGTATATATATTTAATGAAAACGTAAGATGCCTAACCGGCTTTTGTTTACATTATTATGCAAATAAACCTGGCAACTATTTTAGACCAGCTGCTATTTGAGACCCAGCGAGTATTGGAAGTTTTACGGTATATACATGTGGCAAGTCACTGGCTTTCACAATCACTAATTATCCACAGGGCAGAGAAATTCTTAAATCTGGAGCAGCTCAGGTAGATCGCAACGTTCACCGATTAAAAAATATAACAATTTTGCCTGGCTGGGGCAGTAAGGGATGTGAGGAAGTATCAAAATAAATATATTAAAAAATAAAAACCTCACCCTCTTCAATCATCAATGCTGTGCTACTGCCACTGCAGACTGAACAGTTTACACAGCAGTGGTAACCATGCAAACCTTGCATCCAGCAGCTTCTAGCATTGACTTCCTCTGCTATTTCAGAGGGCAGTACAGTTAAGCACTTGCACTTGACGGCTCCCACATGCAGAAATAAGAGACGTTTGTCACATGGGCTTCAAACATGCTCAAATAAAGATCGGAAACAGATGGGTAGGTACCGATTTTAAGGCATCGGTACACAGCCCCCAAAGCAGTGCGAGTGGGCTGCACCTACCCCTCATCTTTTTTAGTCTTTCTCTTTAATTTCGGGGAACCCCTTGGAGAGACTTTCCAGTCTTTTACAGGTAACCTGTGGGAGGCTTTGGAACCATAGTTTCCTGAGGAAGAGGCGAGGCTCGCAACTTCATCATCGTGATCACTGCAAATTAAGCAACGAAAACAAGAGCAGGGCTTTAAGACAAGGGAGCAATGGCTTTGTTTACACGCTGGTAAGAATTCAATTTTAATTAAAAGTCATGACTTCTTTTAAGGTCGTACGGCTAGATTACTATTTTAGAGTTTACCTGGTCTAAACATAAAACTTATTAAAACTAACTAGACGTAACCAGCATGTCAACACAACCACATTGAATTGTGACAAGTTCCCGGTTCTCTCTACCTCCCCGACCCCCACCCTTTTCTTTGCCTCCCCTCCTGGGGTGGGTCTTACCTCTGCTCTGCGCTGGCATCCTGGCTGTCGTGCTGGGGGAGGTGATATGGGTGTCTGTGGAATGGGGAGGTCTTGTGCTTCTCCTTCAGGTCTTCTCTAGAACTGAAAAGGAGGAGGAATTATGGTAAACAAAAGTATTGTTTCTTGAAGAAAATCCTGCTTGCTGGTAAAAATGGCACGGACACACATTAAGCTGGCAAAGCGCGCAGCTCACCAGTCGACGATGCTGTTCCTGGTCTCCCGGGTGATGTCGGGGGCTGCCGGCCAGGGCTGGCCGACGCTGCTGTCTGCTGCCGCAGCAGCCGCACTCTCCTGTGACAGGGCAGCCTCCAGCAGTGAGGGCGTGCTGCTGAGACGCTCGCCCTCGGCCGGGCCGCTCTCCAGGGAGTGGTGGCCATGCTCCGAATTGTGCCGGTTGCACGGGGAGAGCAGGTGCAGTGCGGAGGCTGCCGAGGCCATGCTATCAGAGTGCATCGTCGGCTCCCGGCCCTCTGCTGCCAGCACGCCCACAGTGCCTAGCCCCCGCTGCAGCGTCTCCGAGGCGATCTCTGGGATGTCCTGGGACATGGCCGTGGAGGCAGAGGAGATCACATCGGGGGAGCGCTCGCGGGTGGGCGATGCCTGTGGCACCAGGAGGGGCTCGATGGCCTGCAGGTCCAGAGACAGTGGGGGGTTTGGAGAGGGAGTGACCTGCAGGAGGAAGAGGAGGGAGAGGTGAGCAACAACAACAACAACAACAACAACAATGGAAAAAACAAAAATCAAAGTTTCATAATTGCTCTGACCTTCTTAAACTACTCAAAAAAGTCCATTTATATATTCAATATTGCGATACATTTTAACAATTTGAAGTCACCCTGGATAAGAGCATCTGCTAATAAATAATATAATAACCACAATAATATTAGGTCAGAAAGTGCTGCTGTTCCGAGGCTTTCAAGAAAGCTGCTGTAAAACGCACCCCCACCACACCATCCAGGATGAAATCACTGCTTCCTTTTAACAAATCTCACTTGCTCTTACTGCTCACTAGTCTGGATAGCCACTAGGACGTGGCTGGTGATTGGTAGAGGTGTATGACCTGTATAGAGGCTGGCAGCTGGTCAGTAAGCCCAGGGATGAGGATGGAGCTGTTTCGAGGGCTGGCTGGAAGGCCGCTGCTGGAGCTGCTCGAGCTCAGAGCCATGCTGGTCTCCAGGGAGATCTTGGGGCTCTGTGTTAATTCTTCAGCGCTCCTGAAAGAATACAAGCGTGTCATGTCTGTCCAGCTTCGGGCCATGTCACAGTATACAAAAACAGGATCATGAATATATAGAAACTGACTTTCTTCCTGCAGAATACAGTATAAAGTTTGTATTCTATTGTTTTGCATAGGGCTTTATCTGAGGCAAATCACGAGGTTGAAGAAGCATAAGTATTCAATATGAAGGCTCAGTTTCTTTGCACATCTGGCAACTTCAGGAAGCGACTTTTCTTACCACCCATTAATGTAGTACAACATTTTCAGAGTTCAAAACAGACCTACCTGGACACTACGGCCTCGCTGACAGAGCTGCTGCTCATTGCAGTCACGGTGGTCAGGGTACTGGCACTGCTGCCAGGGGAAGCAGAGATCTGCTCAACAGGAAGGAAAAGAATGAAACGGTAAGAAATCCTTCCATTAATCCTCAAATAAACTTTCCCTGCAGTACACTCAGGGGTCCTAATGTGGGAGGCAACTTTGAGACTATAGGAGCCATCACCTCTGCTCTACTGAATGGCGAGCGCATGCATTCATACTTTTTGGTGCTGTACCAAAAACTCAAGCACTAGTCTAGTTAGGTGGAGTTGTGCTTGAGTTTTTGGTACAGCACCAAAAAGTATGAATGCATGCGCTCGCCATTCAGTAGAGCAGAGGCGATGGCTCCTATAGTCTCAAAGTTGCCTCCCACATTAGGACCCCCAAGTGTACTGCACAGCCAAGACTGACAAACTAATCTGAATAACAAACCAAACAAAAGCGACTACCATGCCAATGCATAGATATTACCTGCTGCGCCAAAGCACTGGGAGTCATGAAGGCGTCGGGAGTCATGAGTTTCGGTTTGACGTCGTTGGAAGGCGACAGGTAGGTGGCGGAGGTGGACAGGTCTGAGAGGCGGCGCAGGTCGTGCTGCGAGCCTCGGGCAGAGTCCTTGTCTGAGCCCAGGCCCTCGATGCTCACGTCCGTCAGGTGGTCGGGAAAGTCTGCAAGACAAGCGACTGGGTGACCACTCAGACTCTGCAATCTCCCCCATAGCATTCACTACAACTATAACTACTACCACGAAAGTCTTTTAGGGTGTTCTCTAGGCTTCCTGGTAGAAACTAAGTTCAAATTAACCAAATAAACTAATGGATTAGACATCAAGTCACGCTATAAATGACAAACAAAGTGTGACCCGACGCTGAATATTCTCCAAGGAATGACAAAAATTCCTGCTTCCTGCGACTTAAAACCGTGACGCTGCCCATTACAACCCAAACGAAAAGCCTATGCAGGTTACAGGATCAACCCCCACTCCCGCCCCAAAAATCTAATTTAAGGAGACTAACACAGGGCAGGGCCATACATAAGCAAGCACACTGGCACAGGGCCATTAGGAGAAGACGCGTGGTCTGCAGAGAACAACGAAGTATCTCTGTGCTCCCGGGAGAAAAACAACAAACAGGATTTGGCATAACAGGATTGAAGATATATTCTTAAAAAAAAAAAAAAAAAACTCACTGAAGTCCTCACGTGAACTGGAATGAGGTAGAAACAAAGAGCTGCACGGGCTGTGATGAGGCTGGAACCAAATCTGCACATCCTGCAGAGACCTGGCAGAAACAAGAGGGGCCATTTAAAAATGAAGGTCTTTTTTCCCCTTTTATGTTTTCATTATAGAACAAATCTCATAAAAAGGGTACAAATCATGCAAAATCTTTAAAATGAATAAATCTCAGCTGGGCAATCCTGTCTCAAGGCAGGGCCTCACCTCCCTAGATCACTGCTGATCTTAAGCGCGTGGATCGCACTACTCACTTTGTGTGGACGCAGTACAGCTTGATCTGGACTCCTGCTCTGGAATCCACAGGCCCCTGGCTTCCTTCTGCAATGAAGACAAGTGTCACAGCTATACTTGCATTTGTTTATAAACTGCACTATGAGAGAGAAAGAGATCCCCGAGGGTGTCCATTACCCTAGCACTGGCCCTGCAGACACACCCAATACCCCACCAGATCAACATCCCTGCCTACCCGTGGTCATGGACTCGCTCTCTTCCTCAGGGGGGAGCACTTCAGTGTGGCGCAGGCGGCTGCGGCTGACGTCCTGGATGCCGAAGCTGAGTACGGGGTGGGTGAGCAAGAACTCTGAGACGGCGATGAAGCTGGCCCGGCCCTTGTCCTGGTCCTGCAGCAGCTCCATCACGTACAGCACCTGCAGGCGGACGTGCACACTCAGGCAAGCTACACTCTGTACAGGGACAGCATGTCCTCCACCAGGGGACACTGTACAGCACATGGCTTTTAAAAGGGCTTGGAAATACAGCGCCCAGATTGCCTTTCCCCCCCCGAGGCAGGGTCTGGGTAACTTGAATAAATGTATCCAGGCATCTGTGAATGTGCCAACGCATGTAGCCCAAAAGATGAAAATACACACAAATGAAAGATTCTGGGAGCACTGTAATTAAAGCTATGAGAAAAACTAATCTTCTACCAACAGATTGTTTTAATAGATTGTTTTAATAAAATACTATCCACCTGCATAGGGTCATTCTGGACTGGTCTCTGATGCCAACAACAAACCTGAGGTCAGAGGGTGGAGATTCTACATTCTCCTGTCAGTTCACTATATGGCACATTCAAGATCTTGGTAAAGACAACAAACTTCCCTTACTTTTCTTTGGACATCAGTGAGTATCAGGTACTCGGCAGAAAGATCCAGGCTGGCCTTCAGACTGGGCAGGATGCTGGAGTTAAAAGGGTCTGGAGAAAACCTGAAACAGAAGGATGAGCACATTGCTAAAGCCTCTCAGTGGGGACGTGCTGTAGAGTTCCCACAATGCACCAATAGGAAACTACATTGACCTCACCTCCAGGACTGTAGAACACAGTTATGTCAACATCTAGAATAATCAACTGCTCAGCCCCAGTCTTGTTATTAGGAAATATGAACACCTTTTGCTAGCTATCTCAATGCACAGTAAAATCTTATGACTTTTTTTTCTAGTTTCATCACTTTCTTGGGTTGAAAATTTCCAGTTGCAGTTCTGGGCAAGTAGGTACCCTGGTTTGAACTAGTACACTGCAGAATATAAATGGTCTTTAACTAAAACAATCCTCTCTTCAACTGAAATATTTCAGTCACCTTCTGTCATCTCTCTGTGTGCCAATGGATAAGAGTGCTTGAGGAAACTGGAACCAACCATGCACTCACACCTCTGCCCCTATATTGTTTAGCCCTAAGCAGCACCACCCTCCGCACCAACAGGCGTCAGCAGCATGCTGACCTGACAGTCTGCAGGCAGGTCCAGGACACAGTGCACCACATCTTCAGCTCCCGGTTCTGATCCGCTCCCGTCACCAGGAACCTCCAGAAGGGAACTCTGGAAGAGATGAACACCACACTTCAGAAATACAGTTTCAATGCATTTCTTTTTAAAGTGTTTAATGGTTTGCTTTTTGGTTAATGTAGATAAACGTGACCCATCATAATGTTTTTCCTTTGTAGAACTATCAATTGTGGCATTACACAAACTTGAGTTCATAAGCGCTACATTATTTAATCACATTAACTGATCTCATCTTTCCTTTAATACACTGTTGCTTACTGCTTATGTCACTTAATGTCCATTACTGTATTGTTACAATCAACTAGAGCAGCTCAGTTAAACACTGAGGTACTGGGTGCCATTCCACACACACTGATTCACACAATTAAAGAAACAGCCCGTTGAGACAAGACCTTTATATGCTATATCATTCGGATAACAAAATAATGCATAAGGGGGAAAAAAAAAAACAGGAAATGCCACTGAACACATGGCAATAATTCATAGTTGCTATTTATACTCACAAACAAAAATCTCTAAGTGGTTTCATGTAACTTTTTTAGAGAGCTATTACAACCACAGAATAGCCCCTATAACATGGTGGGCAGGCAGTACACAGCTGCCGCCAGTCTCACAGCTACTTACTCTGGGTCTTGCTTTTTGTGATTGTCACAAAACAGCAGGCAGGACAGGGGTTTACCATTGTGGGGTTTCCATTCATGAAGACATCTGGCGAAAGAGCAGAAGAGCGATTTAATATCTATAGCTGCCCAAAATGACACCACATCTTGCCATGTGCAGAAAGATTTTTTAATTAATTAAAAAGGAGTATTTAAAAAGTTACACTAAAAACCACTGTTGAAAGCTACAGATATAGGTTTCTGGAACAGAAACCAAAACCATTTCCAAAAAATCCTACATACTTTCAGATCTTAAAATGGCTTTTGTTTTGGTCAATAAAAATAAGGACAATAATATCTGGCACAAACAATATGGAATTGCAATGCTTGCATACCTTGGTTGATCCTGCCCTTCAATGTAGATTTGCCAGAACTTGATGTATCCATCGTGGCTGGCTGTGGCCAGGACTGTGCCATCTGGAGACAGAGCTCCTTCACTAATACGCTGCGGAGAAAAACAGACCGGACTCAGCTTTGAGCACAAAAATCACGATACACAAAAAAAGATGAACTGAAGCCCAACTAAAGACGAGATGAAGAGTGACAGATTATTCTTTGAAAACATTAGTGGTTTTACTACATAGATTGTATTGCCCATGATATATAAAGAATAACCAATTGTTAACCATCAGCATGGAAACTACAATAAAAAGATAAATCCAGGATGACATTTTCTATCTGATTAGTTCTATAAAGATGTGAAGTATGACTGGCCAACCCTCAGTGGTTCTCATTAACTCGTACAGGGAGGGAGGGAGAACTGTGATTCTGTCGATGCTGGTTTGCTTACTGCAGAGTGTCCTTTAACAGTGATGAAGCCTTCCCGCAGGTCAGTAGCTTCCATTGGCCAGCTGCTGTTGTTGGCTCTGAGAATTTCCAGATCCCACACTTCTGCCTGGAGAGAGAATCAAGAGCCCTTGCCTGTCAGCAAAAATCTTTTCAAGGTTAATTTTTTTAAATAAATAAACACACACACACACCACCTTATGATCAAAGGAGAAAGGTTATGGTAACTAGGTCCAGTTACTAGGCTACAAAAATATTTTTGAAAAATGCTAATTATTCCTTTGCAACATGTGGGTTGATCTGTTTGGCAGATTAATATTCCAGTCACTGAATACAGAAGACCTGCAGAGGACTTCTCAGACGAAAGCCCATACACATTTTAAAGCAGCCATACCCGGTCCTCATGGAGCAGAGCCAGGGTCTGGCACCCATCTTCTGCGTTGTCCTCGTTCTCCTCCGGGATGAATGGACACCAGATTATCCTCCTGTTGGCGTTCAGAGGGGTACCTTCAGGCCGTCGGACATGGACAATTATCTCATCTCTGGGATACGGGTTAAGGAAGAACTTAAGTCACTGTGAAAAATCTCATGAAAAAGAAGCAGGGATTCCCGCAGCCCTTTACAGGCCAGACGATGTTCCACGAGCACCACGAATTACTGCCTTGCCTGTGCAAATATTTGCGGGTAACCTGAAGCACACTCTCAATCACTGGTAGTTAAAAACACGCACCATGCAACTGATAACACATACGATCTCAACAGGAACGTTAAATTACAAAGTATTAAAAAAACAAAAACAAGCAGCACTTAATCAATCCATAGGCAGTTATTGCCAATGCCAACTGCAAACAGACAGTTACAAACAAACCAACCACATTTTTTTTATAAAAGAATATACTTAAAAATAAAAGCAGGGCAACTATTAACAAACGTTTATGGTAACGAGGTGAAAAAGAATATATATAAATTATAAAATTGTGCTGCTTATAGGGGATGTCAGTGGAGGATACTGTATCTTTCCATTCTGGTTTTCCAGCTGCCACACGAAGAGGTTGCCGGCCTCGTCCAGGCAGGCCAGCTGGTTGGAGTTGAGGTGAGCGAAGGCCAGGTCTGTGACGGCCCCTGTGAAGCCCTTGAGCAGAGTGCGCTCAGCTGTGCCCAGGCTCAGCACTCGGATCATGGCATTATTGTTCGCACCTGTGCACAGGTAGACACAAAAAAAAAAAAAAAAACTTCAACACACCTTCACACAGCACCGAGAACAAGGTGCATAGACTAGAGAGTGCCAACTTCAGATTTCCTGTTTGAACACTTTTGTGTATGTTTCCCACCCGCACGAACATTTAAAACTGTTAATGAGTCCCACCCATGGAATTGTACATCTTTGAGCAACACATCAGTATGTTTTAAATATGCAAAGAAAGTGCTCTTTTTTTATATAAAAATGTGTGTAGAAATGAGTAACCGCAGTCCCTGGATATCATATAGTATTTTGCAGATATCAAAAACACTCATGTAAAATCTCTGTTTGGTAAATACAAAACCTAGTAACCAAGCAACAATGCCAAGCTCTCAACTGTGGCAGATCAGTTTACAGACAGTCTAACAAGGCCCTCTAGATGGGCACATATTGTACTACAACCAGAGACCAAAGCCTCACAAAACAGAAAGCAATAACCGTAGCTTCTCACCCCTGATGGCATATGCAAGGTAGGAATTGGACACTGCTATCAGGTTGCCATAGTAGTACTTATGCTCCCAGTCATATTTGGCCACAGGCTGGATTTTCACCTGCAAGACAGTGAGAGAAGAAAGCTTTAACGAAGACACAAAAGCACAGACACAACACTTACTGCTGGTCCTTTAACATTTTGTTAATGTGGATTTGAGACCAAATGTGCCACAGATCAGTACCAAATGTGTTACGGGCCAGAAACGTGGGAACACTGTGTGTAAGGGGAGGTTCTATTTAAAGAACAGCGTGAGTTAGAGCAGTAGCGCTCTCTAGAATAGAACCCTTGTTTTTACATGTCCTTCAAAAGATGCAGCACAAGGACCTTTAACCCAAGGACCTTCAGCTGTGAATGACACCCCCCCAGAGTGTTTACCTTACTGCTACCCCTGGCTTTGCTGTTGATGCTGGAATCATGGCTCGCCACTATCTCCACATCTCCAGAGGATATGACAATGCAGGTGGAACTGTCGTCTCCCGAGAGGCAGCTATGACGTTTTGGTGATTTTTTTTTTTTTGTTTGAGAGAAAAAGGCAGCAAAAATGTCAAGTCAGCAAGACAGTACTAATTGAAGTAAAATCGCAGCAGTAGCAGAACATTAAGCATCTCTCCCTTCCTTTCTTTCTACCTCTCCACGGGAATAGTCGAGCGTTCGAGGCTTGGAACTGCCCTAGATATCTTTGACATGTTCTGAAAAATTGCCTTCCCCCCCTCCCCCTCCCTTTCCACAAAGAGTAACCATATAGTAAATGGGTTTTAGAGACAGGGGCACATTACTTTTGGGGGGAAAAATGACAACGGTGAATCAACCAAGTTCTCTATATATTACACACACACACAATTTAGTCATTCATTAGCCTCAGGCCGTTAGCTGGCCGGTGCAAACTGCTCTCGAACCCATTCAATTAAGTGCAGAAAGCACAATCTGAGCTCAGAACAGTCCCATCACATCAGTATCTTCCATCCACAGTAATAACTGATCATGAGGTTCACTTTTAGGTCTATTTGTAGTTACATCTTCATCTAACGTCATTCGAGTTTATCATCATCTTCCTCAGATGAACAGGTAAGACATGCCACCCCAGCCTCATTGGAAAGCCATTCGCAGCCCTTACATGGTCTGCCTGTCCTGGGCGCTCATGCTCTCCGGATTATGACGAGCGGACTCGGCCAATGCAGCTCTGTCTCCAGCGCCTATGAGGTCGGCGCCGAACAGGCCATTGAGCTCCCCGTTGAAAGGCGGCTTCTTCGGGGTTTCGCTGGCAGAGATGTCTGGAGGAAATAAATGGGGTCGTTTTGTCAGAAAGGCGCAGGGAGCTCCACAGTACACATGCGCTTCAGAGCCTAGTAAAGCAATACAGTGCAGAGCATGCAGCATTACGACTCGCTTGCCCTTAAACGAGCACTATGCAAAACGCCGATACCCGTTAAACAAAATACATTCAAATAAAGATGGACTTCAAAGTCTATGCGGCAAATCCTGTACAACATGCGCATTCTTTGTGAACATATTCAGCGATCAAGTTTAGTGGCTTCTTACCAGCGTTTATTTTTTATTTTATATAATAGTGTCCATGTGGTCTAAGCTGCACTAATTTTCGGCCGGTCCCCTCATTTTAATTAAGCAAATGCGTCGTGATTACTCGGGGCCCCGGGCTGGTCGAAGGAGAGACGATGTCAGTTTGACATCTCACTACGAATCACAAAAAACCGGCTCGAACCCTGTCATTTGAATCGGCCTGACGTTGAAATCACGTTTTTAAAACAAAACTCAAGATGCCAGAACAACGTCTGAGATGATACACAGATGTACCAATTGCGGATATTTCGCAAACTACACTGGTGTTCGTCGCTGTCTCTTCACAAATGTAACCTTAATGCTGTAGTTTCAATTGCACGCTTCACATAAAGTTTGAAAATGTCACCTGTTATTTTATAATTACACTTTTTCTTCTGTCGTTTGAACATAAAACATTACTTGCCCGACCCCCCAAAAAAATGGAAGTTCAATAAACGTATTTACTTGCTAGAAAGACCCTGAAGTTGTCGGTTTCGTCTTTTATCGCTCTCCTCGTCATCGATATACCCTTGGTATCTTCTCCGGGATTGTCCAACATCATCTCCATCGTCTGCGGCCTAGTACCATTTCCCGGCCTCTCCCAGCTCCCCCTTCCCAGTAACTCACCGCTATTCCCGGGTCGATCCAGCTTCAAGATGTCCCGAAGATGCTGGGTCGCGCCTTCTATATCTATACTGGAGTTGGAAGCCATAAGGGAGGGAAAAGGGGGGATATTGGACAGCTAAAGGGGAGAAAATCAATTTGTTGGTGTTTGTTTCCTTCACTAATGTTATCGTCACGCTGCTATTTTCCGAGACTCGGCCCGTTTTCGGTTTGCCGTAAAAAAGCTGCAGCCCCTGAACTTCCGCTCTGCGCTCCCTCGAACTGCGTCCCCGCCGAAAGGGACCCGGGGAACCCGCTAATGCGTTCCTGTTTCACTTCTATGCAGGACGACCCATGCCAAAATTAAAAATAAATACAGAGGAATTAACGAATGTTAAGAATAGAACAAATCAATAAATAGATAAATGTTGAGATTTATGAATAGACATTCATCTCTTTCAATATTTTCTTATTTCTGTATATTTCAACATTTATTTTAAATGTTGGCATTGATAGTCCTGCATACACTTCACCGTCAAATAAAGTATTTTAATATTAGCATTTAGCTATCATCTGTTTTTAAGGGGATATAAAGCTTTGGATTTTATCTTTCATTTTAGAGTAGTTAATGGTAACCCTATTTATGATTTTACACTTTTAAATCAATAATGTAGGGATTTCAAAATACTATATTTGTAATGACTGTAAATATTTTGGTCAAATACTCAAAACTGTTTCAAAATTTTTTTTAATTAACAAATTTTCATTTTACTATTGGTTTTAGTCTTACGGCTGGTTTCACAGACCGTGATTAGTACTAGTCTCTGACTACACCTAAAATAACATTGGGTCAATCTCATGTACAAGCAAAACATCTTACGGAAGCAGAACATGTCGTCAATAATATATCACTCAAAAAGCACTGTTACATGCAGACAGTATTTTCAGTTACAATTGTAGTTATTATTATTATGTTTGAATAACAGAATAATAATACTCCTCCTACAGCATTTTTTCTACTGTTTGAATGGGGAAATGGTTGGTTTTGGAGCACCAGCTCAGGAAAGTCTTATAGTGCTGTGCCACCCCACATACAGGTCAACATCGTCATTAGGAAGGGAATAAGTCACACCAATAGCAGTGGGAAGTCCTGGTGCTTCACAGGGAACCCAAAAGTCCCTGCACAATTGGCTACTCTTAAGGCAAATACATTATACAAGGTTTACCATAATTGTATTAAAACATCGATGTACCTTTTAAATAAATGTGAATATTACACTTTCATTGCTGACCAAGGATAAAGCCAGTGTTTAAACACATTCAGTTTTATTAATTGTAGCTGCACAACTGAAAGCTGATCTCATAGGGAAGCAAATAAGCATCAACCCGCTGAAGACTTATTGCATCCCAACCCACATGTGAAATAAAAAGATATAACAATGGATTGATTTCAGCATTTTAATAACCATGCTGAATGTAAACCAACACAAGTATGCAAACAGACCATTAACAAATAGAACTTTGTCTTGCCTTCAAAGTGTCCCTCTTGAATACTTTTGCCAGAGTTAGTCTTAATGCTATGTCAAATACAGTACATACAGAAGGGAATCCTATTAAGATTGTATTATTTAAGTTTTTTGTTGTTCCTGTGTCCAAAAAAAAAGAAAAAAAAAATCACACCACTGTTATTGCAGTACACGCAGACTTAGGCCAAAAGGTTATCCGTAAAGAAACCCTAATTCAGTGATACATATCCTGCACAGGTGGTGTAATATTTAATGGCTTGTGTGTCATGTTGAAGTTCCCAGAACAAATTTGAACACTTTAATTGGGCTGACTATATTTCTTCTACTTCCTTCACCAGCCTATGGCCACAGTCCTCTCTGTAATTAAAGGAAATAACTGGTAAATGAACCCATGTGTAAAATAAAAATAAAAAAGCTAGTTTATTACAGCTGCTCATGCCTTTTGCGCTACCCCCCTGTACTACAGTGACCTTCTCTCCAAGTGTATGTTGGCAGTTACCAGTACTAAGTATGATAGCGGCATCTCTCCTTCCTTCATTGCGCATAATCTTAGCAGGGATTAAAAACATAAATTAAACAATAAAAACAGGTTTGACTGAACTGCTCAAGTTTGAAACATCCTCCATTTATAAATTATATCTATCAATATATAATAGTGTAACATCCTGAACTATTCTGTACAAATCTGGTGCTGTACTGGTATGAAAAACAGACCCCTGGAATCTCTGTTGTATTTTTGTTCCGTCTATTGTATGTCACCTTCCTGTGGGGGCAGTGATCAATACAAATAAATATGCGCAAGGAAAGGGCAAAAGATAAAATAAAGAAGAAAATATGAGCCAAAGACTTGTAGAATAAATAAATGCATGATATACCACAGACTGGCGTCCCGTCCAGGGTGTGCCCAGCTGCGCGCCCTGTGCCTATTGGGGAGGGGGGGCTCCAGCTCACCGTGACCCTGTACTGGATGAAGCACTTATTGAATAAAGATGGATGGATGGATGACCTATAACAAACTGTTGTACTGGACAGAAACAGGTAGCCCATTCTCCATTATGCACATCTCCACATGAAAGGGGCTTGTGTTTTTTTTTTTTTTTTCCTTTCTTTCCCCAACTGGTTTTAAAAATTGTAATAACAAAAAAGCAAAATCACTCTTCTGCAATAGCTATGCATCCCACAGCAACCAAAAACTCAGTTTGTCTTTTATCCAGCTGTCAGCACTGAGCAGTGTGGGGCGAATATCTGTCGATTGTCATCTCTCTGTATTTATGGCTTACATCTTTGAGATATGAAAGGTGAGTCTGCTGAGGGGGAAAAGAGTCCGAAGATGAGCATGCATGCATTTCACCGAGATCTGCTTCGGAGGAAGTACAAAAATTAATAAATAAATAAAATAAAACAACAACAACAAGAGGAGAAAAGGGAGAAAAACGAGGCAGAGACAGAGATACCCAGAAAACAGTAGGAAAAATAATAAGATTCCATTAATAAGAAAATGTCAAGGTTTTATTGTGTATTCTGGCTCCAGCTGTAATGTCTGGACATAAGTAACAGCCTGGGAAATAGGTGAGTGGGGGAAACCAGGGGCCTGACTGCAGGTAGGCGATGTATCGGTTCTTTGGATCGAGAAAGCAACCTGTCAGTACATTGATGCGGAGAGTAAATATAAAATAAATAAAATAAAAAAGATGGTACTTTATTCTCTAAGGCATGCTGGTAACAACACACTGGACTGGGAAAACAAGACAACAGAGAAGAGAAGTGGAAGTCGGAAAATAAAATTTAAAAAAGTAAAACTGAACAAACCCCCACCCGCCCCCCCACCTAATAAAAAAAAAAAAATGTATTTACTGGCGTCGTGATGTGCGGCCATTCTAGCTTCCAAACATCATGCACAATAGAAGAGGAAAGTACCCACAGACTGCAGCGACTCAGTGAAGGAAAACACCTTGTCTGAGCAGAGGTTTGCATGGTTCTGCATGGCGGTTCGGTCTGTTTTGTTTTGCTTGTGTAAGATATTTGGATTCCGGTGAAGGAGGTTGAACAGAGAGCGAGAGCGAGTGAGAGAGAAAGAGAGAGGGTGAGAGGGTGAGAGAGAGAGAGAGAGAGAGTGTCAGAATGGCTTTGGGAGGACCACTGGGAGAGGGAGGGGATGGGGGGGGGGGGGGGGGATGTCAACCCTCACCCCCTTCCCCTCCCTTTCCCCCTTGCCCATCCTGAAGCCCTTAGCCAAAATTGTGCAGTGCCAGCCGGAACATGTCATTGGTGCACACCCAGGCGTCGTTGATATTCTTCAGGAGGAATACCTGATGGAATCCCATTATGGGGTCATCATCAGCCTAGATAGCAGAGAGAGAGAGAGAGAGAGAGAGAGAGAGAGAGAGAGGTGAGGGAGTGGGACACAGAGTGCAAATTGCTGACTTTGAAAACAAAGCGCAAACAGGAGTAATGGCACACTCTCACACAATTTCATGTTACTAGCTGGTCAGATTCAATGTGTCATCCAAAGGCATCATGTGTGTGAAAAAACAAAAAACAAACTATTTAGCAAACAGGTTCCAGGTGCATAAAGTGAGACTAAAACAACATTAAAACCAGGCTCGCGGACATCACTTTAGCAAGAGTGGAGAACACTGTGCAGATGATGTGTCCTTGCTCACACTGGAGAGGGGAGGGACAGCTGGGGAGCTCGGCCTTGGCATTTGAAGTGATTACATAGAAACATAATGTGACCAGTTACTGGCCATCATCCAAAACCAGCTGAAACCCCCCCCATACACTGTTCGAATTCATCCAGTGCAAGGCTGAAATTAATACTGAACTGCAACACTGAAACTGGGGTACCAAGAACTGAAGAACCCAGGAACAGATCTGCCATTTGGACAGGTAAGCCATGCTGTCTGTCTCTCTTTTCTAAAGGGCGACACAACAGGTCCTACTACGCTAAGTCAGACCAGCTAAACCCCCACGCCACCCCTCCAGAAAAAAACAAAACCCACACAACATGTTGCTCTGACTTATACTGTGTTTCTGGATTTGAGTTTCTGAGTACAGCTGCCAGTTTATGCACAGTCCACTCCACTGTGAGCAGCAGAGCACCTGGAGCAGAGTGCTTGGCGGTCAGCTGACATCCCCCCAGCAAAGAAAGAGCAGCTTCTGAAGGAGCTGGCACAGATGCCCAAGACGTGAACCGACTCTGCGGCTTAAAAAAGGCTCAGAGAGGCCAACAGACATCAGAGCATAGCATCTGGACCTAACCATGTACTGCTGAGGATCTGGAAGCCAGGGCTGTGCTTGTCGATAAGCCCAAACCTTCCCATTACAGCTCCACATTCCACTCAAACATGTTTTCAGCCGAGGCTCATGTCACCCTTACACCACGAGCAGGAGCCATTCATCCTCAGCTGTGGTGGACATGACACACAATGCCAAGCCCCTCCAGCTCTGAAAGGAGTCACACTCTACATGTTAGCTAGCCAAGGCCACATGCCACAATGGAGGGAGTCTGTAACATTGAGCCTGCCACTGCTGGGGGGGGGGGGCGCTGGCTTCACTGAGGCAAATGAGCTGCACGAAACACAACTTTAAAAATAAATATAATAAATCACTCAAAGTACTCAAAGCCACATTGCAAATCAAAATAAATGACGTACCAGTCTGAATTAATAAACGGAATGCAAGAATAACTATCTGTGGGTCCCTCCTGTTCAGTGACCATCTTGTTTTCAGAGACTTATTAGATTTAATCAGACATCAGGAAGGAGGACCCTCCTCCACAGTTGGGTGAAGGATGGTGCGGGCCGAGTCCAAAGCAGCTGAGGTCAAAGATCGGCAGCCTGGTGAGTTAATGTTAAAAACCAGAGCAGGTTGCGTGCATGCTTGGAGCTATGAACAGAAAAATCTGTTTACAAAAAGAAGACTGTCTGACTGAAATCAATTAGAGAAGCATTCTGCTTTCTTGTCTTTTATTTATTTATATATTTTTTTTACATTACAGCTGTATCGATTTAGTTCACACAGTGTGCAAGTTCTCACACTGACTGGCAGGGCACGGGGGGGGGCTGTCTGACAGAGGGAGGAGAACATTTAGATTTTGTAGATGGCTTGCCTGATGACCTCATTGGTACACACCCCAGCATCTCTATATCTTCTCAACAGAAAGTGCTGCTGGAGGCCTAGCACCCAGGTAACGTCTGTCTGAGCACAGTGAAGGCAAGAGACAAGTCACACGCATCTCTCTGTGCTAAAAAACAAAACTTGCGAATACATGCATACTCAACTGCTCCTAGTCTATCCATTGAGTTAAATACAACTAGAAGCCCTAGGGAGTGGCGTTCGTTTTTTCACTGACAGCAAAAGGCCCTACAGGACCCCCCCAGGAAGATCCCACTGCCACAAACACACTGTCTCCCCCTCACAGAGCCATCAGATGAAAACTCCAGCCTGGGAACGCAAACCCTTAATGCGTAACCAGTCACACAGCACTGCGCACTGGTCCGATTACGGGTGATATACAAACGATATTACGAAAGAAGAAAGCTGTGTAACTTCAATAAAATAAATATATCTGTTTACATTGAGTTCTCCATTTAGTTCTGCTCGACGGAAGCTGGCCCTGTTATGGATCAGGCTGGAGGTCGGACTGCTGTGCTGTGGATACTGCGCTGTCGGGGTTGCAGTTCAGATTTCATATATAAACCTCAGAAATGCACTTAAGCCTCAAGAACCTGCCTGTAATAAGACATTCATGACTACAAGGGAACTTACTTTTAGTTGTCCTACTACCATACTCAATATACAGCTGTCTGGAGTGGGTTGGTGGTCTTGTGCTGTTATGCTGTGAGCAATTTTTTGAAAGGGAAGGCTCTGCAAACAAACAAACAAAGGATCAGATCAGTGACACCATGAGGAGGAACTCTGGTTCAGTATTTGAGAGACAGTGGTCAGTGGTGACACGCTGCTCCACACGGCCATACTGTCTTTAACATGATAAATAATAGTAATAAATGTAGATATATATGTGGTATTATTATTCATAAAAAAAATAAAGCTCCTCTAAACAGACAGGAAGTCGGTGGGAATTCTCCAATCTGTCCATGGAGGAACTAGGCGTTGTCCTCACAACAGAGGATCGGCAGGGGAGTGACAGAAAGGGCTCACCTTGATGAAATGGGGGTGAGCACTATCTTTTAAAAAAGTATTTGAAGAACACTGCAGATGCAATGGACTGATTCTCTGGACTCTGAGCCTGATTCAGATACAGATACAGCACCCCCCCAACCCTCCACATACCACAAGCGACCCTTTCCCCCCCACACACTTACAGACAGTTTCTCAACAATAGCTGCTTTTCCTTGGAATTGCTGTCCTTCCCAGGTAAGGCATGATGCGTCAATCTGAAAGAGATGGAGAACAAGGGGGTTGAATGTGGTGCAGCATGGTGCACAGAGAAGCAGGACACACTCAAAACAGCAGAGTCGTGTGCACCCTGACAGAGGGAGAGAGGGGGGAGAGAGAGAGTTAAGGAAAACCACACAGTGTATGCCACTGTACTGCCCCCATGTGCCAGGCAGTTGGCTAACAATGTCTAGATTGTCCATAAAGAAAAAAGGGAATAAGGACTTCACTGGTGGAAAGAAAAAAGAAAATACAACACTAAAGTCTGATGCAAAGATGCGTCACAGAATGAATAGTAATGAATGCTTTATCTGGGTTCCTACATTAAGCAAAAAAGGTAAGAGGGGTCCACCAGCAATTCTGTACATTATTTTTTATGAAGACATTACTGACTTTTTTTTTTTTTCTTCCTCCAGTTACATGAACTTCAGATGTTCTGATGAAAAGCACTTTTGTGAAATTTGCATTTTTATTTGATTTTCAAATTCAAAACAATTTCTTGGGAATGTGCATCAGCAGAATGCCTTGCGCTGGATTAATACCTATCTGCACTGTGCTAAATTTGTTTTTTTTAAATTTTGACAGACTAGGATAAGGGTGCAAACATGAATGTGAAAGCGAATGGTGCAACGCGCCCCACCCCCCTCCCCCAGGCCTTTGTGAGAGGCTCTAATAAAACGAGTGTTTTATTCATACAAACACAAGAAAAGCTAATGCACTACTCCACTGTTTCAGACAGCATATTCTACCTGTAACAAGAGACAAAAAAAAGTCTATGAATTAGGAAACAAAAAAAATAAATACAAACATACGTATATATATATATATATATACACACTTTGAGGATAAGCAAATCAAGATATTTGCATTCCGTACTGCCAGAATTTTTTCCCCAATTGAAATGCAGTCTTCAGTCATTCTGCTTCAGGAGCTGTGCAGATTCACACTGTATGGGAAAGTGCAGTCCTTGGAAACAGAATGCACACAGAGCACTTTCTTCCTTGAGGACACTCAGAGACACACTTAAGAGCTGGGCCAACAGCTCATACCATATGGACGCCAATATGCCCAACACCAGCTATAAGACCAACCAAGCGCACAGAGATGCATGGCGAGAAACAGAGGCAGGCTAAGTTTGCTCTGAATGCCTCACATCTGGAGTAAGCTGGTGCCATTTGCTGGTCCGACAACCATGAATAAGCCAACAGGAAAGAAGACATTCATCTCGCAACTTTCATAATCAGTATATGTTTCTCTCTGCAACTCTAAAGATACTGCCCCTCTTACAATAGCATCAGCAAGCAGAAGTTATTTAACAGTGATGATTAATTTACAGGCGGTGATGGTCTTTTCAATGCAGGGTATATGAAGCAGGCTCATTGTGTACATGAGTATGTCACAGTAATATAACCCCTCTGTGAAATCAGTAGAGTGTATAAAACTCCCGAAATTGGGAGACCCGTCGTTTGGTGTAGCGCATTTATCATTTCCTTTACTTGGTGGAGATGTGGGGAGCTGAGCGCTCAGAGGAGCACCCGTGTTGGCACGATTCGAATCGAGTAGGTGGCTCTGACCTGCACACGTTACATATATGTTTGCCATCTTGCAGGGGAGACAGGATGATAATAACCACATACAAGATGGTCGATACCACTGAAATACGTCAAAATAAATTACAGCTGAATGCCAGTAGAGACTTTCATTGCCCTGACTTTTTTATTTACATAAAAAATCTTCTAATAATCCTTTAGTGAGCAAAGTTTTTGGACCATTCCCCAAGACATAATTACTCCTTAAACGAAACTTATGGATTAAATTCCAATACTTCTCTGTAAAATTTTGTTCTGATACATATTATTTAAATAAAATTGATGTATTTTCCAAAGTTAAAGCCAAGACTGATCACACGTGGCTTTGTGAGTTTCTGTCAAAGTTATCAGAAGCAATCTCTAAAACACTGTGGGGTCGTTTTTGGTTGTTGGTGCTGTTGGTTAGTGTTATCACTGTTGTTTCAGTTGTGAATGAAAAGCCAGGGGACAGTGGATTGTATAATGGCAAGGGTGCTGCAACTCACGTATATTGCTCCTAGTTGGGTCCTGTCTGTGTCAAACAATTGATAATAGTGCTGCACATAGCTGGATCCTATCTGCTCCCAGATTGGCTTGTCACCCATTCTGAATCACCCAGCAACAGGCACTGCAGAGAGACAAAAAACAGAGAGTTAATGCAACATCAACAGCAACCGCTGCAGTGTGGGAGACACCTCCTGGTTACTGGAAACAGGTTCTTGAAGCAAAGATTGTGGTTAAATGTGGGTCTTCTCCCTTTTAAACCTTAATCGCTCCACTTCCGACAGACATTCCTAGGGACATTCTATTTAGGGAATTGTGAGCATTCTGGATATAATGTGATTATATGCAAGCCATTTTGCTGAAGGTATGTAGTACATACGTTAAGTAAAAATAGCTTGAAGTCCTCTCTGGGGGGGTTTGTTTCTATTTAAACGGCAGGCGGGCTTCTTCTCATCAGTCACAGTGCATAGACGCCACAAATACATAACACTAGTATATTTTCAAACCACTAAAATAAATGCATACAATTCCCCCCATCACACTCAGTCAGGGGTTGGGGGGGGAACCCCAGAAAAATATTAAAAGAACATGTTGCATAGATCTTCTCTCCATACTGTATAACACCGTGTAACAATTTCTGTTGTTGTTGTTGTTCCTGGGTAGTAAGTGTTCCTAATTACTTATGCCTCAAAAGTATAGAAAAAATGTCTATGCCCCACAAACTTTGCTTTTGTGACAAGGACAGTGATATTTTGAAATGTAATTATTGCTGTATAATCATAAGTCTCGAAAAACTACTCACTTCTTAATCTTTTGTAGTCATTTTTGTATTACTTTAGTATAAATACATGTTAATTTGGATTCATGTTGTTTTTTCTGACTTTATGTGAACGAAAAGACACACATTCGCCCGTTTTCTCATTGGAAATAGTTACATTTAAAAATATCACTGTCCGGGTCACAAAAGCAAGGTTGTGGGGAATAATAGCCATTTTCTCTACTTTTGAGGCAAAAGTTGTGTTACATAGTGTAATCAGAAAGCAGATCTGTTCTTCTCATTTAAAGAACAGTCTGTACCGGTGACCTGTACCTTCTGGGAGATGAATCTTACTAGCAGACAGTCTCACATTTGGTATTCTACTGAAAAAACAAGAAACAAATCCAACCCACCCACACCAACACTGAAGAAAATGCTCAATATTTTGTGGTTTCTCCCCAAGTGGGATAACAGGCAAGTCTGAAGCATCAGCGGCCATACTGAATGTAACTCACTGCATGCCAATTATCAGCCCAGAGGAGAGCGGAAGTTTGCAGCAGATGACAGATTGATACCACAGGACAATCACAGTTAAAGCAAATAACAAATGATTACCATTTTGACTATTTCCGAAAATAGGCAACAGGCAGCGTTACCCATAGTGAGGTCGAAGCACTTTTAAAAGTCACTAAAGGAACGTCCAAGTTGTACACAACCAATCTGAAGCAACTTGCCTTTGCATATGAATGGATACTGAGATTGTATGAGACAGACCTTATTTGAATATCTGAAGACACATTCTGGACAAAATCAACACACATCTCTGTCTTAACTGTTTAAATATGGGAGTGTTCAGTCTGGGTTGTTTTTAACTTCCAGACTTGTACTTGCAAAGCCGTGTTTTTATTAACCGTTCGAAAATAGGTGATGAAATCAGAAATTAATCAATAAATAAACAAACAAACAAATAAATAATGAAGCAATATGAAAGACGGGGTTGCTTAAGGGGAGGTCGGAATGGGGCCTTGCCAGCTGCTGCTTCTCCCCCTGCCGAACAGGCACACGTGACGCTGTGGAGCTGAGGAGGGCAGTCCTTCACGCCCCCCAACCAACATTCCAAGCGGGTCTGCTGGCTGAAACAGCTACAGTAATGACCCCCCAATCTGAACCCAGTGACACATGTAATTAGCTCCAGCAGAGAGTGAAGCATGCTCCCCTGTATCCCCTGATGCTCGGCCCTGTACTGCCGAGGGTTAATCTGAGAATTCAAATCTAGGGTATTCCACAGTCTTAATTCCACAAGGTAGCCAGCTGTTTGACCGGCAGTCTGAACAAAAGCAATTAACCTCAGCCTTTTTCATCGTTCGTGTCCCTGCTTTTTCAGCATGAAGACAGAGAGAGACCAGGACTGATTCAAACTGATTTTCAAACATTTTGGGACCGATATATTTAGTCTAACAAAAAACAGTTTGTTAAAATTCTACCTTCAGTATTCACTTCATAATGGTTATTGCAGTTACACCTGCATCTGTTATTTTATCTTTAACACACAATTCGTGTAATTGATTGCTTGCTGTTCACTGTGGAATCTGTGCAGTGTGGGCAGGTGTGTGATTGAGACGGTCACTAGAACAAAATGAACGTAGTTTCTGATGACTGGCGGAAACTCCTCTGGAACTCCAGTGTTCCCACGGGACCCGAAAGAGAGACAGGTTTAACACTTCTGAAGAGCACCTGATCTCCCTGCTGTCACCCACATGACACCAAACAAGGGGGTCATCTTCAGTCTCTTTCGACTTTTACATAGGCAAGCAAATGAAAGACAGGCTGCAGTTTACGCAATGACAGCGGTTTATCACAGTTCAGTTCAACTGGCTGTCTGAAAACAGGATTTGAACAAGGCTCAGGCTCTGACTAGCGTGTCCACACAGCGCTCTCTCCTAGGGGTGTGTGCAGCAATTACACCAGTCACACTCACTGCTATGTGGCTGCAGGAAAGGGGGGGCATGCCAGACAGAGTGAGCTGGCTAGGCGTGGAGAGGGGACTTTGCAGAGTCAGTTATTTTGAACATGTGAAAAGGGAAAAAAAAAAAAAACACACATAGCTATAGGGAGTGGTGGGAGCTTCCCAACACTTCAACAGCCTCCCAGTGCAGTAGCATAGTTGTTGCACACTATGGCACACAATGGAGGGAGATGTTACGATTGGTCTTCTCTGCTGCAATAAAAAACAATCAGCATTCATGATGGACAATTTTCTCTCCCCCATCCCCAGCATCCCAAATAGGTATCACTCTTAAGAAAGTCAAATGGCTCATCTGACAGGTATTTCGCAGGTGTGCATGAAGAAGAAAGTCATTGGGGTCCATGAACTCCTAAAAACAGATTTTTTTAAAAATTATTATTGATTTCATTTAAAGCATAATCAGCATTTTGTTGTGGAGGTTTTTTTTCCAGGCAGGAGGAGAATAAATGTTTTTGTATGCTTACATTTCCTTTGTGGGGAGATGCATTTCTGATTTAACACAAGTGTCAAAGCTTGTTCCTGTGTGGCTTGTGACAACAGTCCAAACATGCACACACACACTTTTAAAACTTAGTTAAGCTCTTAAATGAATCTTATTACAACTAACTTTGAAATCTGTCGCTTGAACTCCAGACGTGGGACTGCAGCATAACACAGTGCCCTTCTCTTCTACAGGACAGGCCCCTAACCTGCAAGAACCCATTGGCCCATTCTCCAACCAGCAGAGAGGTGTTGTGGGAAATTGGCCTTGAGAGAAAGGAAATAGGGAGAACACCACCAGTTTGGCATCACTAAAACAGCAGCCAGGGCTGATATGGGAGGCTAATGCCCACGCCGGGCAATGAGCACAGAGCCAGAAGGAGAAACCAGGAGCAATGTTCTCTCCTCGGATTTCACATTTTGCATGAAGAGCAAAACCTTTCGTTTAGTTTCGCAGAGTCCCGGCTGTAGTAAGACTCAAAGAAACCATCTTCTGTCAAGGCTACCACCTCAGCACTGCCGTCCACACCGTGTCACTTCAGATCTGTGTCTTGTCTCAGATGTTTTTTTCCCCCCCGGAGAACAAATTCATGTGCTGCAGTTGAAAGTTAAGTTATTTTCAAAGTAGAAATGCAGCAACACATCAGACTGCGTTAGAACTTAAGTTTCAAAACAGCTGAGTGAGACCAGGAGTCCCATCGCCTGGCATATTACAAGAAATATTGCATCCGTGTTGTGCAGAAGCATGTCCCGATGGACAGACGTCGGCGATTATTGATCTCTAACCGGTACAGCCGTCCATTCACCTCTATGGATCTGCCGGGACATACCTAACCCGACCTTGTCTATGATTATTTTCGGGTTTCTGTATTATGAGCCCTTAATACACACACACACACAAGTGCCTTTGAGATTGAAGCACACGCTACATGGAAAGAGCAGCATCGCTCATGCTAAAACGTAGAGTAACGCATGCACTGTAATGGGTGTGTACTGCACTACTACAACTAGTTCGAGCAAGATCTACTGACTGGGTGCGTGACGTCCAACGCAGTCCGCCGCTGGAAACCTGTCACTTTGCCCCCGGTGTCTCCGCCTTATTGAACCAGGTTCCCACCGTACCAACATACTGTGTTAAAAGAGGGGGGGACATGGAGACATGGAGAATGTCCTGCTCCAGCTACGTTAAGACACAGCCTTCATAATACTAGCATATCAATCACTCGCTTCTTTTACGGGATAATAATGATTATACTGGAAAAACAGGGAAGAGAAATGAAAAGTCGAATGAACGAGATTTGCCGGGGAAGATGAAGACATTTCAACCCCAGCAAACACGTGCAATGGCATGCATTGCTTACTAAAAATACCCCCGTCCGTGCGGGCTCCCGGAGTGCACTGTACCACCGCGGGGCCCTCGGACGAGTGTAAAGTCCCTCTCACAACATAGGCGTGTCTAAGCACTTCTGCCGAAGCACTGCCTGACAAAAAAACACATCTGAAACACTCTCCGTGGAAAACAACAGGGCCACCCAGGCTCAGAGATTCATGTTCCGGCCTCTCGGCTATTGCATTTTTAATAAGAGCCCCGCAATGTCTTATATGAGTTACTGACAACAACTTACCGAGCACCCACTCCAGTTACCCCTGTATCCCAGTTATGGCGATCACCAAGCGCGGCTGAGTCGGTCCGCCTCCCTGTCGGCGCATGCTCAGACCGTGCTGCTACTCCTGCTGCACGCCGGGAAGTGTAGTTTTGGGTCGGCGTGGAGCACAAGGCCTGGGATTGTGCATTGTTTATGTATTTTCATTTAGCACACTCGGCCGAGTTGCCCAGGACTGCAAGGCCCAGAAGTCTTGGGGAAACACGTGTTCGTGCCAATTTGTTTGTGTGTACCCCTTTAAGAGTTCTCCCGGGATTAGGGGATAAGGTTTTAAGACAAAGCAAATGAACAAAAGGTGAGAGAAGCAGACATAGATGAGAAGAAACAGGTGTTTATCCTGGAGCGTAGGGACATGTGATCTTTTCTGAGGGCCTGTGCTCTGCAAGAAGACTGGGATTCATATTGCACAGAGTAGTCCAATTAGAGTGCATTTGTTTAATCTGAAGAATCTTCCATTTATTTATTTATTTATTTATTTATTTATTTATTCATGTATTATCCTGGAATCTCCAGGAATTGCAGAATAATAGAGGTCTGTCTATTGAAAAGTGATTTACATTGACTTAATTTGTAGGTGTTTACAATTTAGATTTATGATTAACTTGCCTCCCCCTGACAAATTAATTGCTGTCATAAGGGTTGGGCTAGAGCTAGGGGTAGCTGGTTGGGGTTGGCTTCCATTGTGTTTGGGTCTGTATTTACCCTGGTTTTCTGGGTTACACGATGGATTCAACAGCAGATTGTGGTGTGGGTTAAGGATGGGGTTCAGGCTATTGTTTGGGCTAACAATGGGTAGGCATCTTAATAACCCTCCTCCCACTTCAGGCAGAGTATACTAAACCCACTCACTCTTACAGGTACCAGAAGAATGTTTCTGAGTAAAATTGTGACTAGTTAATGTTGCTTTTACACTAGAACTTCATTTTCAGGGTTCAGACTAGGGCTGGGGTTTCGGGTAGGGTTAGGGTTACCTTGAGATTGGGTTCGATGGGGAAAGCAGAGGGACTTCCAACACCTTGACATATGCAGGATTTTATGGCTTTTTACAAACTGTTCTTCTTTTTAAGCTGGATACTCACTTCTGAGATTTTTTTTTATGTATGCAAAATAACACTAATTTCTGTAAGTGGTGTTTAAATTGGCATATGACTGACAGTCAGAGGAGAATTCTGGGTAACTGCTTAATACAGTTGACTGTTACTCCCCATAATCTTCCTGCTCTTTGAAGGAAATCATCACATTAATACAGCAATGAAAGAATGTGGTTTAGTCTGTGTAAATGTACACAACTCATGTCCTGTCCCAACCTGACAAGGAAAAATGGATCAGGAAATGACAGTTAAATGCAGCATTTGGGAAAATCGAATGACTGGTGGATATATTCCAGAAATAAGCATTTATTTTTTAAATATAGATCAAATAATGCATGCAAATGTCACTCCTGAGTTTTCCCAAAAGGAGTTATACTTAGAGAATTAATCTGTATCGACCTGTTCCTCATTTCCTTCTTCTAGAATCTAGAGGATATTGCAATAGGTCTTTGCATGTGTCTTGTGAGCTCAGGGCTAGTGGGGGGCATAAAAAAGTCTAAGAGAAACCAAGGAATGTTATAACATTACATATCAGCAACACTTTCCAAAAGGAGTAGTCGATGGCTGCTGGGTTGAAGCAAGAAGCTTCTGGCAAATATATAGCTTCCATCGAGTCCTGCATTTGGAATTAGAACTTGGCGGCTGGGTTGAAGTTTTGATTTCAGTTCAGGCCCAGGAAACCTGAGAATGTGCTCACCATGGAAAACATGCCATGTCATAAAAGCTCATTGAAAATTGACTTGACTAATCAAAATAAAGGAATTAGGTTGATCCAAACCACACAGACCTTTCTTTAAAATCTGATTTCAACTACTAACATTGAATCAGTCAGTTCAACCCCCAGCTACACACAATAACTTTTGTATTTTATCACATTTATAGGTCAACGATTTCAAACAAACTTCTTTTGACCATCACATGCTCTGCCATTGCACTTTTATTTTAAAACTTTAATCATTCTTTTTCCAAGATGCTATTTTTTTTTTAGAAGTTTCAATGCCGAAGCAAGCGATTTTAGACACTTTGCTCCAGATCTAATTAGGGCTGTTGTGGATAGACTGCCCCCTGCTGGTTACAAATAAGATATAAGACGCAGGGAATCTTGGAAAAGGAGGTTGACACAAAGAATCAAACACTGCCAAAACAAAGGCATTTTTTATTGAGAAAAAAAAGTTTATTGGCCTCAACAAAAAACAATTATTTAGTTATTTAATTATTTTGCCAGTTACAGCTCAGTACAGTTCATATTTGTTCCCTGTTTTTTTGTTGTTGTTGTTGTGTTTTTTAAGAATGTGAAATCTGCAGACTTTTCCATTTTGGGCTCAAGTTCCTTCGTGGCTCGGGTGTGACTGTGCTATTGAGCTGCTGCCTTGTCTCAGTCCTGCCCAGTGGGACATCAGAGAGGTCCCGCTCCCCAACAGTGCTTGAGCTCCACTGTCCTTGTGTCCAGCATCAGGGGAGGAAGCTGGTCTTCAGACTGCTGCCATGCACAGCAATGGTCTCTGCATGTCCAATTAATCTGTTTTCATCTTTGAATAAATTCTCACATTATTGGTAATCACATCATTATGTCCAAACTTTATTCTAAACAGATTAGTAAAAAAAGAAAATGTTTACATCACCCCACCAACCTCCCCTTTCCTCCTACCAGGCCAGCACCCTTATCCAACGTTCACCCAATACTGTATAACTGGACCAGCTGCACTGCAGAGGGTGAATGTTGTTTTTAATTTGCTGTGCCTCCAAAACAAGTGACTGTGTAGGAACACCTCAGGGCATTGTGCAACAGCGGAGGGAACAAACCTTAAGGCACTATGAGTTTACTGGCACAGCACGTCTCATCGCTTGGGTCACTGAGGTCTAGAAGCTGCTAGCCGCTACAATCCATCCCAGGTTGCACGACCACATTACAACAAAATGGCCCTATTGCTGGAGACTCTCAGCCCAGCCCCGTCTTCCCAGGCTGCTGGAGGGTACTGAAGGTGGATTAAATTCCACTTAGAATGATCTAAATCAGGGAAGATTGGGAAAAGCCTCTGGGTAGATTTTACATCCGGCTGTGAATCTGATTCAGTAACTGCATCTGGGCTTACAATCCATCAACCTTACTGCTAAAGCCAGGGAGAGCGGTTTCTTAAGCCACCTCTCAATACAGTATAAGCACCCTGGCAATACAATGAATGCACAGTACACTTACTGTTGTCAAACAACTATACATACCTACATAAAGCATAAATAAGCTTTAATTATATGAACAAATGTACATTGTTTGATTTATTTACTGTTTATTGTGCATGTTGGTTTATCTGCAGATTTCTTTCAAAGGACACATTAAAATATTCCAAAGGACACCCAGTCTAGACAACACTGTCTTTCACCATTATTCACATTGGGCCTAATCAAGGAAGAGCAAACTAAAAGAGCAAACAAAGGTAATGATGTTTTAACACAATGTCACAAACCCAGAAACTGTATATTTCAAAAAAATCATACAGATAACACTGAATTCCTAATGAAAAGCAAACACATTTATGATGTAAGATGAGTGTGTCTCTGCCGCGTGTACAATGTGAGGTTTGCCACCACACTACAGGCTGATCATAAAGTCTGGTCCCTTTTTATTTCCCTTAGAAACAAGCACTCTGTGCTTGGAAATTAACACCACTGATTTCTGATTAAAGCTTTAAAAAAGGATGACAATGCATTACCTTCTTTTCAGCTGCACATTTCTATGTCCAACAAAACCAGGGTGAGTCTAGAGTCTAGCAAAAGCCTTCAGACTCACATCACCCCCAAGGACACACCACTCTTAAAATGCAAGCAGACATGTTGATAGTGATTCCACCGGAATTATAACTCACAAGTTGTATATTTATAAAGAAGGAAAAAAAAAAAAAACTCTTCTACCTGCGAAGATTTAAACTGAAAAATCAAAGGCATGTCACTCTGCACACCGGTGACTCGCTCACCAAGCCCAGTCAGTTTGGTATATGTGCACATTCACTCCTTAGGATGCAAAGAAATAAAGAAAGACCAGCTTTACAAATCACCTGATTTTGACCCATCCGACCATGTTCTGCAGGATTAAACATCTCTCATGGTCTAACGCAAGGAGACCGAAATGTTCAGCCTAAAGTTTTGTTTTCTGTACTTGTTGCCCTACTGAGACACAAGCATGCACTCCGGAGGCACCTGCCCAGGTACCATCTCCACCCTGCACCACCTGCAGGACAGATCCCAGCCCCTGTTGGAGCCGGTGTCTGTGCACATTACAGCCCCAGCTATGTTTCTTCCATTGGCAATTAAAGTTCAGGGTTTTGCTCTGCTGAAGCCAATCACAGGTTTTCTCTCCCCCATTAATCAAGCTCCCTAAAGCACATAGGCAAATCTTTCAGCTTTTGGCCAAACTCAACTGTTCCTTCACAATTACTAACCTCCCCACAAAAGCATCAAACACAATACTAAACAACAGGATTTAGTACAGACATCTTTCGGTAGGTGTTGTTTCAGAACTTTGGGTTTTATTAAAAAAAAAAAAATCCTGATTTCAGTGAAATTCATAATGCAATTAAGAACACACATTTCGGATCAAAACAACACTGCTCACAGCTTTACCATGACAGGAAACGCCACACATGAACGCAAACATGACGACTAAATGAATGGGCCACAGACTGACAGTATGTACTGAAATGTAGGAGATCACAATTGATCTGACTCGGTCTTTGGATTCCTATTGCCTCAACAACTACACGCCGGGCAGACTATTTCGTTATTGCATCGTGGTATGCAAAACCAATAATACAAATAATACACATTTCCGAGAAGCATTTACATCCTTCAACACAGACGTGTGCATGGATGTGCACTAAATGTGTCGTGGCAAAGCGGACTCTTGCAGGCAATCAAAATGCAGATTCATTGGGTTTCGTGGTTGCCCAGTCTCCATCGACAGTTTGTCTTTCACCGGCTCATACGGGTACAACCTAGACCAAGAGAAAAGCCGCCAAGAAGGGGAGAAATAAGAGCATCCATTGCTCTGCTGCGGGCAGGTTTGTGCACAAGAATGCAACCAAACGCTGTTACCGTCATGGCTATTTTATCATGTAACAAGTTACACCTAGTTAGCATTAGTAAAGACGTTTAAAAAAGAAATCAATTGTTGCAAAGTTCGTTTTAAACTATGATACACGTTTTTATCCATTTGTACAAAAGCTTCACTTTTTTGGAGGAGGGCTGGTATCCTTTATAAAAGGTTTTTCTTCTCAACGTCCCATCTCGACTGATCTTACTCCTGTCTGCTTCGCGGTTCTGTCCTCCGGGGTCAGAGCTACATGCCGTGCTTCTTGCGTATCACCGAGCTGGACAGCATCCTGTCTCTGTCTCTGACTTCTTCTCTCAGCTTCGCCTCGGTCACTTTCAGCTGCCGGATGGTGGACTTCATCTCCTTCATCTTGACCTCCATCAGCGCGATGATGTCCCTCTGCTCGTTGAGCTTCTTCAGCAGCTCCGCCGACGTGGTGCCGGAGGAGAGCGAGTACGAGTGGTCGGACGCGCCGAGGGAGACGAGGTCGATCTTGGACAGCGGCAGCGGCTGCGGGACGGTGGCCGAGCTGGTGGCCCCTGCCGTGTGCTGCTCGGGTCCGGGGAGCGCTGGGGAGCCGGACGCGGCGATGGGCAAGCAAGAGCCGTCGGGCTGCACGGTCAGGTCGATGGGCTTCACGTCCAGGGCGCCGGGCTCTTTCCGCGCCCCGTTCCCGGCGTCTTCTGCGTTGCCGCCCGCGTCCTCCGGGGCCACTCCGGCCGGGGGGCACACGGTAGTCGCATCGACGGTGGCAGCAACAGGAGCGACGGCTGAGGGGTAAACAGCGGAGACTTTCTTGTTCCTCCCTCGCCGGGTCTTCCTCTCGTTGACGCCCCGCAGCGGGAACAGGGTGGGCACCCGAATGCTGTACGTCTTCCTGCCGCCGGGGAAGTGGATGCTGCAGACCCGGTGGCCGGTGGTGGGCTGGAAGGTGCTGAAGCAGCCGCTCACCCCGGCCCGGGAGATGTTCTTCAGCCAAATCTCTCTCTGTACGGGATCCTTGGGAAAGGTGTAGAATCTCAGCTCCCGGTCCCGGTGCGAGTTGTTGTAGCAGCCAGGGACGCAGCAGGTGAACCCGGGCATGCTTACTGGGAGACCTCGGCGCTATTTTTATATTGCGGGGAAAGTTTTGTCTTTGATTTGAGTTTTGTTTTGCTCCTCCGCGCGTTGTTATCGAGCCCAGCAGCTCCACAGCGGAACTACAGATCCCACAATGCTAACTACTTCCGGTTTTGCTGCTGAAGCGATCAAAGCGGTCGGGTTTCCAAGCCCTGGGTGCATCTTTCAAAAGCATAAAAATCAAGCATCCACTCATGCACAAATGTTGCATATATATGAACTACACGAAAACGCAATATAGAATTTAGAATTTAGGTGTAGAAGTTATATATACAGCTTCTGTATAAAATGCAGGCTTTGTATGAGAGAAACTCAAGCAATTTAATACATTTGTACAAAGACATAAAACTGGATGAGTTAAGAAGTGTTTGTATTATTATATTGAAGAGATGTTATATTTAAATTCAAAACAAGGAAATGAAATAACAGTGTATACCCCACCTGTTACACTGACTCCCTCGCTGTGAAATGAACTCCAGGCTTTAGCTTTGCTACAGGCCCTCTTCCAGAGAAGTTCATATAGAAGCAAAGCAGCTCTTGCAGAATAAAACACTGAATATGAAAGATAGCACTGGAAATACAGATTAATATTCGCTATAAGCTAAAACTTTATCTAAAAATAACTAACGATTCACTGAATTGATTTAGTCAGGAGGTGTTACTATTTCAGTTTCAATTTGTCTCACACAATCAAAATCACCCTTGACTTGATATAGTTTATTATTAATTCCTATTTGTGAATAGAAGAAAACATACATACTGCAACAACAACAACATTTTTATAACATAATGTGAGACACTTCAACTCAACCTTTAAACTGGCCATTGGAAACCATGTCTGATACAATACTAAAAGTGTATTGTTCCCCCTAGATATATTATACAGTTCATACCTAATACTATAAACATTACTATTATTTGGTAACTGAAGTAATACATTCCTATTTAAAATATAAAGGGGAAACAAAACGAAACACCTAGGCTAAATATGGAGAGTGGGTGACAGATCGGTTGACACTATGAAGAATCAGAATCAGAGTCACAAAAGCGCTATAAAAACTACATGTCCCATAATGCAACCACGCAGAAATAGCGTTAACTTCCGCTGATGAACAATCGCGAGGTTTGGCTTGAATTTGCTGGCGGGATGAGCGACACTGAAACGAAAATTCAAAACGTAGATAACTGTTAGATTGGACTCTCACTGGATACAGAACCAAATAAGAAATGAATCAACACATATGAGGAATATTAATAATTTTCTGTCTCAAATCGCCGAGGTGCTGATCTAACTAACAAAGACGTCTGGATTGCACTAAGGAAACAACGGTAGGTTATCACAGTGTTGTCTGTACTGGGAGTTGAATGCTGTGGATTATAATTATGGATGACACGTACTAATTTGCCAGTACTTCATATTTTTATTTACACTGTATGTATTTGAAGATTCATTTGTAAAACATCGCCCGTTTTGAAATAAATATTTGTTGTCACATTAAGGGTGGTGGGGAAATACCCTGTTTATGAAAAGGATTTCAAGGCCAGCCACTGCCGAGTTGTTAAGCAGTAGTAGAGCTATTGGAAAGTGAATTTCAGGATTTAGTTGTGCTTTTTCTTTCTTTGAAGCTTTGGTTATTAAAATGTTGTGCTTGTTTTTGTTCTAATAAGAGCTAGCAAGATATACTTTAACTTTAGTCAACACTGTGAAGTTGTGCCTTGAAGTGTAATCATTATTATGACTAATACAATGCAACACTGAAACGTGTGGCTGTGTTTGGTATTGATCTTCCAGGTTGAGTGACCATGGACTCCCCAGAGGCTGACATCTCGACACGCACCCTGCTGAGGCAGGTGCTGCAGACAGAGCTGCCCCGCTCCCCCGTCACACGCAGGTGAGGGGCACATCCGGCACCAGAGATGTATACAACTTCTGTGGCTCACTTCAAATCCCCATGTCATCATTTGCTAAACATCTAGAAGTGGAAGGTGTTTTAGAACCACCAGGAACCTATTGCATTCAGTCATTAAGATGCAGGCATGAAAAGAAGACCCTCTCAGGCACCTCCAGTGAAAACTGCTGTTCTACATCAAATGTCTAATACACAAATACACCATAGAAACGCCATATAATGCAGAGCACTGGGTGAGGAAGAGGAGGAGGAGGAGCTGGCCGTACTAGGGGAGTTAACCTGAGAAATGAAAGGGAGATTGCAGTACTGTAAACCTAAATACTCATGATCCCTTCTACAGGCAATGCAAAAGGACGAGTGGGTTTGACCTGTTAATAGTGGGTGCAGTGAGTCCCTTTCCAAGTGTGAAGTGCTTTGGGATTCCTCTGATTGAAATGTTACGCATAAATGTTCTGACTATTATTATATTGTCGATAATGGATCCTGTCCTCACTGCGGCTGCCGGTGTTGCACGTGCTGTAAGGTTTAGCTGCTGCTGTCGCTGTTTTCCCCCAGTGCCCAGGCTTCCTCTCCCAGGAGCAGACGGAGTGCCAAGCTGCGGAGGAGTGCCGCCGCGGTCCCCTCCCCTCACGTAACCCTGAGGAATAAACTCAAGCAGACCCTGCGGGAGGTAACGCGTGCCATCTCCGCACTGGGGGGTTGCTGGGGGGTGGTGGTGGTGGTGGTGTTCTCTTTTCCAGTTTTATCTGGTTATCTTATGCAGCTCTGGCAGATTCACAGCTTGTTGAGAGTGCCGAGTTTGTAAAGTAGTGTAAAGTGTCTTAATTGTTAAATCGTTGAAAAGTTTCTGAATTTATTAAAAGAGCACATGTGCTGCTTGCACAAGGCTTTTGGAATTGTTATCGAGACCCAGAGTGTCAGTATCCATTTCAGTAGTGATGCAATCATTACACCTCAAGATGTCTCTATAGCAGAATTGTATACCTGTCATGTATAAACCACAGTGACATACATTTGTATGTATTTATTTTCTCTCTCTCCTCCCTGTCAGAGTGTAAGAAAGGCCCCGAATGATTCCAGCAGTAAGAGGCTGTCCACCGTGAGCAGGCAGGCGGTCAGCCCTGCAAGTCTGCCTGGCCACGACTCTCTGGATGAGGTCACACCCCGCCTGCTGCTCCGCAAGATCATTCTGACAGGTTTGTGTGACCCCCCCCCGCCTCGTCATACTGGCTCCTCTGCGGTCTGGGTAACATGCCCAAGACCTCAAAACAAAGCTGTCTGCAAGATTAAAAATGGACTGTCTGTAGAATAGATAGTAGCAGTACTGCTTCCTTTTAAGTTAATACTTGCCTGGTGTCTTCCAGTAGTAAACTTAACTGAAAAATGGAGAACTACATCGCAGGGTAGGGTGGTTGTTTAATGTGCAATTATACTAATTATGGGATGAGGTATTTTAATGCACCACTGAAATTGACACACTAGCTCAGACTGTCACCTGCACCTGGGTATATGTCATCACACTGAATGCAAATAATACAGTGGGGAGCTAAGACATCAGCCTAAGGGATCCTTCTGTGCTGCAGAGCCGGAGGTGTCTCTGCTGGTCCCAGACAGACCTGCGAGGGATGATCCTGAACTACAGCCCAGTGAGTCAAGTCCAGGCAGTAACAGACCCAGGTACATATATTTAATCATATTTAATCCCTTGTGGATTATTGCAGCTTGACATGTTGCATCATTCTTTCCTTTGTGTGATTTTTATTTTATATATATTATTATTTTTCTTTCCCTGTTTATTTAGCACTGGGACCCTAGACCTCGACCTGCCAGACCTGTCCACTGTAAACCTTACCGTGGCCGTCCAGAGGATCAGCAGGAAGAGGCCGAAGAGGAGAGTCAGCGTGTCTCAGTTTGAGAGGAGGATGGAGCAGGATGGAGAAGGTTGGTTAGCAGCTAATTCCTGGTAACACAACAGGAGGATGACCCTAGACCTGCAATCATGTGACTTGTTAATGCTAGGAAATTGGGTCACTTAGCCACTGCTTTCTTCCTCTTATTGTCAATGTTTCCTAAAATTACTTAATTTTAAAGATCTATCTTTAAGTGGCCAGGTTTTACTGGTAGTAGTAGCCACTCTTTTAGGTTGATATGGAGGAATAGGATGGAGCTCATGGTTAGACCTAAGAAGTTTTGTTGTCAGGATGAACACACAAATAAAAACCCACTTTAAAAATTGAAATCAATTACATTAAATCATAGCAAAAGCATTAGTAACTAAGCAAACCAAAAGCCAAAAATACTGTTTATTAGGTTGAGTATTTTACATTTACATTAATAAAAACAATTCAATTTTTAATGCTTGTGATTAAAATCATTTAAAATATCAGTCCTTAAAATCACTTAAAATTTTTTAAAATCTGTGATTTAACAAGAAACAAAACAATTAACTTAAAAAAAACGTGCCCAAAACAACAAAACAAACGTGATAAAAGCAAAAACTGCTCACCAAAAAAAGAGTCAAATACATTGAAAATAACTGAAAATGCATTGAACAAATTAAAGAAACAATTAAAAAGGGAAAAATAAAAAACAAACAAAAAAGGTCCAATGCATTTTAAATTAAACCCAAAACGGTCAATGTATTTGACAACAAAATATAACAAAACTATACCAAAAAAACCCTGAACAATGTGATTTAAAAACAACTAAATCTTTAAAAACAATTAAGCCAAAAGCCAAAAAGTCAGAACTAATAGTTTTGGTATTTTTTCTCTGTATCACAGACCTGGAAATCCAGCAATCTGGCACTGAGGACAACCTCTCCGAGCTGTCCGGGGGTGCGGCCAGGTACTGTGTCCCGGGTTGGCTTCCCAAACATGCAAGATTATTGTAAACCGATGTGTCTGTCTTGTCAGTGTGGAGGATTAAAATAACAACAGGAACCGGTGCTCTGACGCCAGGTTTTTCCTATGATTACTCTGCTGTGTCCTTGCTGCACAGCTTGTCTGTTACCTGACCTGTAATCTCACCTGCATGCCTACTAATGGTGTGTGTTCAAATAAACGTGCCAGATAGTATTGGCGAGAGGTGTGCAATTAATGAATCGTCAGCATCTCGGTAACCCTCGTGTCTCCACCCGGCCTGTTCTCCTGGTTGTGGTGGCCTGGGCTACCCGCAGCTCTTTCAGTCTGACGCTGAAGACACCTCACATGGATCTGGATTCGGGCAAGCCGGGGCTGCAGAGGAAAGCCGTGAAACGCAAAGCCATCTGCGTGGAGGACTTCGAGGAAGGTGTTCAGAATTACCTGCACAACAAGAGAAGCCCAGGTGAGGTGTAGCCCCCTCTAGCTTTCCACTCGACCCCCTGGAGATCATTGGCTTTGAACGTAGAGCCTGATCTGACACCCCTTGGGTTCCTGTCTGAGCCGGGGGAGTAGTAGCATTGTCTGGCTGATGTACTGTGGACTTCTAAAAGTTAATAAGCGGCTTAAACTCACACACATATATACTGAAATTGGATGGCAGGGACATCTAATGTTTCTGAATGTATATCGCCAGGTCCATGGCGAACTGCTAAGCTTTTCTGTATTTTATTGCAAATGAGAATTATAATGCGTAATCCTTTGCCTAAAAAAAGGGGTTAATAAACAAGTAAATACAGAATATTTGAGTTCCTCCACTAACCCTGGTAATTCTCTTTCCTGCCCTTCCTTCCGTGCATTCTCACACAGGTTTGGAGAAGAGCACTTCCAACCCACACAAGACTCTGAGCGAGACGGGCGCCCTGGAGACATTCACCCTGGGCTTTAGCGCGCTGACGGTCCCTGACATGACTGACAATCTGATGAGCAACACCAAGCTGTACGACCACACGAGCTTCATCCTCCAGACTCCCCATTACGCGGCCTCCCTCCCACTGGGGCCCAGGGAAGACAGCGGTACCAACCAGACCCTGGATGGAATGGGGCCTGAAGAGGAGGAGGGGCCAGTTGCAGAGAGGAAGGTGGAGGGAAGCTGGTTGCATCCACAGACTGAGGTAGAGGGAGAGGAGGAGAAGGCAGAACAAGACCTGGAGGAGACTGGTGTGGAGACCCTAGAGGGCAGCCAGCAAGTGGGAGAGGAGGGAGACAGAGAGGAGGCGGGACTGGAGGAGGAGGAAGAAGGAGAGGAGGAGGGAGAAGAGGTGGCAGCAGAGTCCCAGAGAAGGATGGGCGAGGTGGAGGGAGAGAGCAGAGGCTTGACAGATCAGGAGAAAGAGGGTTCTGGTATTGTTGTCAATGAAGGAGACTTGGATGAAATGCCACAGGAGATGGAGGTGGCAGGAGAAGCTGAGGAAGAGGAGGAGGAGCAGCAGCAGGCTGAGCACATCGCACGCAGAGCCACCCGCTCGCAAGGTGGACTGAAGCTGAAGAGCCCTGACTCGCTGCAAGGGGGGAAAGGGGACGGCAGTGTGATAGTGGACGGAGAGCTGGCTGATGAAACCACCAGAAACTCGCCCACCCCTCTTGGCTCTCCTAGAGGAGCCTCACTGGACGAGGGGCCACCTAGTTCCTCGCCACAGCCAAACCGCTCCAGGAGGACTCTTTCTGGAGCCGACTCAGAGCAGGGAGGAGGATCAGGGGTGATGGGTGAGAGTGAGAGTGAGAGTGACCTCCACGCAGGAGAGGAGTGGGACAAGGAAAACTCTGCTCCCGTTCCCAAGCTGGAGGCCTCTGCGCCCCCAGGGACACCCATCCCTCACTCCACCACGGCAGTGGAGCTGGGGCTTTCAGGCCAGGATGAAGAAGAACAGCTGTCCTCCAGCGACGAAGAGGAGGATGGATCTCAGAGTGAGGGTAAGTGTTAAGAACTAAGGGCAAGGGGAGTGTGTTTGCTCACCCTTGTTTTAATACATTTAGTTCTTTACCCCCCCCCCCCCCCCCCACACACACACACATTCTTCTTTTCTTCTTTTCTCTGTAAGCAGAACTGTCCATGAAGACTCCGGCTTTTCTGCGGGCCAAAAAGATGCCGGAGACTCCTGGTGCCCTACCCACACCGACCTTTCTGAAAAACAAACCTACAAGGCAAGTGACTGGCAACGCCCCGCCGCCCCCCCCCCCGAAAATGTACCATCCCGACTTTTCGCTTGAAGATTATCCCTGGTTATAAGCACTGGTGTCATGTTAAGGGAGCGGTCCCATTTGGAATTGTTGGGGTGGGGGGGGGCGGTTTTTGCTGACGCATCTAATGTCAAACTGTGGTGTGATAATGCCTGTATGCTGATTGGAGTAAGAAAAGTAATGTGTAAAAACTGAATTCTACTGCCTCCTGTAAATTGTGGCCTGCTATTGCAGGAAGTTGGCTCTGACTGCTGCAACCACGAAGCCCCCGAGGAAACCCCGAGCCGCCTCAGCCAAGAAGGAGCCTGGTCTCCCCAAGAGCTACATCATGTCAGTCTTCACGCACTTCGCCAAGACCAAGGTGTCCCGGGACATCTACCCTGTCCTGAAGGAGACGTAAGGACATTCTGCTCAAACTAGAGTGGTTGCTACTCCTCTTCATATTTTTTTCAGATTGTGGCGTGGCCCTCCAGGTTTTTTTTTTGTTTGTTTGTTTTTTGTTTTGCAGTCAAGAAACGGTATGGTTTTAGACTTTCTGTGCCGGGGACCAGAGTTACCGTGGAAACCGCTTTACATCTTCGCAGAAGTATCCGTCATAGTAGTAAAACAATTCCAATATTGATTCACAGCTGTCGTGTGGATTCCTCACAAATTGGATTTCTTTCTTTCACAGTTCAGAATAAAGAATCAGAATTCGATGTAGTTAGTTAATTGTGATACCTGTATTAACTGAAGATTTAAGAAAAAAAAAAAAAGTTAAGAATTAGAAAAACTGAAAATGGTAAATTTTAATTTGGGACATCGATGTGGATAGGAATGGTTTGACGGTTACATTTTGGTTGTTTACAGAGCCTTATTTTGAGTAATTTAGTTTAATTTAACATTGAAATTGTGTTAAGTGAAGAAATTGGGGTCATATTTTGGTCTGGGCTAAGGCTGGGGTTAGAGTTCCCAGCAAACTTATGCTTTCATTAAGGCTAGGGTTGCATTTCAACTGAGCTAACTGAATCGCATGTAGATTTGTATGAGCCTAACTTGACGATGAGTTGTGGACTAAGCTTGGGGTATAGGCTGTTCTTAGGCCAACATGGTCTAGGTAATCTAGTGATGTAGTAAAATGGTGTATAGTGTCAGATCTGTCATCACCATGCAGTTCAGAATAAAGTTTCTGATTGTAATTTGTTAGTTGATTTGAGTAAATTAGTTGAGTAAATTAGAGGTTTAGACTACTGTAACTTTATTCTTATCAATATTCAAATTAAGCTGTGCGGTGTGGAGAACAGCATGTGGTGCATTAATTAAATGTCTATTTGCTTTACAAATGAAAAGAAATCCATCCCTAATCCACTTTGTGTAAGAGCCGTCGGCATACTTCATGCTGGAAAGAGTCAATATCAATGTTTTTCTGCAGAAGTAAAAAGTCACTCAAAGTAATATTAAAAGCTTGGCTCTCTGTGGGTGGTGAAGCATGAGAGCAAGCCAAGATATTTCCAATATGTAGAGATTGTTCATGATGTATAATAAGACTAAGAATGTATGTGTGGGGGGTATATTTGGTGTCTTGCAGTTTGGATAAGTATTTCGATCGCCTCTCAGATGACTTGGAAGCATACGCAAAACACGCCAAGAGAAAGACCATTGAAAAGGAGGACGTGGAGCTGCTTCTGAGGAGGTGAGTTCACTGTAATGCACGAGCTATTCAGAAGAGAGGGACGGGGGACACGTCTGCAGTCTCCTCTCCTGTACACATGGGTGCTGTCATATATATGAATCAATTGTAGGTTACAGGAAGAGAGTGGGTTCAGCTCAGCATGGCTGCCCTGTGGCACCGGTGTTCATCCCCCCCTGTGTTCCCTGTTGCAGGCAGGGCTTTGTGACGGAGCGCACACCCCTCAACGTGCTGATTGAGCGCTACCTTCCTCTGCAGTACCGGCAGCTGCTGATCCCAGTGGCTACCAGCGGGAATAAGGTTATTCCCAAGATGTAAAAGTTTGTTAGTGATTTGTTTTATTTAATACAAACAAAATTATATAAACTGTGATATTAGTGCCAACATGGGTTTCTTTTCACTGTCCAGCAAGACCACACTGATCATGCTCAAGGCGCTATTGTCGCCAACAAGACATCAAATATGAAAGCAGTCGTCTACTTATAGGACTTGAAATCTTGTAATCTATCAAGTGCAAAAACAGAGTTTCACGTAAAACAGAATTGCCCCCAGTATCTTTTCTATTTTTAATAACTTTCTGAATGTATATATTCTTTAATGTAAACGTCTTTTATCAATGTTTGTCCTTTGCTTGTGTTGGGGGAGGGAGATAATTTCAAGTTTTATTTTATTTTATTTTGATTATATATTTCAAGTCAGAATAAAGTGTTTTTTTCCTTAAACCAACTGAAGGATGTGAAGATCATTTTAAATGTACAAAGTGTAGTCTTGAGACTCCTGATGGCCATTCACTCAGACACTGAAGTGTATTATGTGGAGCCTGAGACTCCCCACTCTGGTCTGTTAGCTGACACGTGCAAAGCTGTGTTAGTTTTCAAGGAAATTAAATTTTAGGTGGAAGGATGTAACACTGAATTTTATAAAATTTTTGGCCTTCCTATCCTTTTACAAAGACCTCAAGTGTGTGTACTCCCAGCAGAGACAGTGTCAGGAGTGGGTTGTGATGCCAGTAGGATTGGCACCTTGACTGGGGAACGGGTGGCAGCACAACAAGGAGTGCTTTGACTCACACTGCCCACCCACTGACTGCAGCAAGGGCACTGGCACAGTGTGCAGCAGGCAATCAGACAGCAAAATACGGAGCCGTCTGAACCTCCAGCCCTCTCGCCCGGGCCTGCTTGGCGTATTTTCCTAAGCTACGCATTGAATGATTAACTGCCTTGAATACCTGAGCCTTCTGAATCGGTGTGTCAAGAGCTGTGCTTGTATGTGACAAAGACCACCCTTTGCTATTGTTTATTTATTATCATCACTGTTGTCATCATTCCTTCACAATGTTTCTCAGACAGCCTGTTCAATCCTTCCCACAGGGATGAAATGCAAAACAATAATTTTATTCAGAGCAAATTATTACTTTTCCCTCCCATATTATTAATCCATGGAGCGAATGTGATACTCCCTGTGCAGGGCTAAGGGGACTCAGGGCTGTGCTTGTGGGGGTCCTACCCTCCGCACATCGGCAGCCAGCAGGCGCTGCACGACTGAGTCTGTGTCCAGGGGGGGCGTCTGCTCCAGTTGAGCGGTCGGTGTCTTGAAGGCCAAGGACAGGTAGCCGTCCAGCGTCTGGGGGTCGATCGAGGGGTCGATACTCTGAATGGCTGTCCGTAGTTCTGCCACTTCGACCTTGCTGTTTACAGATACCATTTCAAGGGATACTTTTGAAATCCAATCCACTGCTATATACATGAATATATGAAATGTCAGAATGTTTTAATTTTTATTTATTTTTAAATATATAGAAGTACTGAGTCTGAATATCTGGCTTCTGGAAGGTCTTCAGTTTGACTACCTCCCCACGGTATACATGCGTGCAATTGAACACCTGAACTGACCTTGGCCCAGGTCACATGATTCTGAGTGGAAAGATGCAACGGACCAGTACTCACTCTTTGTCGCACAGTTGGGTCCTCAGCTCCGTGAGGTATTTGCGCTTCTCGGCGTTGGCCTGGTTTCTCACCAGCTTAATGAAGGCCCCAGGTTTTCCTTCTCCATCCTGTGGAGGAAATGTCCAAAACTCTTGGGTTGTCTGTGTTGTTGGAGAAATTTTCACAGAACCCCAGAGAACAATAGCAGTGAAGCAAGGACCTTTGCCCTTTCCATTTATGCCAAAGGAGGCCTTCGATTAAAAACTGCCCTTTTCATTTGCTGTGGACTGACCCTACTAAGGAAAATGGAGTTACATTTTCTACACATTTAAGATATTATGTTGTATAAAAAGGTATATGAAAATAAGTTAAAACCTTGTTACTTTTAAGTTGGGAATGTTCTGGTACTAGCAGAAATAGAACATGAATGATCATCATTCTAAAGAGATGGGTATGAACCTCTTTTGTCTGGGGCTATTTGTTACAATGATATAAGTGGTTGGCTGTGTATTTACTGGCCACTAGAGTAATTTACATGAGCAAGGAACTACTTTTGAGTGAACAATTCATGAAGATTAACTATCATGAACAGTGCATACAGTTGAATGATTAAGGCTACAAAAATGATAAATGCATTTAATTCAGACAGTGAAATGCAAATAAGGCCAATCTAACCCTTGCTCCTTGACTTGAGGTGTAAACTGGTCTAAGAGATAGGAACAATGGAGCAGGAGTGACTGTACAGATTGGTGGTTCTATATGATCATGAAGAAGGTTCCTCATCATTAGGGTACCACCCAAAAGGGTTGCATATGGGAGAAGAAATGGTGATAAGATGGAATCTAACAGTATGATAATCTAATGAATGAGAATTATACATACAATCAGACAAAAGTTCATGTTTCCTATCCTTCCTCTCCTCTCTGACGCTATACTGTGCTCATGTGTTCTCCCAGTAGATTTAGGTATACTAGCTTATTTGTACTACTGTAAATGTTGGTGGCTCCTTTATGGTCTAATGCAATTGTTACTATACATGTAATATCTGTATCTTAGAATCAATACATATCAAAACTATTTGGCACAAATGTTTGCAATGGATTTAATAAATGTAATATACAAAATAAAATAAAAAAGCCCAGGTTCCCAGCTGCTGGTGTACAGGGTGAGATGAATCGCAGGCAAGAAAGGTGAGTGGAATGAGGTACCTCGTTGAATAAGGCCTGATAGGCAATGCTGCCCCCCGTGGCCTCCAGCTGGGCCTGAGCAGCCTGCACCAGCTCCTCAATCTGCCCCTCCGTCTTGAGAGGGAACGCTCGCCTCAGGGCCTCGCTGCAAAAACAGACCATAGCGTTAGTATTTACCAAAATAGGTTAACGTACCAATTCCTTTTCAAGAGCAACTGGTAGAACTCTGTCATCATCAGTTGTGTGAAAGCATGCCCACCCACCACCCCAAGACGAGCTTATTTCAGTCTGTATAAAAAAATATTTCTTCCCCTGTATATACAGTCCAGTTAATAATCGGCATCTCCCTCTCACCTGAGCTCCGGTGGGGTCAGGCAGCCGCTCTCTGTGGCGTCGCTGTGGATCAGCTCCTTCAGCAGGTGCGACAGCAGGCGAATCTGCCCGTGATACACGCTCTCATCCACCTGACACACACACACACACACACACACAGCTCAGGTCTCCGCAACATCTCTCCTGGATTCATTGCTGCCCTGGTGCCAATGGAATTAATTTATGTTTATATCCAAAATTAGTTTTTCATGTTGTGTTTTGGCCCCTCCTCCCTCTTGTAATAGTACAGATCTCTACCTGCAGTATGGGTCAACACTGTTTGCCAGCAGACTATTCCATGACAGGTTAAACCAATGGCAAATGTTCTTAATCAATCACTTGCTATTAAACAGATGCAGGAATCCCATAGCCTACATTCAGAGAGGAGGTTTGGATACTGCAGTGAGCGGGTGGGGGGGATGTTTCAATATGTTCTGTCGCCTAAGAGTCTTTTCCCAAATTCACCTTCTATAAAGAAGCCATTTATATTGCATGCTTTTGATCATGTTGGGATGGAGCGTGTTCACCACTGCTATCCATCTGTTACCCTTGACCCACCTAGAAGCCTTTGACCCCTCAGACTGGTGTACAGACAGCCAGTCCAGTGGTGACCTGGTGTTAGTGGCGCACCTTTCCTGTGAGGATACTGAGGAAGAGGCTGATGAAGTCATCGTCGCGGTGCTGCCTGCACCCCTCCACCAAGCTGTAGGCCCACTGTGCCGCCCGCTCCCCATACTGCTTCTCCAGGAAGCCACGCAGAAACTCAGCCAGGCTGCTCCTATCCTCTCTCTGTGGTCAAAAGAAAAGAAAAGGGGTGTCAAGTCAGGACTACTAATATGCTGATGTGCTTCAATTTAAACAAATACAGACAAAGAGGTGTAGATAAACACGGAGCACTGGAACGAGGTGGAATGGGGAGGGTCCCTGCATCCCCCTGTAGTTACCTGCTCATCCTCTGTGGTTTTCTCCTTCCAGACCTCCTTGATGGTGTTCACTATATCTGCCTTCTTCAGCCTGAGGTTTCTGATCTGTCCATCGTAGCGCAGGTACACCGGGACATGCTCTCCTGTACCCTGGGCAGACACAAGGGGGTGCTCAGTCTCTCCAGGGGGGATGGGGCTGGGCCAGTCAGCTTTTGGGTTCACAAAGCAGATGGTGATATATGGTGTGAATGCTGTAGTTTACTGCAAGCATCAAAGGAAAATACAAACCTTGTGCTTGAAGGCAGCACAGGGTGGCAGCCAAAGTATCGTTTACACATAAAGTAAATCCTTTATTTACTTTCTTTTGTTCTGCTTTGGAAATTGCAAGTATGCCAAATTCGTTTGTTGTTGTTTTTTTTCTGAGCAATTCAACCTACATATTGAACATACTTCGGATATTTAGGCTATGTCTCTTAAGTGGATTTAAATTCCCTCTAGGCAAAGAGAGAGGGAGTTCATCTCTTTATTTTTTGATCAGGTGTGAAGCTTGCTAAATCTGAGGTGCTGAACCACAGGGTTTACAATTACAGTACAGTGCCTTAGAAAATGGAGGCTTACTTCACAGCAGGAATATTTTATAATATTTTAAATTTTATTTTTTCAAATAAAAACTCTTCATTATGTTGTAATTGTTTTACTGAAGTTAGGATACGTCTCAGTACAGGCCTGCCAAGGGACTTATTGAACCAGCAGGATAATGACTCTCAGAGTGCTGCAGTTTTAGGAGTATACAAGCTCGTTCTCTGTGTACCAGCCCATCAAAGATATCCTTCTCTCTGGACACCCCTCCCGTCAGCTCCTCCAGAAGAATGCCCACCAGCTGGTCACTTGACTGCCCCTGGGACAGCTGAGCCCAGCGCTCACTGCCCCCAGAGATCACATCTGGAAAAACAAAGCAAACTCCGCTGTCACTAGTACTGGCACTTATGCTAACTACTGGCTTCACTTAGCAGGTGAAGGGGGCAAAATTAAATTATTAAACACATTTGACGATTTTATTTTTTTTAATTTATATGCCTGTATGGTCTTGCTTTTTAATATTTTATCCAAACACAAAAAGAAGGCGAGATCAGGAAAGAGAGTCAGAGAAACTCAAGACTGCGAGAGCATTGAAGATGGAAGGCACGCTGACGCAGAGAAATGCCCCGGACACACTGACAGCAAGAGACCTGCACACTGACACACTGAGACGCACACAGTGACGAGAGTAAGACACACTGGAGCTAACAAACACGGAGTGACGTCAGCACTATTCCTGAGAGCTACAAAGGAGCGCACAGTGACACGGGGAACACAGAAGCACACACATGCCGACAGAGGTGTGTCCTGTGGTTCAGTGAAACACACTGGAGCACACAGTAGATGGGGGGGCGAGGGCAGTACCTTGACACCTGTCCCAGCGCGGCCGGGGTGTGGACACAGATCTGAAGCGCTGTAACTCGGCCTGCAGGCTGTCCCTTTCCTGCGCAAGCGGCCTGTGCACCCCCAGCAGGGCGTCCAGCTCCAGCTTCACCTGGGCATAGTCTTTCTGCAGCACCTCCAGCTGGGGGGGAGAGGACAAGGCATCATGACTCAGATGCTGGACACTCAGTCAGACAGTCCTCGTGATGGCAGCAGCAGCAGCAGCCATTTCCTGTTTCCTGCCATGTGGCCCAGTCAGCAGCTGGTTTATAACTGCAGAGGTGTATGAACTCTCTGAGTCCCGAGAGGAATCTCTTCAGAGTTTGTTTGTTTGTTTGTTTATTCATGCAAATTACTACTGCCCAAATGTGTACCATACCACACAACATCTCCTGAAAGAATCCTGTTACGCAACTGTGTTGATTCCACCAGGAACCCACAGAAAGATACAGGCAGCTTTCTGCAGTGTCATGCTGAATAAACCACATCACAAACCACAAAACAGTTTATTACCCAAAGTAGATTGCATTTATGAAAAAATAAATGCCTATAAATATATATACGTAAAAATAAATCGCTTTGTAGAAAGAACGAAAATAGGCTTATTTTTTCTTCTGCTGGGTTCCTCTATGAGAACTATTAGATTAGTTGTAACACATTTACAAAGCTAATTTCTCTGGGCTATAACATATAGGCTGCAGTGACAGAGCAGTCACCCCAGTTAGCAGCTGAGCAAAACACGTTAATAAACAAACACATACAGGAATACCCCACCCAAAAAGAGTGAAGATGCAGTGAGGCTGCTGTGTGTTTTACCTTGTTCATGGCGTCCCTATGTGTGGAGTCCAGTTGCTCCCAGTCCCGGCGCGGTACCACATCCCCGTACTCAGCCTGCACGCGGTTCAGCTCCACCTGCAGCCGGGTCAGGTCCTCACGCGCCACGCGCAGAGCCAGCCGCAGCCGCACCACGTCCTCCTCCGCCTCCACTGCACCGCACACAGAAAACATGTAGTACACACACTGCACTGCCATACAGGACGCCTCTATTTCTGGAGGAGTGCCCCTCCTGCCATTATTCCCAAGCACACCCCGGCAAAGCATAGAACGGGGGATTACAGTGGGAAAAATCCCCAAATAATTCAATTCAATTCAATATAGGGCAGTACAGTGCAATTTCTTCAAAATTCAGGGACTTCAGGGAAAATGAAGGTTGGTTTGGGGCGAGAGGGTGCAGGGGGAAGCAGAAACCAACCCATTTTGGGGTCCTACACACCGTACCTTCCTGCTTGGGGCTCTTCTGGTCCTCCTGCAGGCATCTCATGTTACTGATGTCAGCCACAAGCAGTTTACGGGCATCACGCTCCTCCCTATAGAGGAGGTATTGCGCAGCCAGCTCCTCCTGCAGCCGAGACACCTGCACACACAGATGGTGGGGGAGAGGGGAGAAGGAGAAAGAGAGGGGGGAGAGTGATGAAGACGGGCTGGAGCACAACTGCAAAGAGAGAGAGGCACTGGACCACACCAGCACAGACCAAGAGACAGAAATAGGCTTGAACACATCCACTGACACATCTGGAGGACAGGGGCTGCGTGTGCCAGAATTCAGTACCCTAAGAAACACATTTATGCGTGCATCATGACGTTGCAATCACAAACTGCTGTAGTTGAACAGAAGGAAACACATAAAGCATCAGAATGCTAAACAAATCACACGAGCTCCTGCAGCATTGTGAGAGTTGGCCATAGCTGCTGTGATTGGCTCTTTCGGATTCTCATTGTTGGTAGGGATGTTCGTTTTGGAAACAAGTGTGTCTGCATTGTATCCAATTGTTCTCTCTTGTCCTGTTTAGTCCCCACCATCAAAGGCAGACCAAACATATCCAACGCCTCCTTAAAAAGTGAGGCTTTGCTTATGTAACCTCCACCGGGAGCCCCTCAGACAAACAGCTGAGGCACCTCTGCAGAATTTCCATCATAAATATTCTAAATAAGTGAGCCGGCCCCAGAGTCCCAGGGTACAGGCTCTCTCTGCCTCAAGGCTGAAACACTCAGATGAACCATGAAAAGCAACAGCAAGAGCAACAGCAAAAACACGTTTACTCTTAGGCATCGCTATGCTGAATCCATTCCATTTCTTCATCTTAAGATCGTTTATTCAACCATTATACATGCATATCTCTCTACAATATACCCCAGTATGTCTACAGCTACATGATGTCAAACACTCAACCGCACAGTGGAGCGAGGGCTACTTGAAAAGGTTATTCTAAGTTGCCAATTTGCTGTAACTCAGAGTGGAGCGTGCGATAGCATGAAATGGATTTTCTGGGCAAGTGAGAAATCCAATCGTTTCTGTGCCCCCCCCCCTCCCTTCCCCAGCTGCGTTTGTCCCTCGGCATGATGCTCTTTGCTTTTCTGCTCTTTGTGTGTTTTTGGGTGTGAACCCTGGGTAGATTGTTGTCCACAGTAATTACTCTCCCCCGGAGAAACAGGAGGGATGTACCTGGGCCTGCAGGCCGGTCTGGCTCTCCCTCATCTCCTCGATAACCCAGAGCAGGCGGCTCCTCTCCTGCTTAAGGGCCCTGACCTCAGCCCGCTCCTCCTTTCCCAGGGCCAGTACCCTCTGCTCACACTGCTCCGACACCGTCGCCAGCATCGCCCGCAGCGGCTCCAGGCTGCGGATCTGACCCCTCAGGTGAGCTGGGTTGGGGAAATGAAATATGGATGGTGGTGCCAGCCGGCCATTCCTCATTGTCACTCTATTTTAGCACTTTTTACTTCATCATTTGTTGACAGCAGATTTTTTTCCACAACTACTTGCCATCCTTATTATTCCTTGAAACTCAGCATAATAACTGCTCACCTAGCGTGACTTCATACTCGTTCTTGATGGCTGCGAGTAATGGCTTGTAGGTTTTAAAGTCCTCAATGAAATAGCCAAACACTTCCTGGTAAGCCTGCAAGACAACGAAAATTAGGCTAGCAGCAAAAGTCACTGACCCACCAGCGACTCCCTGTCTTTACCCTGTTGTATTGTCTGCAGACCCTGCCCAATGCCATGGTGCTCCAGAACCAGGGTTTGGGGGTAGGGCCAGGGTTGTGTGAACGAAAGCATGGACATTCCTGCAGAGCTGTTAGAGGGTGGATGGAGGCCGCTGTTATGGGTGTGGATGTGGTTGTGAGTGCTGACCTGCAGTCTGCACTCCTGTGCGTCAGGCTGGCTGGGGTCCAGGGTCTGTAGCTCTCTCCGCAGGTAATTCTCCAGCTGCTCCAAGAAACGGGGCTTGGAGACGGATCCCGAGGACTCCTCCCTGCAGCTGCACTCGGCCGGGACAGAGGTAAAGGGAAGGGCAGGAAGACTCTGTAAGCTTTGTTTTCAAGTGCAAACATACAATACAATACAAATACACTCTCTATCTAATCTTCCAAAACTATATCTTACCTAAAAAAAAAAAAAAAAAAAATTATAAATAACAAGAAAAATAATTCTTTCATTTCTGATGCTCATTGTCCCTTGTGAGTTTTGCAGCTTTAAACAGTTAGTTATTCTGAAAGAAAGGGTGAAGGAAACTAGGCTTCAGTACATATAGGCTCAAAATATATCAGAAACACACCCACCACCACCCAGCTGACTTTTAAAGCTACGCAGGTACACAGACACTACTGACTTCCTATCAGCTGAAGAAAACCATCTCAGGTGTACATGCTAGCCTATCGAACCACTGGCCTAGACCTCATAATTGGCTCTTCACCCCTTTTTACAAGCTAAGTGGATACTTGTCCTCAACCCAGGACTCCTAAAACAGGCACAGTGAAACCAGAGAGTAAGCAGAGAGAGAGAGAGAGAGAGAGAGAGAGAGAGAGAGGCAGCACGGACAGACCCATGGATCCTGGCTTCGGGTGGCAGTGGGTGTCTGCGTCCTGGCTGGACCGTGTGTGAGGTTATGTGGGCAGGCCAGGTGGACAGGTGCCCCGTGACACCAGCTCCCTGCAGAAGCAGATACATTCAAAACAGCACAAGAACTGCCTACTGTTGTGAATCAAAGCCCAGATCTTCTCTTTACCGGCATATCAGTCCTCGGGCATTAAAATAAGAATATTCCACTGTAAGATTGACTCCCTCGTCTGTTGATAGTCCTGTTGTATTTATTTATGTAGTATTATTATGATTATGGCTGTTGTTGTCATTACTCACACTTATTCCTCTCAGTGATAGGGAGCCCATGGCATCACTGCACTTTTCTTGCCGGTTCCTGCTGTCTGGCTGTACAGCTCCACTTGTAAAGCTTGAGGGCATTCTGCAAAATAACTGAGTTATACAATTTGTATAGAATTTAAGTAACACATCTAACGCACCTGTATGCTTCGGCTGTCCTGATCAAGTTCACTTATATTTCTACTGAGAATTGCTAGTGTGAGATAAATGTATCCTTACTAATTAAACTCATTGGCCATACAATCAGTAAGAATGAGAAATAGAGTTATCATGTTTTAATAACTGTGTTGCCATCATTTGCAAAGTACTTAATAATAATGAAATAATAATAATAAAATACCCTCGGCACTCCTTTTGCAGCGACATCCTTGCTGTTTCTGTATACTGTCAGTAATGTGAACCCACGACCAACACAACTCAACATGGATGTAAACACAGCGGCTCTGTGTACACTGCGCTGCCATGGCGATTAAGGACCCCGGCAAGACCTTCACAGGCCGCCTTTAGCCAGGACGTAAACAAGGATCTTTATTTTATTTTTTAGATGTTTACACTTCCATATAAAATCATTGTTTTATCATTTATAATAATATATGATGTGGTTATTTGTCGTGGCAGCGACAGCATCATATATCACAATGATTTCACGCTAAGGGGTACGCTAAATAAGTTGTGCATATTTCATTATTGTAGTCATGCGTATGTAAAGCTAAAGTTCGTTTGTATTTGATTTATTTTAGAAAGATAGAGACAAAATTCACAGGCGGCATAGAAGCACACGGCACTTGGGCACAGTTTCTAGCAAAAAAAGCTGCTTCTGCATTTTTATTATTTATTTAGTCATTGGTTTATTTATTTAAATAACGCACTGTGATACGTGTTTTTCTGCTCATATTAATTGGATCTAAAGGCTCGTTTCAAAATATTCATAGATGTTTATTTCAAGAAAAGCCAGCTAGGTAGGCTATGCGTCTTGGTATATGTAGTTCATCTGTGCGAGGTTTGTTCTGTTGCAAATGGGGAGTTGGTGTTTTAGGAACTACATTTCCCATGATGCCTTCCACTTCTGCTGAGCTGCAACAAGGGATTGTGGGGCTTGTAGGAAGTGACGGGGAATGCTTGTGTTTGGCCAGTTTAGAATACGTAACTGGACGCAGCTCTTCAGGACTACATTTTCCCCTCCTCCCGTAGCGTGATTTTCACGGACGCAACGTAACACCTATTTATGGGTGTTGTAGTCAGCAGTCAAACCTTATAATCGTAGAGACCCATTGCGCAGCACGGTCCTGCAGACTACATCTCCCGAGCACGCCGATGACAGCCCGACTGTAGATCGTTGGTTATCCGGGGATATCGCACTGCTGTGTCTCTAGTCTATTTCACTCTCTTCTCTTCCTGCGGATTGACACAATACAGTAGAAAAAAGCAAAACAAAACATTAAAAGCCAAAAAAAAAAAATGGCGGAGCTCGGAGCGGGGAGCCTACAAGGGGGGGACCCTGCTTTCAATTACCAGGAGCGAGAACTAAACGAACGATTGAAGCGGCTCTACCCGGCCGTGAATGAGGAAGAGACCCCTTTACCCCGGTCTTGGAGCCCCAAGGATAAATACAGCTACATCGGTCTCTCTCAGAACAATCTGCGGGTGCATTACAAAGGTATAGCCATGCCGACATGTTACCAATAGCCTCCTTTACCCGGGCCAGGGCTATCCTGAAGGCTCCTAGCGTCGTGTCGAGTGTGTGCGCTTATATGTACGCAATCTCCCTGATCTAGTTTGATCTGCTTTGCCGTCCCCCGTTTGCTTTGTTGCACAAAGGAACGGTTGACAGCTAAAGATGACAGTGTTTGGGTCTGCCAGGTTGGAAGACCCTCGGCATACTGAACTATTTATATCTGTATTTCCTTTATTAATATGTGAAGACACGACCCGTAGCAGCTTTGCAGTTGAAATGCAGCACTGCTTTCGTTCATTTTGTTACGTCTCCCCCCCCCCCCTTTTAAAAAAAAACATCAGCCTTTCATTTTATCATATTTATTTCTGAAAATTGTTTAGCTAATGAAGTGTTAGAGGGCAGCTTCCTAGCTCTACTCAACATATTCCCCCCCAAGAAAAGAAAAGACGGAAAACATGACCATCACTTGTCGTGACAGTCTGCAGACCGTGATACTTGTTTTGACCAGTTTTAGGAAATATGGGCGCACGATAGGGGTTCGTCTCCACTGCAGGTAGATTGGTAATATCCGCTGGCACAGTGATGGCAGCAGGTTGTGTTTCTGTGTGTGTTTTAAATGGACGATGCACGGTGTGGAGACTGGACAGGAATCCGTAATGATCTTGAATTTGGCATTGCAAGATCATGACGGATTCCATAGCTCTGATATGGTTGCCGAACACAAAAACAGATCAGCAAACCCCTCTGTGTTGAGTCTAGGCCTTACATCACAATGAGCTGTCTCTTTCCATTACACTGGGGCAAACTGGATGTCTGTATTGTTTATAACACTGTTTTAATAGATTTACTTTTTGAAAAACAATTTGAATTATTTATGGGATTATTAATTTAATTTATGAAATAGATGTTATTACATCTCACACATTTCTTGTGTTGCCAATGCATTTTGAATCCGGCTCCAGATGTTTACAGATTGAAGTTCAGGCAACCTGTTGGAAACCGAAAGAGGGGCTTAGAGCCAGAGGTGATGGTAGGTTTCTTGTCAGAAAACAAACTGCTGAGAACGGGCACTTCTTCAAACCCTTTTAGGTAGGCCACGTATAGTAATTTCTGTATTTCTAGCCCAGAGGTGACCTACTGTCACAATATTCTCGGAATCACCCTGTTTTTGAGTATGATGTCACAGGATCTCATGTTGCAGGGGACACTTCAGTTTAATCACTGACTGATTAGATAGGTGTGCAATACAGCGTGTCCACAGTAAACATGCAAAATAATGAATAGTTTCTCAATAGTGTTTAATCTTTACACAGCACTTTATCATGTCATTGTATTTTTATTTTTTTTTTCATTTTTGTGGCTTTCCTTACCTGATCAGAAAGAGAGGTTATGCTTGACCTTATTGAAATTGAAGAATTATGTGTGCTTTAAAAAACAAACTGTCTAAAAAAACGAATCGTGAAAACTTTGACAGTTAATATTTATCTTCCTGTTTTTCTGTGCCCCTGCCTGGCTCAGGTTTATTTTTTTGTCTTCGTGCTCAGTGTCAGGCCTTTATTTTAGGTACCCTTGAGAAATACTAGCTTCCAACAAGGCCTATATTTGTGGTGCAAAAGCTATAGTTCATCTGAGCACAGACATTTTAGAAGATCGCTCTAGAGTTGAATGCAATACTTTGATCATTGATTCAAAGTGTTGGCCACTTCAAAATGTGGGCAAAGCATTGCTAGGACTCTCCCTTGAGCTTTGTACAATCTTGTGACGAAGCACTTGACTCTGGTTGGAAAAGAAAATGAACCAAAATAAAAATGTGTCCTAAAAAGAGATTAATGCACAGATGCAGACATAACCATGATTGATATTCAGGTAGTTGCACTGCCATGAGGTGTTTCATTCCAGGCCCTTTGTAGCCTGCTGGGGTGATCAGCTATAAAGATGCTGTGGATAACTGGCAGGTGCTGTGTATGTTCTAAGCATCATTGAGACAAGCCTTTTTTAAATACAATATCTCTTAACAATGGAATGAAACCAACTACCAGAGACTATAAGGGCTGACCACTCTTAAGCAGTTTCCTGTGTTGTCTGTGGAATCTCATTAATTTCCATTTCAAATTGTTGTGATTTTTATTTATTTAATAGTCCCTCCCCCCACCCCCATCCAACACCTCAGTTCAATGAAATGAGTCCGAGACCTAGTTTAGCCAATATATGGAACTGGTTTCTTGTTTCGAGGCCAAAGTAAAGTTGCTAGGCGTCGTGCTTTGTTCAGAAGAAGTGATCTGTAATCAAGAGCTGGGCTGACAGAGAGTGGAGTCAGAGAGGAGTATGTCAACAGTGAGCTGAAAAGAGGCCTTGGCTGCCTGCCTGGGGTCCTCTCCTAAATGTGCTCTGCCTGAGTGGAAAGGAGCACTGTTCATAGTGCAAAGGTCTCCACCGAGAATAGGACGTTTTCCTCCATTATACAGGAAGAGAGAAAAAGAACAGAAAACCCCTTTTACTGCAGGTTAACCTGGTTCTGTGTGTACAAGAGACAAATGTGCTTTTAATTGCCATTTAAAATCTGTGCTTTATTTAGAAGAACGCAAAGTATCACCTCGGTGTGTGGGGAAATCCTTGTATCTACATGCATGTTTTTCATACTGTAGTATATCACAGTGAAGCCTGAGGGGTTAAATAGAGAGAGGGAGAGGGAGAGCGTGGAAGTTATAGTACAGAACTCAACCACTAGACGTGAGAGAGAATTTGGATTTGTAAATGTAAAAATAGCTTCTGCTGCTGCTTCTTCTTCTATTTTTATTTTCCATAGAACATGCATGCACCATTTTGAAAACCTTTGCATCCAGCATGATGACTGTAATTAGGAAGTCATTGTTAATACATTTGCAAAATGGTTGTCTCCTCTTTGAGTCCAGAGAGGGCCTTACAGTGGATACAGGGCTGGCGGCTGGTCGTTGCTTGCCTGTGCAGAGTGGCAGTGCAGCCCCACAGCGTCTGTCTCCTGCCTGGCTCCCGTTCTGATGTGGCTGTGTGACATTTATATGCACATGAGCTCATCTTAAAGGGATAACTTTTTTTTTTTTTTTTCTGCTTCTCCCTGTGTGGGGAATATCTAGAGAATGCATAATCACCTGGCTCACAGTCACAGCAGAGGAGGGAGAGAGTGACTGTGACATCAGTGAGGGAGGACAGGTCCTGCTTTATTTCAGCAAGGGAAACAAGGGGGAGGTCTTTGTTTTTATTTCAACATGGATATTCCAGGATGGAGGGATGCAGGGAGGATGTGTTATTTTAAAAAATAGGCTTAGAATATATTTCCTTTCTCTCTTGTAGATGTATATATTTTTTGTTTTCAAGCTTGTTCAGATTTGCTTTGTTTAGTAGCTGTGAAGTCTCACAAGGGGTCTCGAGCTTCTCAAGGTTTGTGGTCCAATGAGATGCCGATCCAGACCATGCTTAGTCTCAAGGCAGCTGCTCAAGTAGCCTGTTCACAGTTCATGGCTGCCCAGATTAGCACTTCTGAGCAGTCCAAATCATAGTTGTTGATTCTCCCTGCAGTGATTTTGATTGCAAACTTGTGTATTAGGCTCCTGTCCTTAGATTGGTTGGCAAGACCTAGAACTCGCAGACTAGTCCATTTAAGGGGAGCAACTGGGTGTTGGATGGAATGAAACTTACAAGCAGTGGTAATTACAATATTTTAGGTTTGTTGTATCTTAAATGTGAATAAACATTTTGTTTACAGGGGAACGTTGTGATATTTATAAATCACACTGTTTTCTATTGGTAGAAGGGTCTTCGTTCAGTCAATACCCCCCTAGGAAATGGTAGTTTCACATCGAACGTGATCCCATCCAGTTCTGCTCAGGCCACCGCTACCTTATCTTGGCAGGGTATTTTATAATTTCTTAACAGATTTGTGTATTTTATATTAATAATAGTAATATATTCTTGTTAAACTACAAAACATAGGCTATTTCCTGCTTCCACACTACGTTTCAGAGATTGCTTTTCATTTAAAGAACAAATTTACACAATGCTAGAGAGAACATCATCATAGGAGTGTTTGGTGCTCTTTGTTAAGATTCCATTTGCTACACTGGCAGAACAGCTTTTACACTGAAGATTATTATTATTATTATTATTATTATTATTGTTATTATTGTCTTGAGTGTTACTCTCACATTCACATGCTGTTCTATTATTTTTACTGCTGTGAATGACTCATTAGATTATTCATAGCACTAAATAACTGCATAATTAATTGGTAGACAAAGCACATTTCTCCCCGTTTAACTAAAATCTCCGGTACAGCACAATGCTGTCTGTGTGCAGACCATGTAAGCCATTTAAAGTAGGTGATGAATATTGCTCAAATTTGCATTGGATCTTGGGATTGTCTAGCAATTGTAGTTTGATTGTTTAAATGTCCCTGTCCCCAAAGGCTGAGGCCACGGTTCCTCTGCACTGATGCATTTCTGGTGCGGAAACCTGGCCCTGTTTTCATTGCGGTTTTCTGACACCAGTTGATTTAATCTCGGTACATGAGTATGGATGCCCCCTTTATTTATTTTTTAACCTAGTGATTCTGACCAGAAACTCAAAGTAAAGACACTTGGGCCATGAAGTGTTGAAGCCATGTTGCCGGGGCTATGATCGTGATCCCTCCTCTGCCCTGGCTGGTATCTTGCTGGAATCTTGTTGGCTTTTCAGCTTAATGTGTGCAGTGGAGGTCTCAAACCCAGTTCCTGTTCTGCTATAGTATTAGTTTTTTTTCCTTCTGAATTGGAGCTCTCTCTCCCTCTCCCTTAATTAACCTTATTTTATCAGTTAGACAGGTGTAACCTCATTTAAGGGTCTTGTTCAGTTCATGCCTCGAACCATTCCTCCAGCCTTCAGTGTGAGCTACCCCTGTTTGTGATCTGCAGCCCGTGGAGATATCTTAAATTTGTCACGTTAAGCAGTTACCAGGCAGCTGGATTGGGTTGACAGTTGGAAGACCCTGCAGCCCTGGTTTGAGACCCCGGCTCTGAGAGGCCCACCTGCTGTGAGAGGTCTGTGTGGGATTGTTAATGTAGCCTCAGTGCAGTTGAGCAGGGTGGGGACAGGAAACGGCACAGGGTGTATGTGTGTATAATGTATGGATGTCTATGTATGCTTACACTATGTAGATGCGCCGGCCCAGACCAGATGCCCTCCCCCCACTCTATGTATATATTTGTACACGCATAGCCCAGGCAGGGTTGAATATCTGCGGGATCCAGACAATAATTTGGTGCCCATTGTGTCGAATTGTTACGCAATCCTCTCCTAACATGGAAGTTACACCATAGCCTTGGCAGACTTCTTCCTGGAAAGTTGAGCTATTATCTGCTTTTCACTATAAACCTAAATCATTTTTTTTTTTTTTTTTGTTCTTGAAGTGATAAGGCACAAGTACAGCTGTTCTTGTAGTTATTCATTCACCATCTTAAGCTTGTGGTTGTTTCTGCTTTGTGGACAATTTTGACTCTTAACAATAAGAATTATTATAATTTAATAAATAATGATGGGTTTTGACAAGCCTCTGTGCCTTCTCTGGTTGTGGAGAGATGTTAGTGCTTGTGACCTTTGACCCACTTGCTGGGAAGAGTCCCACAGACCAACTAGAACATTGCTGTGACTTCAGGCTGTTTATACCAAACAATGTTTGGAGAAACTGTAAAAATGCCCAATGGGATATCGGGATCCTGAAAGACATACAGGACACAGTACAACTTGACTGCTGCTTTCTTATTAGGATGGCATGTTTGCTGAATGTTTCCCCAACTTGTGCAGCGCCCTGTGTGTGGGGTGCTCTGTGCAGTTTGACTCTGTGTGACCTGTGACCTCTCTGCTTTCTTCAGGTCATGGCAAGAACCACAAGGATGCAGCCTCTGTACGAGCCACCCACCCCATCCCAGCAGCCTGTGGCATTTATTACTTTGAAGTGAAGATAGTCAGCAAAGGCAGAGATGGGTAAGGGGCCTTTTACTTTTGCTTTTAGGATGCACTAGCTTTTAGCTCATTTGGACTGTGATTATTTATGTACCAAATAAAAATATGCATGAAACAGTCTTTCCTTAGACTGGTCTTAGTCAGTCACACAATGCATTCTGGGAATTTTAAGACACTTGAAAGGAAAAACAAACATGGCAGACGCTTCTCTAAAACAGTGATGTTCACAGTTTGGAGTGTGAGAGCCAGTGGGACGCTCTGCCTGATAGCATCAGTGACAGTGTCGCTGTAGACTCAATGGAAAGATACTTAAACTCTAAGTAAGCCTGGGGGTTATGCTAAGTCTTAATTTTTATGCAACTGATTAACTTGCATTACACTAGTCTAACTGTCAACTGAAGACTACCCTAATGGATTAGGCTAGTCTAATATAGTTTTATGCAACCAGCCCCAGGGGCTGTAGGCTTTGTTTTGGATACAGTATTACTTTGCTAGAGGTTGATTTAGAATAGGCTAGTGTAGTTTGTGCAGCAGTGACACGGGGAGTGTTTTGGCTGAGGGGCTGTTTGGGGTATCCTGTGGAAGTAAGGAAGTTAAAAAGGGTTTGTAAAGGTATGTATGTTTTTTGAATTTAAATTGAGGTCTGTGTTCAGTTTTGATTTGAACATGGCAGTTGTTGATCTCCTCCAGTCTGTGGTGTCCAGATAAGCGTGTGAGGCTTCACCACACATTCCTGCTGGGATTGTCACTGCAGGCCTCTTCTGGTTGCACAAGACTGCAGCTGATCACACCTCCCATACATTTAGAAAACAACAAATCGAGTCTTCATGTTGAGTCTATATCAGGAGCCTGCAGCCCTGTTCCCGGAGAGCCACAGCCCAATTATATTTACATTTCTAGGTATATTGAAATAATTGGTAGAAACTTGCGAAATCATTGAAAATGTCAACTAGTTGAGCAGTTTTGTTTGTAACCCTGGACCAAACAAAAACCAGAAGACTCTAAGGCTCTCCAGGCCCGGGCCCGCAGTCTAAACCAAGTTTTACAGTGTACTCTCTGCTAATGTCGTTCCTTCCTTGATTGCAGGTACATGGGGATCGGCTTGTCTGCCCAGGGGGTCAATATGAACAGACTGCCTGGTAAGTCGGTGTATTGGTTGGGATGGGGTGAGATGATAATTGTGGGGGGAATGGGAGTGGTAATTGGTGGTGGTAGGGACCGACACAAGTTGGCAGCTGTGTTTTTTTGTCAGGCTGTCAAGGTCACATTGGTCACACTGTGGTTTTGAGATTCTGTGCCCAGAAGACCGTGGTCTCTCTGCTTCTCATTCACTCACAGTTGTCACAGAGATGAGTTCCAGAAAAGAGCATAGCACTTCATAAGGCCTCCTGTTTCTCCTGCTTTCACTCTGTTTTATTTCCTGTTGGTTAAGTGGGTACAGGTTTTGATCCTCCAAAAACCCTCAATTTATTTGTTTTTTAAAACAAGTGTTTCAGCTGGTTAGTTCTTTGAAAACCACATCACGCAAGTAAAAATACAAAAACAAAAAAACCAGGCCACATCAGTTCATGCCACTAAGGTATAGGTTAATTGATTGGTTTGATTTTATTTATTTTTTATTTTCTGCTTCTCTCTACATTCGCTTTGCCTGCTGTTGGGATTTCCAAGTGGTGGTGGTGGTGCTGGTGTGGTTGTGGGGCTCTTCATGTTTAATTGGAGCTCTTCTAAAGGGCGGCTCCTTCAATGGGCAGAGCTCCCCCTCTTAACACTGAGGCAAGGAGGCAGACCGAAAGAGATGCCGACTGATGAATCCCTACGTGTCCTGCCTGAATGATTGACATCCTGAGATACTGTTAGGCTTACGTGTTTGCAGGCAGGCAGCGTAGTGATGTGAGGGGCTCAGGTTTGAGCTGCTCCCTGTTCAGTGTGATCCAGCTCCCCCTCCGCCCCCATGTTCACAGAGCTGCCTCAGTGACGCGGTGTCTCAGCTCATGGAGGTCACATGGAGATTACCCGCTCTAGGCAGATTTGTCGCCCTTATTAGCTCTGGGGTCATATGGACCTGTACAGAGCACACTGCCTCCGTACGGCTCGCTTCATTTCCAAGCAACAGCGTTCTACATTTATTTATTTATTTTTCTACCGCCCCTAACACCCCCACCCACTTTTATTTTTTGGGTTTTCATCTGTCCATAATATACCTAACAATTAGATTAGATTAGTAGAGAATGCTAGTCGGAGCACAAGCATTCCCCCATTCACTACGTTTCGACAAGGCTTGTGATTTTTGTTTGCTTTTTTTTGTTGTTGTTGTTGTTGATCAGGTTTAGAACACGCCAGTGCTTTATTTGTTAGGCAGAAACGTGTGTGTGTGTGTGTGTGTATGTATATGTATATGTATATTATAGTGCAGCTGTGTTTGGCAATTTACCCCCTCCAGCTTGACTCTGTTGGTTACCTGAACTCCTTTGATTCACAATCCTTGTTATGCACAGGTCAGTTCTCTGGTTGACCTTGCTTATCATTCCGCGCTATTTTGAGCGTGACGTAAAGAACACGTCAGGACAGCCCCATTAGGAACACTTTGTATGGAAAAAATGTAAATGTTGCCAACTGCTGCTGTGCATGCATCTCTACATATGTGCATTTGGAAAATGGGAAAGACACGTAATCAGTGGTGGCTGTGTGGATGCAATATGTGTTGCATAACGAAATGAAGGGGATAAAAGCGTGTTAATCCCCGAAAAGGCCCCTGTGCGCCAGCTTGTGTGCACGACCCAGACTGGAGGGGGGATCGCTTAGCCTTGTGAGAGTCATTGAAATGGGTTTTGGAATGTGGAGTGTACCCAGGCTTCCAGAAATCTCCATGCTTCCGCCCCAGCCACGAAGTGTGGACCGTTCTTGCAACCAGCTGTCTCATCTCTGCACAGTTGGGAGCGCCCCATTCACCAAAACACTGTGGCTGCATTAATTTGTTAGCTGCGTTATTGCCTTCAGTGTGTAACAAATTGCCCTGTGTGAGATCCTCGTGCGATCTCATCCCTGAGTGCTGGCTGGGCTGGGGGGGGGTGTTAACTGAGGCGCTGTGATCAGAGCATCACTCTCTCTCCCTCTCGCTCTGTGTGCGGTGACCTCTGTGTGTGTCTCTGGAGCACTTGTCTGTCAGGGCCTCTGTGATTTGACAGATCTGTGTATTGCTGCACTAGGGAGGGGAGGGAAGGGGGGTTGGTGGGAGAGAGAGCTGATTAAAAACCGTCTCAGAGATCCCTATAGGTAGTGTTAATCAGTCATTCCCGAGACTGTTCCGGAACAGGCAGGCCAGTTGACAGATGTTTTGGGCATTCCAGAAGGCCCGGCTAGGAGTTCTGTCTTCCTGCCATTTGATTTAGCTCTCCCTTGAAACCGCTCGCATGCAAAATTCTACAGAAACTCACCGGCATGCTATGGGCTTTACAGAAATTTTAAATAAAAGAATAAGGAAATCCCTGCATGCTGTACTTTTATCTGCTCTGCTTTCATCGATCTTCTCATCACTCAGGCTGCAATGTTCTTCTTAAGATGCGTGTTGACAGCAATGTTGTCATCTTCAGTATTTCTTTTGAGTAAAGGGGTAGGAAAAAAAAATATGTGGGCAGGCATGCTCGGTGCAGGTGGTGCTCAGCATCATGCTTCAGCAGCCCCGTGCCCCCTCGCCACCCCAGATGCCTGCTTGAATGCCTGTTCTGAAAAGACACTGAAAACTGTGAAGCGGCCCTTTGAAAAGCAGGATTGTTCTCCTTCAAGAAAAGTAACGAGAGTTTCTACTCTGCAGTGACCTTCACACCCCCACCTCTCTTTCCTCTCGTTGCTTTCCTCCTCTTCCTCCTCATCCTCTGCCCCAGATGCCTGCTTGTGCTCCTATCCCGGTTGGGGGCAACAAGGCCCCCAAAAACTGGGAAACTGCTTGCTGAAAGGCAGCTGTATTCTCTGCACTCTTGCATTTTTAATTGCTTTACTCTGGAAGACAGTTTGTTTGTTTTAAATAGAAATAAACCCTCTCTGTAAAACCTGGAAAGCCAACCGCTAATCTCACTCAAAGCTGCACCCTCCAGGAGACACAGTGGACTTTTTTACTCCTGTGCTTCCCTTAAACAACGTCTGGGAATTTAGCTATTGAAAGGCCATACAGATCTGATGTAGAATGGATTTGTATGATCCACGCGGTGCAGTAATTCCTGCCCTGTTAGATAAGAGGCCCCCATAGATAGTGCTGGAGGGAACACCTCTCTGATCGATACTCTGGAATAGTGTGTACCCTGCTGCACGGTTGCTCTCTCTTAACCATTAACTTGGGAGACATAGTTAAATATAATGGCCAGTCGTCTCCAGACTGTTCTTGTGTGAAATTCACATTCTCTTTACTTTACGGAGACAACATCCTGATGAAAAAATGCCAGAGGCTCTACAGGAAATGCTGCAGCCACTTCAGGGAGCAGGGGTTTGAACTTTTAGTTGCTTCTGTGTCATAAAATGACATTTGGGGGTGGGGGTGGGGGGGGAATAATTATATCATTAGATAGATGCATCATATTAAACACAGTCCCAGTAGCAAACGAGCTGTGTTGGTGGTATATAATATATTTTCTAACTCTTAAACCTCTTTCTGAACAAGTCAGGTGAAAGTTTGGTTACCCCCTCCTCTTTCTCTTTCTTCTTCTCTCAGCTGGGGGAGGTGCAGAAACCAGCTCTGGCTGAACAAGTCTGCACTTGTCTAGGGAGGCCATTTAGAGCCGATAGCTTCTGAAACCTATTCCTTGCAGGGTGAAACCTCTTTTCTAGCCCCCCTGTGTCAGTCGTCAGCACCCGCTCAACACCCATGAAAAAGTAAAGAAATGGAGAGAGAGAGAAAACGGTTGCTCTCGCTGCACAGCCTCTGTGGTGTGCTTCGTGGTGTGCACGGCCTCTGGGGTGTGCAGGCTGAGCCAGCAGGTGCACCTGACTCAAAGGTGCTATTCAGTGCACTCTGGCCAACTGCTCACCTGACTAGGGCACACATTGGGACACTCACCCCCATTAATAATATTTATTTAAAGAGTGTGAATTTTTGCCTTTGGGCATTTTAATTTCAGTCCTTCTCTTCATCAAGCACTGGAAATTTACTTAATTAACATTTTCCAAAAAAAGGGGAGAGAAGTATTTTGGAAGTCAGAAATCCTATAGTCATTGGTTTTCACAGATTCCCACAAATTCAGATCAGCTATTTGCACTTGCTTTCCATATCATCTCTAGCTGCACCCGCCTGCCTTGCATAAGAAAATAAATATTTGCAGATTGATGGATGTACAGTCATATATTCTCTTGTTGTGATCAACATGCAGTGTGTGACTGTGCAGTGTTTCTGGGATTTCATAATAAGCCGTCATTGGCTCTGGTGAAGCCTCCACTCCACTATAAATCAGGTTTGAGTCAGGAGTGCTGGCTGTAGGCAGTGTAACTAAAGGTCAATGATTTAAGCACTTGTTTTTGGCAGCTGTTTTGGAGGAGCCACAGAGCTCTCTGTGATTGGTGCACAGCTGGGGCAAGGCCAGCCCACTGCAGTTCACAGAGACTGGGACAGCTCTCTCAGCCAATAGGCTTGCCTTTCTGGAGTCACGCTGACCTATCGCTTACCTTGGATGCGCACAGTGTGATTTGTCCTTCAGGTCCTGTTTCTCCTCTGAGGCTGTGGAGCCCATTGGATCCATCCAGTAGATTTTTCTGAGAGCTGGTCATCGGTTTGCACAAGTGTACACTTGTTTTTATCATTACTGTTGTTTTTATTTAAAAAAAATGTATTTTGTGTACAAAAAAACAAATTCTGCAGTGGAATCCTATTGGAAATCTGTCATTTGTGGTGTTTTTTTTGTTTGTTTAGCTTTTTAAAAAACACACATCCTTGGGCTAGTCGTGCTTTCCCTCTGGTTCTTGTTTCGGTTGTCCCCTTTTCTCTTCCTTTCATTCTACCCCTCTCTAGCATGATTTAAGCTTTTTGTGTGTGGCACCTCAAAGCACCCCACTCGCCCCCGTCCAAGGCTCTGCTCGTTGGGAGTGGGACTCCCTATTCCACAGCATGCCTGGTTGTTGGAAAATGTTCTAACCGTGGGATAGTTTCATTTGTCTGAATGATGCCTGTTCTGTGCTGCCTACTCTCGGAGTGCAGGGGGCTGAACGAGCGCAAGGAGAGTCTGCAGATGAGAGGAGTCCACTCTGCCCGTCTCGCTCGCTGTGTCATTAGCGCTTTATTGATGAGGATTAATGCTGAAGGGGGGCCCTGCTGATGCCCAGCCACAGGCAGCCCTGGAACACAGTGCTGTCTTTGCAGGGCCTGGCTGAGTGTGGCCAGAGGCTGAGCTCGGACACTGAGAGGTAGAGGGGGAGGCAGGAGTTGGGGACACTAGGACCCCGTTCACATTTGAGATTTATGCCGGTCCAGGGCCGCCTTAACTCAAATGTGAATGGGGTCATAGGTTTAAGGCGGCCATGGGCTGGATCAAAACTAGTACCGCTTTTTGACCCGGCAACCTAAATGTAAATGTGAACGCGCCCGGCCCTCGGCCGTGTGAAAAGCGTCAGCATGTGACGCAACTCAAGCCCCGCCCCCAGAGACTTGTGTCTGATTTAAAGGAGATGCCAACGGAGACATAAATACAAGTACCAAAACAGCTTACACACTGCACAAGACAAACAGTATTTTCTCTATATTGTTTGAATGTCATATCAATCTATAGCCTTAAATGTACAGCTACATTTCGCTAGCTCACATCTTTATGTATTAAAAAAGTAATGACTTATAATGATGTAAACAGTTCAAACTACTCAAACGGTTAAAATAAAAGTGTGTAGCTGGTAAACTTGCTATTGTTTGTTCTTGTACTAAGTACGATTGAAGTCTGAAATTGATCAGTATGCATTTTACACATGAAAATTATAATTGTGAAATTGTGAACGGGACCAGGTAATTTTTATTCACTTATCAGCATTTTGCATTAAAACGATAAAAATTTCACCAAAGCAGGTTTCCAATCAAATCAATGCATTTTAAAACGAGACGAGCTGTTTACTATGCAATCCGAAATACGATTATATTGAGCTGAGCAGTACAATCACAAATGCCGGCGTTGCAGTTAACAACTGGGATGATGCAGAAATTAAAGCACTGTTTACAATGTGGATGGAAGATGAAGTAAAAAAAAAAAAAACCGAATGAAGTGCACAGTGCTGCTGTCTATGAGGGTATAACTATAGAAGTGATCACAGAAGCCTTCTTTCGAAGCATACGATTGCATACTAAGGATACGATTTCTTGTGATTTAATGTAGATGTCCTACTAAATCATGTGCTTCGCTTTCAGGTGAATTGTATAACAGCACTTTTAGACTTGCAGAACCGAAGATAGACATTTGAAAAGGGAAATATATGAATTAGATTCCCCATTGAACCAGCACATTTTTACATTATATTAGAAAGCTTCGGCTGCAAAGGGTTAAGATGACTTTCAAAGAAAATATAGAACCGATCAATAGCTTATATATATCAATATTAATTAGATGTGATTAGAAATACATCGCATACAGTGAGGGGAAAAAAGTATTTGATCCCCTGCTGATTTTGTACGTTTGCCCACTGACAAAGAAATGATCAGTCTATAATTTTAATGGTAGGTGTATTTTAACAGTGAGAGACAGAATAACAACAAAAAAATTCAGAAAAAGCATTTCAAAAAAGTTATAAATTGATTTGCTTGTTAATGAGGGAAATAAGTATTTGACCCCTTCGACTTAGTACTTGGTGGCAAAACCCTTGTTGGCAATCACAGAGGTCACATGTTTCTTGCAGTTGGCCACCAGGTTTGCACACATCTCAGGAGGGATTTTGTCCCACTCCTCTTTGCAGATCCTCTCCAAGTCATTAAGGTTTCGAGGCTGACGTTTGGCAACTCGAACCTTCAGCTCCCTCCACAGATTTTCTATGGGATTAAGGTCTGAAGACTGGCTAGGCCCCTCCAGGACCTTAATGTGCTTCTTCTTGAGCCACTCCTTTGTTGCCTTGGCTGTGTGTTTTGGGTCATTGTCATGCTGGAATACCCATCCACGACCCATTTTCAATGCCCTGGCTGAGGGAAGGAGGTTCTCACCCAAGATTTGACGGTACATGGCCCCATCCATCGTCCCTTTGATGCGGTGCAGTTGTCCTGTCCCCTTAGCAGAAAAACACCCCCAAAGCATAATGTTTCCACCTCCATGTTTGATGGTGGGGATGGTGTTTTTGGGGTCATTCCTCCTCCTCCAAACACGGCGAGTTGAGTTGATGCCAAAGAGCTTGATTTTTGTCTCATCTGACCACAACACTTTCACCCAGTTCTCCTCTGAATCATTCAGATGTTCATTGGCAAACTTCAGACGGGCCTGTACATGTGCTTTCTTGAGCAGGGGGGCCTTGCGGGCGCTGCAGGATTTCAGTCCTTCACGGCGTAGTGTGTTACCAATTGTTTTCTTGGTGACTATGGTCCCAGCTGCTTTGAGATCATTAACAAGATCCTCCCGTGTAGTTCTGGGCTGATTCCTCACCGTTCTCATGATCATTGAAACTCCACGAGGTGAGATCTTGCATGGAGCCCCAGACCGAGGGAGACTGACAGTTATTTTGTGTTTCTTCCATTTGCGAATAATCGCACCAACTGTTGTCACCTTCTCAACAAGCTGCTTGGCGATGGTCTTGTAGCCCATTCCAGCCTTGTGTAGGTCTACAATCTTGTCCCTGACATCCTTGGACAGCTCTTTGGTCTTGGCCATGGTGGAGAGTTTGGAATCTGATTGATTGATTGCTTCTGTGGACAGGTGTCTTTTATACAGGTAACGAGCTGAGATTAGGAGCACTCCCTTTAAGAGAGTGCTCCTAATCTCAGCTTGTTACCTGTATAAAAGACAACTGGGAGCCAGAAATCTTGCTGATTGATAGGGGATCAAATACTTATTTCCCTCATTAACATGCAAATCAATTTAAAACTTTTTTGAAATGCGTTTTTCTGGATTTTTTTGTTATTCTGTCTCTCACTGTTAAAATACACCTACCATTAAAATTATAGACTGATCATTTCTTTGTCAGTGGGCAAACGTACAAAATCAGCAGGGGATCAAATACTTTTTTCCCTCTCTGTACACCTGTAAGTAGACCTAATGTCATGCGTAACTGGTTTGTTTGAGTAGATTTGTTTATTCCTGGCATGCATTTCGTGTAGGGCTCCTTTTCGCCTACATATGTGAACGCACTTAGGCCTCCAAAAACCATAAATGTGATCGGGGTCTCAAAAAAAAAAAAAAAAAAAGCCGGGCTAATAAGTGTGAACGGTGTCTAGGAGACGGAGAAAGGCAGGAGTCCATGCAGATGGCAGACCAAGACACAGATGCTGTGATAGGGCCTGGGGGCACAGGGGAACAAGTGACTGCATTTCTGAGCCTCTAACACAGCCTGATTCAAGAGCAATATACACCTGGGTTTTATACCCCCTCCCCCCAGGTCTTTTTGCTGTGTGTTGCAGGGGGGTTTCAGGTACGGGCAGGTATTGTTTGTGAGAATAATCTAGTTTGGACATTAGAGTGTTTAGTTTATTTTTTCTTCATAATAGTAATGCAGTTTTGAAAGGGCAAAATACATACTGCCCTAGCAGAGAGAAAGTGGGGGAAATATTAGTGGGACGATTCCAGCATGGCCTTCTGTTATATTGTGTATTTTTGCCGACACTGATGTTTTCCATCTGCTGTCAGTGGCTGCTGACCATGTATCCTAAGATAGAGGCTGCCTGATTTCATTCGTAGGAACAGAAACTACATTTTGTTGCTCAGAGCTTTAAGGACAATCTCACAGGCCATAATACTGTAGCGATTAATTTCTCTAATGCCCCGTACTCAGATTCATCCCAATTCTATAAGAGCAGACATTTATTTATTTTGGTTTGTTTCTCGTTTCTTTTGGTTTTTATTACAGTATTCCGACTTCATGGAGTTGGGTCTGTACTGGCCAGGGCTCTTCATCTGTTCTACATCTGAGTCGTTTTTTTTTTGTTTTTTGTTTTTTTCCTGACTGCGAGAGCTATTCAGTTTGATTCAGTGTTGCGGTCAAGCATCTTTCAGGACCCTACCGTGCTTTGATGTGTGTTGCCGTGACGCTCCCCACATGCTCAGACCTCTCAGTCTCGGCTGAGCTACGCTTGTCAGAAGCCAGGGTGATGGACTGAGGTCGTATCTATCTGGCAGCGCCTGTAAAGCCTTTTGCGATGCCTGAGCAATGTCCGCTGGATTTCATTGCACTTCCTTTTTTCTCCTGAATGTGCTGATCTGTAGCTCTGTAGAAGTCTCGAACACATCTGTTCCCAGCCAGGCCCACACAGGCGCACTATGCTTTGTGCTGTGCTGTGCTCTAATGTTTGTGTGTTCAGTGACATAACCAATCAGGAGACTCTGGACGAGCGAGTGGAGCAGGGCTGCTGTCAGGGCTGTAACAGGAGAGGGAGCTTGTGGAAATGCTGGAGGCCAGGCTTCAGCTCCTCGCAGTGCCCCGGCTCTCCTGCGCTGTGCACACTGGGGCTGCACTGAGTGCTGGAGGAGAACAATTTGGTCAGGGGATATATTTAGTTGTGGCCTGTTTGTATAGCGATGGTGTAACGCGACACTCCGCAGTGAGCAGGATTGGGGCCTGTCTGGCTGGGAGCAGCGACGCCCTCCTGTAGAAATATTAAACAGGCGGGGTAAACTCTCTGGCACAGGTCCCAGCAGACACTCAGCTGCTCTCTGGGCTGGCCTGACCAGGCACTGTCCGTCTGAACAGTCCATTGTCAGCACTCGAGAGGGCCTCTGGGCAGAACAGAGCCGTCTTATTTAACAGGGCCTGGTGGTTAATGAGCAGATGTCAGTAACTAACTAATTGTTTCTCTGTGACTGTCCACCTAAGCGTACCCGGGCCCGCTCGTGTCTGTTCGTGGCGTTTTTATTTTTAATCCTCTGTGCAGAGGAATCCTGTTCAATCCTCTTGGTGCGCTGGGGGAAAGCTGTGCTGTGGCCGCTCTGTCTGGCAGTGAGGTGGCCAGCACACAGGGGGCCTTCAGTGGTCACTTGTTGCTGAGGACTCTTGCTTAAGCCTTGGCTCAGCAAACCTGCCGTTGAGTTTTGAGTGCCGGCAGCTGAGGAAGGGACAGACTTATGTATTGTATTTAATGTTGATATACACATTTTATTTCACCCTTTTTCATTTGGGTTTCTGGATTAAAATGGGTCCCTTTCACTCCCCAGTTTTTCTTTCCCCAAGACTGGGCCCTGTTAGGCTCCTTCCTCTGTAGAGTCTCCTCGCCTGCCCTGCCTGTGTGTTTAAGGGACCATGTGATGGATGGCTGCTGGAGACATTCAATTAATCATGTCTACTTGCTTTTATCTGGTACCAAAGTACCTTTTTACTGAAGGTGCCAAATTAATTTTTTTCAATTCCCCCCCCCCCCTTTGCTCCTGCAGGATGGGATAAACACTCGTATGGTTACCACGGCGATGACGGGCACTCCTTCTGCTCCTCAGGAACTGGGCAGCCGTATGGCCCCACATTCACAACGGGTGATGTGATTGGCTGCTGTGTTAACCTCATCAACAACACCTGTTTCTACACCAAGAATGGGCACAGTCTAGGTGGGTCATGGGCTGGCAGGCTCCACCACATCTCATTTTTGCAGCTATTCCAACATAAAATAGTTTTTTAGTTTTGTTGCGTTTTTAAAGCCATCAAACCCTGTGTGTTTTTTTTTTTGCTTGAGCCAGTATTGTCTGAAGACTGACCGTATGTAGCAGGCCATGCCCACTCACGCTGTTTGTCTCGTTTGTTTTGCAGGTATAGCTTTCACCGACCTTCCTGTAAGTATTGCGCACGCGCTGACACTTTCAGTGTGTCCTCCTGCATTTTTCCTCTGCTTATCTGAATAGGATTTATTTATGCCTGATCGATTTTTCTTTCCTGAGAGAACTTTTACCAACAAAAAAAAACTAAATGCACTCTACTAGTTTTGTTGTTGTTGTTTCAGCCTCGGGACACCACCAAAACTCTCAACTCAAAAAGTTGTGAGGGTTCCCTGGCATTGTTGTTGACACATGACCGGTAGGAGGAGAGCCCAGACACACAGTAGCACACCTGCGCTGAGAGAGACACCAATTAGACTTAACATTGTCATGGCTCAACTTCAGCACCGTAGTCTTAATAATAGATACAGTGCTTTTGTGCTCTGTAGCACCTCCCAGGGATACTTATAGACGTCCAGGCGTGCAGTGCATTTAATCTGCAAAGCAAAGAGGACATTATGTTGCCTGCCACTTACAATTATCATCAAGCCACCCTTAAGTAATTGCCTTAAACATGTGCAATAAGGCTGATAATTATAATGGATGCGCATTGCTTTGCAGTGGGGACAGGGAGGGGGATCCAATTTAGGCTCGGGTCGTTTTTCTTTAATGTTTTATAACTGACTGATCCTGTCCCCTCCCCCCCAACAGCCCAACCTTTACCCAACCGTAGGCCTGCAGACTCCTGGGGAGATCGTGGATGCCAACTTCGGGCAGCAGCCGTTTGTGTTTGACATCGAGGACTACATGAGCGAGTGGAGAGCCAAGATCCATGGCATGATCGCACGCTTCCCCATCGGCGAGCGCCTTGGGGAGTGGCAGGCTGTGCTGCAGAAGTGAGAGCCACCCCTCACTCCCGATTCCTCCCTGGGCAGCTACACATCACAGACGGGGCTTCCGTCCCTTACTTCTCTCAAATTACAGCTAGCCCAGGCTATCAGTCTCTGTGGATCACCAGCCCATTAAATGTCATTCTAGATTAGTAATGCAGACTATTCCACGCATTATGAAATCTATATGTGAAGAATGCTTTGGGGGGGTGGGGAAGATGGCTTGTAGTGAGTTTTGAAGTGAGTTTGCGTTCTGTAGATTGAAATATACTCTCTAGGCATTATGCTCAGAAATTATGAATCCAGCATAGAGATGCATTTGCCCAACATACAGGGGATGGCGGGGAGGGATTGTGCTTTCATTTGTTCAAATGCAACACATTTCTTCCATTTCAACCTGCTTCTCACTGGTTCTATTGACTGCTGTTGCTCTTCTCCCAGTATGGTGTCTAGCTACCTGGTGCATCATGGGTACTGTGCCACAGCAACAGCCTTTGCCCGGGCAACAGAAACCATGATCCAGGAGGAACAAGCCTCAATAAAGAACAGACAGAGTAAGCCTCCCACACAGCACTGCAGACACACGCACTGACCTCCGCTGGCAGTGCCCGATCTGACAGATAGCCTGCTTCTGTGTTGCCTGGCAGCTAGCTGGGAGTGTGTGTGAGCACTAGGTAAAAGATCACACCGCTCACTATAGGGCAACAGTTCTGCTATAGTTTGGGGAAAAGATGGGGAGGGAGGTGTTTTAAGTTTTAATTTAAAGTTGAAATGACTCGTGTCTAGAATAGTTTACTGTTTTTTTTTTTTTTTTGTTTTTTTATAAAATGTATTTATTGATATATTTGACATAATTATTTTAATATTTCTTAAAGATGATTATAAGGAGAGACAATCTGTGCTTAATGATGTGACAGTGTGAGCTCAGGGGCATCCATGTCAGGCTGCAAAGTGATGTCACCCCACACAGGCCCAGTCACCGCTTGCATACTCTTCCACCTGACGGTCTCTCTGTTGTGGGGGGACAGAGCACTGCCAGTCCCGCGCCTCTGTGCCGCTGCCTGTTACTGACCCGCCTGTGTGTTTCTGTCCTCTGTGTTTTCAGGAATACAGAAGTTAGTTTTAGCAGGCAGGGTTGGAGAAGCCATCGAGGCGACACAGCAGCTGTACCCCGGACTCCTAGAACACAATCCTAATTTACTCTTCATGTTAAAGTAAGTGCCAAGGACCCAAAAATATCTATTAAGGGATGATGGAGGGATATGAAATTTTGTACACGGGTGCAGGAGAATGTGGTGTGGAAATGTGCACTCATCTACAGGGAAATCCACCACACAGATGCCCACACACTGCCAAAAACTAGGTTGTACTAAAATAAACGGTGTGTGAGGGTTTGCTGCTTACAAAGGGACTTTCACAGCCAGGACAATACATGGAAATGAAGCAGACTAGCTGGTCCTCAGTCCTCACTCCTCATAGTCTTGACAGGGACTTATTAATTAGTCTGTTTTGTATTGAAATTTTACTTTGTTTCATGAACAAGCAAAACAATACCCACTCCGTAGCAGGTGGCCGTGGCTGACTCTCCTTCGTTTCTAGTCGGTTTAGTGAGCGTGTGAGCGAGGGCTGCTGTGTGGAGCCCTCGGGTCAGGGGAGGGAGGCGCCGCAGTCAGCGCAGCACAGTGCAAGGCTGCAGCTCCGTGCCAGACCAGGGCGGAGTGTTTCCCAGCCACAAGATTACAGCAGATGTTCCAGTCAGATCAAGGCCTGTCTCTCTCTAGAGCTGCGCCCGGTGCCAGTGTGTATCCTAAAGACGGAACGCCTCCCTGTACAAGCCTGTTGCTCAGTGACTAGTCTGCCACCGAGAGCATGTAGAACATGTCCTCCCTCCTTCTGTGATTCGTTCAGCCGGGCATTTAGCTTGTTTGTGTGGCTTGCTTCCCCAGTTAATGTTAGGATTAAAAGACCCTGGAAGCTTGCATGTTTGCCTGGGCCAATATGAATTGTGAGAATAGACAATTGCACAAACATTGAGACAAACATCAGTGGGGTGGGTTTGTGGGATCATCTCAGTATAATCGTGTGTCTTGCCCCCCCCCCTTTCCTCCCCAGGTGTCGGCAGTTTGTGGAGATGGTGAATGGCACAGACAGCGAGGTCCGCTGCTTTAGCACTCGCTCTCCCAAGTCCCAGGACAGTTACCCTGGCTCACCCAGCCTGAGTCCACGCCATGGAGCCACCAACCCTCACCTCCACGGCGCAGGTACTGCCCACCCACCCCCCCCCTGCCGGGAACAGCAGCACAGTACCTACACCCTTGAAATGTGCAGTGACCTTAGTGTCTGTGTGTCTGACTGCCTATTTCTTCTTCCTCTCAGGGGCAGACAGCCCCACCTGCAGCAATGGGGTAGCACCCGGGAAGAACAAGCAGAGCCACAGTAAATACCCTGGAATCAGCTCCACCTCCTCCTCCTCTTCTTCCTCCCCTTCCTCAGTCAACTACTCTGAGTCCAACTCCACTGACTCCACCAAGTCCCAGCCCCACAGCAGCACCAGCAACCAGGAGACCAGGTGAAGGCCATGGGCCGGGGGGGTGTGAGGGCTGAGAAGATGGGGAGCTGAGAACAAGACAAATGGGTGGGGTTTTCTGTCATGGGGTTATATAAAAAAATATATTTTATTTTATGTAAAATCCCGTGTGATTGAGATCATTGTAAATACAAGTGGTCACGTTACCGGTGTATGACTGGGCAGTGCAGGTATTAGTGGCAGACGCTGTGTGCTGGATCCGAAGACCAGAGTCTTGGAGGACTGCAGCTGCCGTTCTGCTCTGCTCTGTTCTGTTCCTCCCTCCCCTCTTGGAGATTTCAGACTCCAGAGGCAGAGAACATTTGATGAACTAGCTCTGTTGCCATTGGCACCCCCTTGTGGCATCTTTGGCAGTGTGAAAAACAAAATGTAGAGGACTTACCTGGCAGTAGTGTGAGCTACCCCTGGCCTGCATGGAGGTTTCTGCTCCCCTATCATCAAGTACATCCTCCCAGTTGGGAGGAAATGCAGATTCACTGATTGACTCCAGCCTGGTCAAGGGGCACCTCTTTAACAATGCAGCTTCACAGACACCCACGCTGCGCTGCTCATTAAAGCTGACGCAGCCAGGCAAGGCGGCCACTGGCTGAGCTGCCGTGTGCTGTGCCAATGAGTGTGTGAAGAAGTATAGGTTGGGGGGGCGGGTGTAAATAATAATAAAATGTTACTCTCCATTCCCAGTGACAGTGAGATGGAAATCGAGCCGGAGCATTACACCAACGGGGTCCTGGAAAACTCCTCGGCCCGCATCATGAACGGCACCTACAAACACGAGGAGATCCTGCAGACGGATGAGTCCAGCCTGGGCAACGGCGTGGCAGGTACGTCACCTTACTCTGGCTTTACTCTGCTCTGCTGGAGGGTGGAATATTGACAGTGGCCTAAAAATATAGCCCGGTGCAGCCTGTGAGTTTTATCTGTAGCAGCATGGAGGGATTGGAGCAGGTGCAAGGTCCCCATAGGACCCAGTTGTGCTGAGCAATGGGGACAGGAGGCAAGGGCGGGAGCCAAGGCTGCCGTGAGGGAGGGGGTAAAAAAGGATTAAGAAAAAAACCTTCCAGCGGATGCCTTGTCAGTTCACTTGATCTGCTGCTTCTTTAGTCTCTTACCTTTATCCTCCTGGTGTGGGCTGTGCAGAGGATGCCTGTGCCCCCAGGCAGCTGTGCGGAGGGAACCAGGCGGCCACTGAGAGGATGATCCAGTTCGGCCGTGAGTTACAGGCCCTCAACGAGCAGCTGTGCCGCGAGTACGGCAAGAATGCCATGCACAAGAAGATGCTTCAGGTACGGAGCTGCAGAGCTTGGGGGGTGGGCCGATCTGTCCTGTCTGTGAGTGAGCACAGTCTTGTGTGTGGGGGTTTAGTTTCTACTGCAGAGTTTTCCTGCTCAAGTGTTTTTAATCTCCCCCCCCCCCACCCCTTGCGCCACAGAGCTAAACCGACTGCTCTCTTTTGTCTTGTTCAGGACGCGTTCAGCCTGTTGGCATATTCTGATCCCTGGAACTGCCCAGTGGGCCAGCAGCTGGACCCTATGCAGAGAGAGTCTGTCTGCTCCGCTCTCAACAGCGCCATTCTGGGTAAGAGATGGGAGACAAACACAGAGCTACACTGGCCAATAACTTTTTTTGTTTGAGAATAGTGTACTCTTGGAAAACTGCTAGACATTATAGTAAATCGTATTCGGGGGGGTGAACAAAAAAAAAAACATCTTTATTCAAACTCTGCCTGGCTGTGTCTTAATATAATGCTGCGTCAGTGAGCCGGCTGCACACTGATGGCAGAGTGGGGATTGACCTCACCCATCTCAAATTGTCCCGAGAGAGGAGGCAATAAAAAAGGAGGAAATTAACACAGACATGTCTTTGAAAGATTTCAGGATGTCTAGTAAGGGTCTGCCTGGTGGAGCCGGGTTTCCAGTGATTGCTGTGAATATATAGGATATGAGGAATTTTTGCTAAGCATGCACCACGCGGCCCACTCTATAGACTAAGCTTGTCACACATCTCAATCACCTCTCCCACAGCTGGAAATCCCTCTCTATATTATGTCAGCAGTGTTTGAACAACACACACCTGTCTTTCAGAGGTTTCTAGTTGTGCGTCACATTAATGTCCCTAGCTTTACGATGTACAAGAGTTCCTATCTAGGTGGCTCGGGCTAGTCCTGAGCAGCACTCCCTGAGTCTCACCCTCTCTCCTGTGTCTCCCCCCTCCAGAGTCGCAGAACCTGCCAAAGCAGCCACCCCTGATGCTGGCTCTTGGTCAGGCCACCGAGTGTGTTCAGCTGATGGCCCGTGTGCGCTCTGGCTCCTGCTCCTTCGCCAGGGTCGACAACTTCTTGCACTAGCCACCGCGGAGGTGAGCTGCCCTGCCACCACATGCAGCTGCTATGGCTGCTAGTGATCCCCCCCCAACACTACAGGCAGGGGAAAAACAAAAAAACACCCTACTTTTGTGGCAAGACGACGCATTTACAGCAGTGCATGTTTTTTCCTCCTCAATGGAAGGCCTGTTTTTTTTCTTTTTTGTTTTTTTCTTGCTACATTTCTGCATCTGTTGCCCCCTGTTGTTTGTGAGTGGTATTGCACCTTGTCACTGCTTCCCCAGCTGATTCTTGCAAATAGTTATGACACTAAGCTCAATTCATATTTATTTATTTTTATCTTTCTCAGGCATTGTAAGGAGAGGACTTTCCTGATGGTGGCCAATGAGATTGAGGGGAGCATGAGTTTGGATTTGTGTGCTGTTTTCCTGTTGGTGGAGGCATTTGGAGGAGACGAATACAACAAAGACAAAGGCTTCTTTTTTTTAATTTAGTATTATCAAATACAGATTGTGTGACACTATTTAAAGATACTTAATTATTATTCTGTTTATCTAGTAACTTTTAGTTTTTATTTTGTCATTAGTTGTGCTCATCTTGAAAATCTAGTTCCTTTGTTTTTAAGGGTGGAGATGCATCCCTGGATAACATTTTAAACTTCTGTATGCCATATTAAAAATATATATAATAATGCGGTATACATTGTAATTAAACAAAATACTTTTGTTTCTCAGAACTCAGGTATATAATGCATATTATTTTAGCATGGACTGTGGAAGAAAGTTATTTTGTTTTACCAGCAGTGATTCTATAATATCCATGCTTGAGTAAGATTTTAATTTGTTATTTCCTAACCTTTAGATTTGAGGACCTCAAAGTGCTGCGTTGAGGGTTCCTCTGGGGGGTAGGAGGGGAAGAAAAAAAAAAGAGCTTCAGTAAATATGCATGCTACTGGCTTGCCTGCTGTATTCGACATCTAGCATTCCACAAAACACCAGCTCAGATCATGAAAGTTGTTCAGCTTGTCACCATAAAGTAGGGAGCAGTAGTCCATTCATTGTGAATTAGCTCGCTAAATATCACGCAGTCACATGAGCGTCCAGGCAGGTTAAGAATAAAGATGCTTTATTTGCATTTTTTTTTTTTTTTTTTTTTTGCTTTGTTAATCTGAAGAGTGGCTTTTGAGGCTCTTTAGTCTGGTCACACCACCGTAAATCCACCATATTCACCTTGTATTGATGCAATGGGGAAAGGAGTTTGCAGACCCCTATGGTATAAGAATAGTTTTGTAGCACCAGCCAGTGTACATAAATATAAGGAACTGAATTAGACTGAAATTGAACTCCCATTTGTTAAAGTAATTTGCTTGGTAGCCCCCTTGCTTGGTCAGTGTGACAAAGCTGCCAAATCTTAACAATTCACCGCTTAAGGCAGGAGCTTGTGTGAGAGTGTGGGCCCAGATAGTCTGTCATCACTGGCAGGTTGGGTGTCTAGAGTTGCAAAGTTCTAGTCTCTGTGTTTCTCATCTATCTAAGCAACACAAGCCAACAAAAACTAATAAAATAAAACGCTAGGATTTCATGAGTTAAATGGCGTTCTTTCCTTAACCTATCACTCAAATGTAGTAAGACCTAGAGAGACTCCCTCCTTTGACCTGGCCTCGTGCTGGGAAGTAAGTCTTAATTGGATAGGCTTGGTTTACCAGCGTTGCCCCACTGGGGGACATCTGTGTCCACATGGTGCTCGCTATGTGATCTGTGGCGCACAGCACACAGGGCCGGGGGCGGTGCTTTCCTGCACTTCCTGAAACATCTTTCAGTGCCCTAGGCCTCTTTTTTTTTTTTTGGGGGGGGGGGGGTTAATTTTATTTTTTATTCCCCTTTTAAAAGAGTGGTGTGTTAACAGTAATGTATTAGTCCCAGGAGAAGAGCATACCAAAAATCACTGCTTTGAGAACTGTGAAAATCAGGTTTTGATTGTTTTAGTTGTGACTGTTCTGATTTCTCCAGTACATTTTCTGAGCCTGTGGAAAGAGGGGTGGGAGGGGGGTTGGGAGTAAAGGAGTTAAAAAAAAACAAAAACAACAACAACTATAAAGCTATACCATGTTTCTCCCTGTTCCACTCCCTTAGCAATGTGTGTGTGTGTGCCTGCCTGAACGTGTGTGACGTTTTAAGCGTCATATTTTTTGGCATGGAGTGTACAGTACCTAGTCTGTAGGACGTGTGTAAAGAACAGCTGTGTTAGAACCAATATCCTGGTTTACCCACTTTGACACACACACACACCTGAAGCAACAGGGTCCATGTGGAATAAAACTTGCATGCTCTCCCTCTTTTCCCTTGTAAACACTGTGGCTCCTCCCTGTGCTTCTGTGAGTGGAGGACCCGTTCCCGGTAGGATCAATGCATCTGCAGGAGTCTTCTCTTTTTCAGAATAGACATTTCTCTCCCTCTCCCTCATGTGCATGTCTCTTTCTTTCCAGCCATCCACCCCTCCAGCATGGTCACAGATCCCCGTTAGGAACATTTTCCACTACCCCACCAGCCTTGTCTTGAGTAGCCTTAGCCTCCCACTTACAGCATGCCAGCCAGATCCATAGGACCTGAAAGCATGACCTGCAAGAGCTGGCCTGTATGAAAGTGGCGAAGACAAACAAATTTGAACTAACGTGTTAACCTTTGACCTGGCCACTGTGGAACCAGTGGCTACAAAATGTGGTGTTTTGTTTTCCTCTTTACTCTTCTTTTGTTCTGTGTTCATCAAACGTTATTAACTGAACTATCGTCATAGCTGCCAGAGTTGCAACAGGCCAGTAAGAATGACATCACCGTTTGTGGAATGTAGCTCTGTAGAGTTCGGATGAATGCCATTTTGTCCGATTTTATTATTTTTCTTTTTTCAGGCCGCTTGTCTGCAAAGCGGTGTCTTCATTTTACCTCACTCTTGTCAAAACCTAACCAGAAATGTTTGCTAAGGCCTATTTTATTTTTTTTATTTTAAATTTTGTTCTGTAGTAGTATTATGGTTACATTTTCATTTGTGTATCATGTTCAAAAGCCGTGTGGGGACTTGGGGGTTTGCAGATACCCATAGAGAGGCAGAGTGTTGAAGACACCCAGCAAAGGGACAGGGGCTGACAATAGTGAGCTGACCTGCCTCCCAGGCTCCCACTTACTGATTGTAACTGCGTCACTGCCAACAAGTAGCTGCCTGCCTCATAAACGGACGTTCGTAGGATCTCCAGTGCAGTAATCCCAGGGAGCACGTTGGGGCTCTGGCTTGGGAATCGCTCAACCATACACAAAGCACTGGGTTTATCAAAACCGGTTTAACTAGAGTGTGATGTGTGTATATGTATATATGTTTGTGTGTGTGTGTGTGTGTGTGAGATATATATATATATATATATCCTGCACTAATAAAGTATGGAAGAATCCTGCGTTCATAACTTACTTGGTTAGATTATGTTTTTTGGGGGGAGGGAAGGGGGTAGTGTTTAAAACCAGTATTGAAAGTGGAGAAATTTGTGAGATTAAATTAAAGGGAGATGGGAATTGGAAACCTTTTGCTTCTGGTTAGGTTACTGCGTAGGGATAGTTCTCTCGCTTGTCTTCTAAGTTGGATATTAAAATAAATGTTGCTCTAACAGTGTAAGTATACTTCTCCATACCTACAATGCCTCTGGGTTTCTAGAGCATGGCACGGACAGATCCCTTCCAGTAGTCTTTTCCTTTGTGATCACAATTTGTAAGAGAACTACTTTTCATTTTAATTTTTCTGACATTTCTTTTTAAAGTGACACACACTTCAAATGATACCCCAGGGAATTGAAGGATGGAATTAGATTGACAAAACATAGCAAGCTGTGCACAATTTTTTTTTTTTTTTTTTTTTTATTATTTTATTATTTTTTGGAGTTTGATCTTAGTATTTGTGAAATAAGTTACCCTCTACTTAGCATGAACCTTTGAAAACCTTTAAAACAAACAAAACAAACAAAAAAAAGATTTAAAAAAAAATGGGAAAAAAAAACTATGTACTGGAAAATATGGTAAAGACAAATATTGTATTCTGTTGTATTTTGACAGAATTATTTTTATTAAAATACACATCCATGTGCAAATTATATTGTGTCCCGTTGTGCATTATTTCATTTGTACTAGACCTACTGTCTTTGTCTTAAACCCCACGCCCTGTCTGTGTCCTAATGAAACTGAGTTTTACTGTAACGCAGGCTAGTCAGTGAGTATTATCCCTACCTCTCTCCTGGTACTAATTTCCTTCCAACAACATATAGAACTACAGTCCAGTTAAAGCCATTGCTGATGCATCCACTGATCAGCCCACAGATATTGTCGCTCAGTTGTTGTAAAGACAGACCAGCCTGAAGCATGAGATAAACCCATTGTTTAACATGTCCAATAAACAGATTACAACTCTTGTATGGGGGTTGGCGGTGCACTGTCATAAATCCAATGCTCAACATTTAGCTGATATTTAATTTATACATTTTGATGAATACAAAAGACCACCTTAAGGTCTTGGATAAAAATACTCAAACCAAGAAACAAAACTGTCATTTCTATACTAAAACAGGAAATTAAAATGTACAGATGAGTGGATCAGCTGGCCCAGTGACTATGGGTTTGAATCTGGTAGCCCAAAAGAGATACAGGCAACCAGTTCTTCCTTCTGTCATTAGCTCACCTCAATGGCAACCTCTGACCTGTGCTGATGTCATCTCTACTCCACACTGTGTAAGTCAGTACCGGCCTGGTTATGGGCCAGGATTGATCAGAAGACTGATCTAACCATGTGTGCTGCCACATGTGAGTAAACTGAACTGGTATGCCATGGAGGCAGATTTGTGGAGATATGTGTTGAATTAACAGCATGTATACTCCTTTCCCATTTTGTCAAAATAAAAACAGATATTTTGTAATTTATTTATTAATAGAAATAAGTAATAATTCAAATTCAAACCTATTTAACCAGGTATGGGCATTGAGAACAAGTAGTCATTTAAAATGCCGACCTGCCCAAGAGGCAGCATACACCAATTAGCCATAACATTATGACCACCTGCCTAATATTGTGTAGGTCCCCCTTTTGCCATCAAAACAGCCCTGACCTCTGAAGGTGTGCTGTGGTATCTGGCACCAAGACGTTAGCAGCAGATCCTTTAAGTCCTGTAAGTTGCGAGGTGGGGCCTCCATGGATCGGACTTGTTTGTCCAGCACATCCCACAGATGCCCGATTGGATTGAGATCTGGGGAATTTGTCAACACCTTGAACTCGTGATTCATCAGACCAGGCCACCTTCTTCCATCGCTCCGTGGTCCAGTTCTGATGCTCACATGCACATTGTAGGCACTTCCGGCAATGGACAGGGGTCAGCATGGGCACCCTGAGTGGTCTGTGGCTACGCAGCCCCATACGCAACAAACTGCGATGCACTGTGTGTTCTGACACCTTTCTATCAGAACCAGCATTCACTTTTTCAGCAATTTGAGCTCCATCTGTTGGATCGGACCACACAGGCCAGCCTTCGCTCCCCACGTGCATCAATGAGCCTTGGCCGCCCATGACCCTGTCGCATGTTCACCGCTTCTCCTTCCTTGGACCACTTTTGATAGGTACTGACCACTGCAGACCGGGAACACCCCACAAGAGCTGCAGTTTTGGAGATGCTCTGACCCAGTCGTCTAGCCATCACAATTTGGCCCTTGTCAGAGTCGCTCAGATCCTTACGCTGCCCATTTTTCCTGATTCTAACACATCAACTTTGAGGACAAAATGTTCACTTGCTGCCTAATATATCCCACCCACTGACAGGTGCCATGATAACAAGATTATCAGTGTTATTCACTTCACCTGTCAGTGGTCATAATGTTATGGCTGATCGGTGTATATACAGCAGTCAACAAACACATAGAAATTAAAAACATCACAAAAGTAAAACATCTACAAAAAACAAACAAGACCTTAATTAAATAACAATGAAAGTCTTTTTCTGTGCCATTTTGTAACATTTTTCTAACATTCAATTTGATCATAACTAGCTAGTAGTATTAGTGTAGCATTAAGTAGCGTGGGGGGGGGGGGGGGGATGCACGACTCAAAACAACACACTTTCACATCGGCCTTCAACTTAAATGAACGATAACTAAATGATAATGCGCTCTTTAAAAGCGTCTGCCAGCGCCGTGCAGACAGGCGTGTCCAGGTCATGCGTGCAGTGTGCGCAGACTCCCTTTGTCCTGTTCGCACAAACACACAGAAAGACACGGAGTGGGGGAAGACATGGGCTGCGACTGAACCAGCTCGGCCTCTGCACACAGGAGGGACGTCTACTTGCAGTGCCTGCAGAGGTCCAACCAGGAACCGGCTCCGCTCCCATCGGTGCAGCGGCGCAGACCCGCGCAGATCTGCGGACGGCGGCGGAAACGCGAACGCGACCAGGAACTCGGACACCCGCACATCCTGCACGGGGACGCGCACCCCCAGCCCGCCAGGGGCCAGGCGCGTGCCCGTGGAGAAGACACCGAGCGGCGCGGCGTCGCTCCCCCGGGCTCTGGGGACCAGGAAGGGACACGACACCCCGACACTCCCGCTCCGGCGCGGCGGTATTTGGAGGACACAGCCGAGGTCCCCCCCCCCCATTCCCGTGTATGTATTGGTCGTGTCTGTTGTTGTATGTACATCCGCACCGCGTCCAGACCTGGCGGTGAGGGGCTGTGTCTGAGGGCGCAGGATGGGCAGAGCACACGGACCCGTCAGACCCCGGTACCGCGGTACCGGTGTCTGACGGGTCCGTGTGCGGCGCAGGGTCGCTGTCGAGGCCCGCTGTGGGGAGTCGCTCTCCGGGCTGGTTGGTCGTGTAGACGAAACTATCCGGACGGAGGCACGAAAAACCCTCTGCTGAGACAAAAGATAGTTGTGGGGCTTTAACCCCGTTTGATCGTTTTTATTCGCTTCTTTCGACCTCGTTTTAATGTATTATAAATGTTTTATTGATCTGAATTTCTTTTCCTGCACCTGCCTTCCCCATAGAAACGCCAAGCAAATCGTGTTTACTATATTGGCGACCAGTGTAATCGATTCCGCGATGTATCATCCGTGTACTGGTCTATTGATTGTGGTGTGTTGGACCATGCATCATGTATTTAATGGCTATCGATGTGTATTTCTTTCCCTTTGCCTGAAGGCGGTGTGTTCAGATGCTGGATCGAGTATCATCCGCTAGCTACCTTTTCCATACATCACGCCTGTCAAAGCTGCAGCTGCGCCTGCGCACAAACTAGTAGTAGTAGTAGTAGGTACATGCAGCACGTCTGTTTTACTAACAACGCGTCGATTTGCATTCCTCATTTTTGTCATTTGCTACTGGTTGTTCTGGTTGGATTACTTTGCTGCTGAAAGGTCTATTTTCGCCTGACGCTTTACCGGTGTTGGTATGTTTTTATGCGGTGTCCATTACTGTACAGTGCAGGACGTGTCTCAGGTGCAGTTCTGCGTTCTAGTGGCGTTACGTCACAGGCATCGCATACTTCTCATACACAAGTTGGGAGTGGCTCTTCTTAATTTGTGTGTGGTTCTTAAGGGACACGGAGATGTTGATTTAAAAAAAATAAAGTTTAGGAGACCTTGTATTTTCATGCATAACCGTTTTTTTTTTTTTTTTCTTTCAAGTATAGTATTGCAAATCTGAACAGTTGATTCCGCAATACTAACCTCCAGTGTTACATTGTTTGCCTGTGTGATTTAATTTATTTGTACAGTTGCAATAACTGACTAACAAGCTGGTGTCTGATGTCTGTAGAATTGTTTCGCAAGAACACTTTAGACATGCTTATCCCACACCCTTGGTGCCTTGTAATGCACTGTTGCAATAACAGTTGCTTCAACATGTTCAAACATTTAGTTTCACAGATTTTAAATGTGAACTTCGCTTACTTGATCACTTTGTTATTCTGATTTCAGCTTGATTTATACCAGACCTGTAGTAACCTGTTTTTAGCTGAAGTAAATGTTGAAAGCCAAGGCACTGGAAAGCGTGTGGTCAAATACCCAACATGAGAACTACACAAACGTGTGTATACATATTAGGTGTACACTAGTGCAAATGAATGGAGTTGCATGCAACTGGCCTACGAACACGTGTTTGTATATCTGGGACTTTGTGGTCTCCCTATCTGGTGCTGTCAATAACTCTGAGCTGTTTATTGCACTTTGCTCCTGACTGGAATTAGATCCTTATGAAAATGCCCTCTTACCTATTTGTTTTCTTTTTCTTTTTAATTATGTCTGGCCATTTTAAGCTGTGTTGAAGCTTGAAGCTTTTTGCAGGGTGCTCTGATAGGAACACCTCAGAACAGTGACATATGTCTGTAGGGTGGAAAGATCCTCCTCATTCTTAGTATTCGAGTATTACTGCAAAATGTGCCTGCTGTACTGGGTTGTGCCATTTTATTAAGGAAAGAGGCATGCAGAGGTCCTGACATCACATGCTTTGAGGTACCGCTGTGAACTGACTGAAAGATTTTTTTTTTTTTCGTGGCCTTGCAGCAGTATTGCGTGTGTTTTGTGGTACTGCATTTGTAACTCATAGTGTAGAGTCCGCCATTTCACAGGTCAGCACCTGACCGCACAGGGAGGTGGACTTGAGAAAATCCAGCCAACAAAAAAAACTGGCTTAGACAGGGAGTCATTTAAAATAAATGAAAAAAAGTTTTTCAATGAACGATGACCCAAGAACAAACAAATCTGGGACTAAATTATACTTCTTTTTTTTTTTTCTGTCCAGCTCTCAAAAGCCTGCAGGTCTGGAGCAGCAGCGTGTGAGCACCAGTATTGCTGGCCTGGCTGTGTGCTGTTGTGGGCAGGTGAGGAGGAGGAGGAGGGTGGCGGCGCAGTGAGAGGGGATGTGCGCTGGGCTGTGAGCGCAGTGCGGAGAGGGCCGACTGCGGGGCAGCCATGCTGCCGGGCGTGGGCGTGTTTGGGACTGGCAGCACGGCCCAGGTGCTGGTTGCCCTCCTGCGAGATGCGGGCTTCTCAGTGCAGGCGGTGTGGGGCCGCACGGACGAGGAGGCCCAGCAGCTGGCGCAGGAGCTTGCCATCCCCTTCTGCACCAGCCGCACGGATGACGTGCTACTACACCCTGACGTCGACCTGGTCTGCATCAACATCCCACCCCCACTCACCCGCCAGATCGCCGTCAAAGCTCTCGGTAGGTAGCGTGTGTGTCTGTTTGCGTTGGGTCAGCTCCTCCTTTCTTTTTAACAGCTTCCTTGGTGGCAATTCGACTGGTCCCCTGTAAACCAGGGTGCCCAGGGCACAGGACTAAAAATGTGAAAAAAGTGGTAACCAAAACTTGTTCCTTTTTTCTTTGGTGCTGTGGTATTTTGCATTGCTGGAGAAGGCTGGGCTTGAAAATACCTGTTCACTCCACTCACATTTTGCACCAAACACTCAGCTGAGGTGGTGAGCAGTTCCTGCATGCCAGTGAGTGCAGATTCTCCTGTTGTAGCCAGCTGAAGTAAGCTGCAGTTGCAGCATAATGCACCAATACTGATAAATGTGATCATGCTGCCCAAACTGTTTCACCACCCACATAAATGTAGCATATTTGGCATTCTGTGTGCAGCCTCTCCAACTCCCTCACAGACTGGCATTCACAAGGGTAGTGCAGCAGACAGACTTGCCCTGATGTCTTCCTCTGATACAGGCTGCTTTGCTACCGGCCAGGATGTTTGTCAGACTTCAGAGTCCCTTTCCAAAAACAACACGGCAGACACAAGATAATTGTTAATTGACGATGTTAAACTTTTTAACTTATGCAGTAGTCTTTCTCTTTTTATACTTCTTCTCACCCTTTGTTTATTTATTTTATTATTTATATAACCCTACTATGCTATTCCTGATTGTGATCTCTCCTTAGTTTCACCTTGTGCCCTTATGCTGGTCAGGGTGTGTGGCTGGTTTGTTGTTGCTCTGTTTTGTAAATCCTTTAACAGTGGTACTATATTGTAGACCAGAGCAGGAACGGGGAGTATAGTTTCAACCCTGACTTTTGATACATTGAGACTAATCATGTTTTTGAAACCCAAAGGCCTATAGCCATTCTTTACTTTTTGCAAATTATTGTTTTAAATTAAGCCAGTCATCCTTATATACTGTAGCCTATCAAAGCAATGGAATGCTGTCACTAGTTCTCTTTAATCAGTGTTTTTTTTTTTTTAAACTGTCGGCAGGATTATGATTACTCTAAACAGGATCTGGTGAATTATTAATAAGCTGTTGCTTATTTAAATGTATGTATTTTTATTTTTATTTATCATCTCCCATCACCTGAACTATAAATATCAAGCTCTCGCTGTATCTAATTCCAAGCTGGCACTCTGTAGTCCAGCTTTTCACTGTGCACTGGCTTTGTTTATGTTTAGGGTTCCTGTTGGTCTCTGATAACACTCACAGCTATAGTTTGATATCCATCTGAGTAATGTGTATGAATGCGTGTCTTCCATAATCTCAAACGGGACCTGGAAAGCATGGGAATATATACATTTCAAGATCTCCTCATTCTTATAAAGGGGAGGGGGTGTGTCCTGAGGGTGAGGGGGTGGCAGTGTTGGGGCTGTCTTATCTCGTATCCAAATTTGTACTCCTCCTTATTTTCCTAACAAATTCCTGTCAGATTGCTTTTGTTTCCTGCTTTAGTTCATGCTTCCTGATTTGGAAGGAATTACAGTACTGAGCGTTCATGGCCTCTGTCTCCTTCTAACACAGTGAAAGTCAGTTTAGAGATTAAAGTAACTCTCAGAATTTAGTCCAAATTTTTCATTTAAATTGCCATTGCTTCAGTCTTTCTGCAGGGGTCCGGGGATGTGTGAGTGGGGTTTTGTTAATTCTCCAATCTAAACAACTTCGTGCCCATAAGAGGAGAGAGTCCAAGAAGCTTGTTGTTTAGGTCATTGACTTCCAGGATGTTCCATTTTGTTTTTTAAACTAGCCTCCGCACTAAACCGCATGCTTTCCAGGTCAGGGAGTAGACACTAGAGTGGTGGTTGACAGCTGCTTTCTGTTCTGAAATCCAGGCCGTACACTCTGGACTGACTGATATACTGGACTCTGCAGGGTTAGCAGGGCTGTGCTGGTATTTGGCCTCTGTATCAGGGCTGGGCTGTGTGGCTGTGTGACCTGAAACTTCAAGTGCTCCGCAGCAGTTCCCGGAGCTGCAGGAAATGGAGATGGGAGACGAGTGCATATTAGCAGCTTCCTCTTCCTGTTGTGGATGGCTAGCTGGGACAGCCCTCAGCATCGAGGTGCTGTGGAGGCAATACAGATCACATGGATGGACTTCATAGAAATCTCTGCTACTTTCTTGCTTGTATAGTGGGCTGTATGTTCATATTGTCAACAAATGTAACTGCTCGCGACACTCCTCAAAAGTGAGTGAGATTAATGGTTTGGGAGGGAGCGAGAGAGAGAGAGAGAGAGAGCTGTTGCACTGCTGAACTTTTTGGCTGACAATAAATTATTCAGTGGAGGCCAAACTCCCCCCTCCATCTCTTCTCTGTGGTGGATGTGTATTGTTCAGGGTAGATGGACTTTTGCACTTTGTATTGCCCTTATATTTTGTAAGTTGCCCTGGATAAGGGCGTCTGCCAAGAAATAAATAATAATAATGGACAGGGCTTGTGGCCTAGAAGGGATCTTCCTGTCACTGATCCCTTCCCTTGGCCTAGTGGGAAACCCAGCTGTGAAGGCCCTCTGCCAGGCCTTTCAGCAGGACTCTTCCCTCTGCCAGGAAGCCACTGAGTGCTGTGTCTCTGAGCAGCAGAGCGCCTGTCCAGCCCAGTCTCGCCCTGTCACTCTGTCCCAGTTGTCTTCATTATGAGAGCACAGTAACACTCTGGCCATGAGCCACTGAGACGCTGTGCCAAGAGCTCCCCCATGCCCAGTTAGTGTAATTGCATGACTGTGTTGTTTTAGTTTCCAGTGTATTTAATGACCACCTTTAAAGTGAGTTAATGGCCGCACTGACTTTGTTGAAGTGTCAAACTGGTGTTCTGTAATAACATTCTTCACCTGCATCATGTGAGCAGACTTGAACCCTGTGCTCACCTTCAGTGCCTCTGTCTCTGTGTTACTCCTCAGGGGATTGTTGTGGTGGTGGTGGTGGTGGTGTCTGGCCCAGTGTGAAGCTACGGGTGACAAGTCTCTGCCAGCCCGTCTTGTGGGGGATGCAGGTGGTTTATTTAGTTTTCTAAAAAAATAAATAAAATAAAAGCAGGCTTTCGGGGAGTTAATCTTAGTGTGTGGTGTGCACGTGTGCACGTGCGCGCAGAGAGGTCAGTGCTGCTGGACAGTCTTTAGTACTCTCTTGGCACACAGAGCTGCAGTGTTCTCCACACTGGTGCAGGTGAATTGCACTGAACTTGCAGTTTCTATTTCTGTTCTGTGCTGCAGCTATTTTAGGGAATGTGCAGTCTGTATAATTATGACCCCTCTTCTCAACTCTGTCAGTCTGGGGCCTCACTGCTGAAAAAAATATAAATAAAATACATTAATTAGGATTTATTTTTCGATGTCAATTATTTTAATGAAAAAGCTCTTCCATTTCAAGCCTATGTGAGTGTAGACCTTTCTGTCTTGATACAGGGCAGCCTTTTTTTTTTTTTTAACTGCTAACTTGGTAATGAAAACTTCATTATCCAACCATGAATGGAGATGCTACGGTCTGAAAGGGGAGCACATTGGAGGGTTTTGCTAAGCTGTGTAAGCCCTGATCAAAACGATAATGGTGTGGATGTGAAGTGACTTGACTTGAGTCCCTCTCTTCTCTCTCTCCACACAGGGATTGGGAAGAATGTGATCTGCGAGAAGGCAGCCACATCGGTTGATGCATTCAAGATGGTGACGGCTGCCCGCTACTACCCACAGCTGATGAGCCTGATGGGCAACGTGCTGCGCTTCCTACCAGCCTTTGTGCAAATGAAGCAGCTGATCGACGAGGGCTATGTGGGCGAGGTGATGGTGTGTGACGTGCGTGTTTACTGGGGCAGCCTGCTGAGCAAGACCTACAGCTGGCTCTGCGACGAGCTGATGGGTGGCGGCGGACTGCACACCATGGGCACCTACATTGTGGACTTGCTGAGCCACCTGACCAGCCGGCGGGCGGAGAAAGTGCACGGACTGCTCAAGACCTTCGTGCGGCAGAACGGCGCCATCCGGGGCATCCGCCAGGTCACCAGCGACGACTTTTGCTTCTTCCAGATGCTGATGGAGGGTGGCGTGTGCAGCACCGTCACACTCAACTTCAACATGCCTGGCACCTTTGTGCACGAGGTGATGGTAGTCGGCTCGGCCGGGCGGCTGGTGGCTCGGGGCACGGACCTCTACGGCCAGAGGAACACGGCCTACCAGGAGGAGCTGCTGCTTTCGGACACCTCGGTGCTGTGTTCGGTCGGGGGGCTGGAGAAAGGACTGCGGGACATCCCACTGCTCTACCTGAAGGGCATGATGTGCATGGTACAGGCCCTGCGGCAGTCCTTCCAGGGCCAGGAGGACCGGCGGACCTGGGAGCTGAAGCCTCTGGCCATGGCCGCCTCCTTTGAGGATGGGCTGTACATGCAGAGCGTGGTTGATGCCATCAAGAGGTCCAGCCGCTCGGGTGAGTGGGAGCTGGTGGAGATCATGACCGAGGAGCCAGACGCCAACCAGAACTTGTGTGAGGCGCTGCAGAGGAACAACCTCTGAGAGGGTCCTTGTTGCCCCTCTGTTCCGCCCCCTGGCTCAGCCTCATCCATGTCGGCTTCCCTTCATTCATGGGTTGTCATTATCCTTCCCGTTGGCTGTTTTTTTCTTTCTATCTCCTCTCCATGGCTTTGATTTGCACACAGTATGCCTCTCTTCTTCAAAGCGAGGTCTTGCTTGGTAATGTGGAATTGGCAGGGCCCGACATAAATCCCTGCAATTTAACTACTGATGACAGACAAGGACTTTGTTCACCAGAACATTCTGGACCCCCGAAGACTGAGAAGTTTATCATATCTGTTCAGATCTTTTAACATCCTGTAGGAAAGTAATTCTAATATTTTTTTAAAAAGCAGATTATTTTTGACTGCTTAAAATGTTAAGTTTTCCCCCATTGCATCACACTTGTTTACGACTGTCCCTTGTGTGAATAGTGTTCTCAGGTTTTCAGCTTGTTAAGGAACCTTTAAAAGGTTAGTGACCTCTTATCAGGGTCACACAATGATTTTATACTTGATAATTGGAGGCCGTATTTTTGCCTTACTCCTATCTCAATGGCATTTGAGCTCACTCGCTTGCTAGGCATGCTGACGTGTCCCAGTCTCTGCCTGAGGATAATTTCTGGCTGACAGAGTACACTTGAAGTGTTGGTATGTCATACTAGTGAAAGCAAATCCTTTGCTGTAGCAGGAACGGCTTCGCAGGGCTGTGAAGAATGACCCCTGAGCCTCAGCCCCTCTGTCCTGAGCTGTTTGGCCTCCGACAGCAGAACTGGCGCACGTTATCGCTCTACAGCACTGTACTCCAATGCCGACCTGCGTATTTCCCACATCAGTGACTGTACCCTGGCAGCTGATAAGAGTATTTCAGAAGAGTTTCTCTTGTGTGAAACTGAATTGCCAGTCTTGTTTCTGCCTCTTGCAGGGCTCTCTCTCTCAACCCGCACCTAGGCCTAGCTGGCTTCAGCATGAAAGAGTCCCAAGTTAATATGTGGAGACCGGACCTCATCGACGTACACAAGACTGAGAATGAGGACATTGCTTTGGCACTAGGTCGGCTCATTTGGAAGCCATCTCCTGTACAGATTATACTACTGAGTCCATTCAGCTGCTCATTCCACTGTGGCCTCCCTGCCTGCTCTCTATTGCTCCGCTATCCCTGCCTTTTGTCAGATAAATGCTAATTAAACTCTTAAAAAATGTAATGTTAACCTGTATACAGTATAACATATGTATGAGGGACCTACTTAGGGCCCTAGGCTGCACATGCAATATACTGTCTCTGCTCCAAAGTGAGAGGCAAGCCGAGCCTCTTGCCATGTCTGAGAAGTGAAACCGTGTGTGTGTGCGTGCGTATGTGCGTGTGCATTACGGGGCTGAGCAGTTTCAGCACTTGAAATCCTACGCATATCTGAAGATCACTCAAAGAAGAATGTGCCAGGTTTTCTTTGGGTGTTTTAGCTCACTGTCTGGGAGTCACTACCCTTAATTACCTAATTCAGTTTATTAATAGACGGGATGTGGGACAACAGCAGCCAGGGACAGTCCTCTCCTGTCTAGATTTACCTTTCCCCAATAGTTGGGGATTCAATCTGTATGATCATTTCCCCCCCCCTCTGTCTCCTGTTGTTGTTTGGAGATTTGACATATTACATGCTGCATTGTCTGTGTGTGTACTGGTGGTAGTGCTGAACACTGTATTTATTTTATTTTTTTGTTGTTGGTTGTTTTTATACACTGGGGTGGGGGGGGGGGTTCATTACTATTCTAAACTAATTCAGGGTAAATTTGTTGGAAGAGAGGAACCACAACAAAAAAAAAAACTTTCTAATCGGCTGTACATAGTTTGTAGTAGGATATTTATTGTGTTTTTCTGACATGGGTTATTGCTGCAAATGTCTGGACTCTGGTGATCTCACTGTAAGATGGGTATCCGAGCCCTAATCCATACTGTCTATTTGAATGTAACAAAGAAATTAAATAAAGTTCTTGTAGCTACATTTTACATTAAGACTCGACTCATTATTGAAGGCTCGGCAGCATGTGGGCTATATCATGTTATGATATGGAGAGAGTGGAGGGGCTTGTCAAGCTTGTGATGGAAGGGAAGGGGTTAAGTTCTCCTTTTTCATTTTATTTATTCCTACTCTGTATTCCCCAGGTTGGGGGACAATGGAACCACTGTGTACCAAGGAGAACCACCCTATAATTCAGTCCTGTGCTTAGAGCACAGATGCACAGCTGAGCATGACGTTCCATGTCCTTTATTTAGTTACTTATTATACACCCCCGCCTCTTTCTTTAATGAAAGCTGGTCAATGATGCAGCATCCTTGGCAGCTGTGAAGAAGTGGTGCAGGGGCTGTGGAGCAGAGATGCAGTATCCTATGTAGTTGCTCCTGGGAGTAGCTATTCAGAGTGCCTCCATTGGTGTTCCACAAGGAGAGAGAGCGAGCGATCCCCATACCTGCACCAAGAGAGAGTCCTGTCAATGTCCTTTATTTTAATGTGAAGGAGGGGGTATTTGAGGACTGGATTCTGAGAACTTCTCACAAGTCAAATCAGTGTCACACAATTGAGTTGTACCCTCTTAAGGTGGGGAGAGAGAAGAATAGCATTTAATTTGATTTTGGAGTACTTGTTGTGTCTGGCATGGGGACTTGGGGCAGGGGGATCTCTTCAGTAAGGGTTGGTGGGGAGAGCTGTTCATGGAGCACTGCTACAAGGTGCTGTGGATGGTAGTGATTCACACAGCTAATGTTTTGCAAGCAGGAAAATACTGCAACTAATTGTGTTAAGCAATATTGCATTGCTGAAACCGTAAATGCATCTTTAGCCAGTCTGCTAGGGAACCACAGTGGTAGTGGATATCATGGAGGGAGAGGTATACATGGGGTTTGGAACTCCAACATGGTGTCTAGAATATTGAAGGACTGGCCATTTGAAATCTGGGACACTTGTTTTCCCGGTCTCCCTCTGCCCCATGACGTATGGTTATGACAAATGGTTACACACTTCTGTCCAGAATACCAGATGGCTGTTATCTAGATCGGTAGATCACTCTTATACTATTTTTCTAGCATTATTTTAAAAGCAAACCAGAACTGTGTAACAATGGTAAAAAAATAAAAAAGTCCAAGTGTACACATTTTGGAGGTATGCTTTGAACAACTACTGTGAATGTAAAGATGTATACATTCATACTCCCATGAGTCCAGAGAAAGCTGCAAAGAGCAGCGATGTTTTTGTTTTTCCTGTCTTGAGTTACTATGTATGACCAACAACCTCCCGTCCTTGTCCCACTGTATCTATGAGTTTAATACTTAGCACAGCCCAAGACAATTTCTGTACATTATCCATTTAAATGGATCTCATTTAAAATTCAGCCATATTTTTCTATACCTTCATACAAGAACTCTATCACTACTCTGTATACAAAGTTTTAAGGATGACTAAAATAGTCTATATCCTGACGATTGTTACCAATTATTGAAGAATACACCTGGTTTCGTATGCATGGCATAATTGCCCTGGCCTGTGCCAAGCAGATAGGCAGAATAAGATACGAGCCACCGGTGTCCCACCTGGTTTTTACTTTGCATAAATCGACTTTATATGGCCAGCATTTTTCAAGGTTTTTGCAAGTTGACCGCATTTTAACCTAGGAGAGCAGCATATTAATACATTGAATAATAATTTTGTGAAATAAATTAGCTATTCAAGGCCGTCACTTGGAACACTGTAAAACTCCATATTATTATTATTATTATTATTATTATTATTATTATTATTATTATTATTAATGTATATAATAATAACAATACCCGAAAAGCTGAAATATCTGGGTTTTCTACTATAGCTTCGAGTTTTGAAAGGAACTGAGGAGATGTCTATATCTGAGACTGTCTGGAGGGATGTTTATCATATACCATATAAAAAACAAATACTTAAACGTTACAAATAACAGTAACGACAACCACAAATATCTCAGCATCCTTTAATGAATGTAATGTGATCCAGAGGTAGGTAAAACAATAAACTGGTGTTTTCATTTCATTTAATTAAATTAAATTAAACCTTAATTAAGAAAATCAGTCATGTCAGATATACGTTGACCTTTATTAATCACCATCGTAAGAGACTGGCAGAAGAAGTGTAGTAACTTGTTTTGGGCTGAAGGGCGGTTGCTATAGGAACCACTCAGGGGTGGCAGGAAGTGCACGAGAAACACCTGAAAGTACGAGATACCATGGCTGCACGTTACTGCTTTGGCCAGAATATATGTTGGACCACTAACCCTAACCCAAAACAGAAAATGGCAGGGTCAGCTGACCACCATGGCTCCCCATGAAAGGGTGGAACTCAGTCACTTCCTCAAAGTCATCACTTTTGTCGACAGCACCTGAAGGAAGGCTCTATTGAGCCAAAACGTTGTGCAATTTTTTTTAACTTTCTTTTTCTAATAAATATTTTTTTTTTGAATAAAATTCCAGTCTTTTAACAATTTTGTATTCAATACCAGCTTTTAACCTCTTGTTTATAATAAAGATTCTTCTTTTAGCAGTTTAGAGTTTCATTTGGCACAACAAATCCTTCTTCTCTTAATAAGGAGATGAAAGTACACCTCAGGCCACAACTGCCTCCAGATCGCTTATGGTGGGTTAAGAAATTTACAAACTGATTCAATGACAATACCAACCAGAACCTTTACCACAAAGGACAAAACAATAGCAACATATGCTCATTACGACAGATATCGACTCCACTTAACTCTCTACTAGACACGGCCATGGAGGATTTGAACACACTGGCTCAAACAAAAAAGCAGGGGAAGTCTTCCCTGGATAATACACTGACCAGACATAATCCCGGTGGGGGAAAAGTAAAAGAGTCTGAAACTACAGACAGACTGCCTAAAAACCATCTCAGTGGAGACCCTGAGGGCACAACTACTGCCATGGCAACAAGACCCAAAACACCTTAAATAAAACAATAGAGGAACGGATGATGATTCACAATGTTAGAGAGGCCTCAATACCTGATTTGTCCACCCTTCCCCCGGACATAATGGACCACTCACCAACTGTTACTCCGAAGAGTCCAGAGACTCTACCCATAGCATTACCTTTACCCTTTCCATTCATGGAGAATTTCTGGGAAACAGAAGCCAGAGCATCCCAAGAACCCAGGACTCTTTCCCATCAGACATTAACCCCATGCTACAACCAGACAGATCTCATGTATCTAGGCCGAAAATGTTAATCCCGATAAGACGTCAACCAACAGTGACCAAAAAAGATGTTGACTGTCAACTCATTCCTCAAAAGTCGATCATCATTATGAGGGACTCAAATTTATCCAGAATACCACCCCATGAAAATGGACATTTGTAAATTGACAGTTGTCCTGGAGCAAATTTACTTAGCATTCTCAATAGAGTACCGGTCAACCCTAATGTACAAAAAGTGGTCCTGGCTTGTGGTATCAATCATAAAACACACAAAGTAAAAGAAACTGCTGTAAAACAGCTACAAAAGGCATTGAAGAAAACCATCCAAGGGTTTCCAAGTGCTCATGTGTGAATCTCCATAATAAACTTTTCAGATAAACTACCTCAGGAGGAACAACAGAACCTGAAAACCCTGAATGACTACATTGTAGCAAATTATCTACACTTTGACTCCCTAATATAATAACTATTCCAAGTGACACCGGATAACATACACTGGATCCCAACAACAGCCAAACTCATCCGAGGGATTTAAACTGCAAAGGCAGGAGATCCTCCCTACCCACGTAGGACATGCCTGAACTTAAGTCAGACCTTTAACCTAACAGCAGCCCATGCTCAAGTCCTTCATCTCTACCCCTACAAGAATATCTCAGGGAACCTTTAAAATGGATGTCCAACTCAAAGTTCGAAATAAAAGATTATTTTGCCAGTACAGTAAAGGAAGAGACGCCATTAATGTCCAAGTCTAACTAGGAATCACAAGCCAAATATATCAATCCACAATTGATGATGATAATGGGACAAGATAGAACCCTACTTGCCAATTGGAATTGATGACAATCTGGGGAGATGCAGGATAACTTGGAACCATCAGAAAGAAAGGCCTTGGAACAATTGAGAAAAAATAAAGACATCGGTATTAAACCAGCAGATAAAGGCAACGTCATTGTCCTTGTCATGCAGGACCGACAGAAATATGTCCTGGAGGCCATGAGACAGTTGAGCAACCTGCAGCATTTTAAAAGACTACAGGCCCCAATTTACCAGGAGTCAATTCCCTTGATTGATGTGATATTACATACTCTCAGGGACAAGGGCTACCTAAAACAAAACAAATGGAATACCTAAAAGGGGAAGTAGAGACGCCGAAGATTCTATCTACTTCCAAAAATACACAAACCGCCAGACTTGTGGACAGTATCTTCCACTATTCCCCCGTCTCAGACTGTGGTTGTGAATCTTACTGTATAGTAGAATATATAGACTATTTCCTCAGCCCCAGTTCCCAGACACATCCCAGCTACATTAAAGACATGTATGACTTTGTGAACAAGATCAAAAGAACACCAATATTGGAGGGATCTTTACTTTTCAGCAAAGACATCAACAGTCTGTACACAAACATCAATTTTGTGATCTCGGCCTATCGCAAAAACAAAAACCTACAGGATCTTTTAGTGCGCAGTAGGTGCTCCTTAAAAAACAAATCCCTGACACCCTGGCATCTGAAAAAAACATTTTTATATAACCTCCCTGACAACTAAAGTTGTTTACCCCATTGGTCTCACAACCAATGCAAAATAATAGAAAAGCTATGGATAGGAAACCTGGGGTCCAGACAGGGCCGGCCCTGGACGTTCTGTTGCCCTCGGCAAGACAAAAAAATGCCTCCCTCTACCCCCCTTTCTCAGAGTGTCTTGTTTGCAATGCTGTTTGAAAATAAATACATCATAGACATCCTCTTTAAATTCCCCTCTTTATCCTGATGTGGCCCAGCCTGCACTAACATATCGTGTAAAGATCCATTCATATATTTTGTTCACTCACCTGGATCTTTTATGTTTAAATTTCAACAGCGAATTTCTTTGGTTTAGAGCTGTGCCTCTTTGCTCATTCATTTTTTTTTTTTTTATATTCGCTTCCTGAGACATGGTAGCAAATTGTTTCAAATCTCTAGAGCTTACTTTTATCAAAAATATCCACTAGTAGTAGCTAGCTAACATTAGCAGGCTAGGTGAGGCTACTGCCTTAATCACTAATCATCTTCGTCACACACAAACTAAAAAAACAAAACAATCATTTAATTGGCAGATTAATTTTTATTAATGTTTCACAATTGGATAATCCCATATAAACACACATCAGCATAGCTACCAAGGACAGTGGGAGTGAACTACAGGAGAAGCGGGAATCAGGTGAGGGCAGGACTGCAGCAGCGCTATGAGCTGGTGGCCGGGGTGCCACCGATCAGGGGCGCCGGAGGGTGGCAGCCAATTGTCAAAATGCCGCCACAAATTCAAGTGTCGCCACAGGCGGCTGCCTAATCTTGCCTAATGGGAGGGCCGGCCCTGGGTCCACAACCTTGCCTTTTCCTTGTTTTTCCTCACCACCTTAACAAAAATTGGGAAATTGGAATGCCAATGCAAAACTGAGTTGGGACTTCCTTTTTACACTAACACTCACCTCAATCCAAAACCTAACCCATATCCTTACCCTAACCCTAACCCTACCTAAGGATTTACAGCCATTCGCACAGACACCTTTCCTTTAACACAATACCACGTCTCCCTGACTGTAGGCTAATGCTTCTCTCCGCAGGTACTGTGATTTCCCATCGCGGTCCTAAAACAGCTTTTTTTTTTCATTAAAATACTAATCTCTGTGTCTCTATTAATGTATATGAATCAGTAATGTATGACTTAAAATGAATGAATGAAGCGGGTTGAAATCCAGCTATGCAGCCAGAGCAGTGAAAAGAAATCTAGCGTACCATGATTTTACCACGTTTTTAGTATATTTCTATCATGATTTTTCACTTTTACCATGTTTTACCATGTTTTTACCAAGTTTGTTACCATGTGGGAGATCTCATAGCATGAAAAGAGACGACAGAGTGCAAACAAATCAACACTGGATTGCGTCTTATACAAAATTTTAAAAATCCACAAAAAACCCCCACAAAAATAAATGCATATTTTGCAATAAATAAACACACACACACACTAGCTCACTAGTTTGACAAGACCACCTAATCTCCTTTGTGAGTTTAAAGAAGTATTTGCAGCACTACAAGTTAACAGATCACAAATTAAACAAAACAAAACAGATGGTTCAAAATAAAAACAACCTGCACAAAGTCTCTGCCAGGAATATATGCACCTATTTCCTGACAATGAACTTGTAACAACACAGAAATACAGCAATAACACCTTGCGGTGTCAAGCACTAAACCCCCTCTTACAGGTATGTGATTTTCATTTTACAATATGCTAGCATGCATTAGATTGTTATGTATTTCTAACTCTTACAATCATACATTTAATAACTGTCCTCTTTGAGTGTAATCTTTTAATTCTCAGGTTAATCTTTCGTTGCGGCGTTCTCATAATTGTACGCTTCATCACACCATGATTTACCACATTGGAAAATAAATGTAGTGTGCTGTATTACTGTGTCCTGCAGAGGGCAGTGAAGTATTCATTAATTTGAATAAAGCACACATCACTTCTCAATGATGTGTGGTTTTAAAATTAAATAAATAAAAACATTTATTCCAGCACAATATATAATGCAAAATATACATGCCCAAAACAAAATGCTGTGTCTGGCTGGAGAATTGTGCTTATACGTCTCTGTCCAGTAGTGTCCATTTGTAGTGTGACGAATTGAGATTGTTCTTAGTGAACTGCTGTGAAATTCCCAGCCTGCATATATCTAGCACAGTTATGATCTTTGCTCAAGCTGTGAATTAGTGCTCATGCTGTTCTGCTCCTGGGACTGGGTGTTTATCAGTTTATTTATGCTTCCTTTATCAGTAGAGGGATCCTCTGCTGAAATCGTATAAAGCAGATCCACAGGAACAGGAAGAAACCTTGAAAACAGGAAGATATATAAATCACACCCTAATGGCGATCTCCTGCTTGACATGACACAAAAACTGCATAGCTTGAGCTAAAAATGAACTGTTTTTCTACTCTCTCTCTCTCTTGGCTACAGAGGCCTGAGCTTACCTTGGAAGGAGTTTAAGATGCAGAAGGCATATATGATGGGCAGGTTGGTGTAGCCCATAGAGAAGAAACCCAGTCCCCAGGTGAGGCCCAATCCGCAGGTGAGGCCCAGCACACTGCAGGTTGCTCTACAGTCGTGCCTCTTCTTGTTGCCGTTGTTCAGTGACTTCAGCAAGATCATTTTGGTCACCACGGAGATCAGTATTGCACCATTAAAGAGCATCAAGATTGCAAAGTATCCAATAATGGTGGAATATTTGACGGACATATTAGTTATCCAGCACCTGTGATTTTTCAGACAGTTAAACACACATATACAGTATATATACACCGATCAGCCATAACATTATGACATTTCTGAGCAACTTCACTGATTCCCATTTTACTGCTCTCTATGTTTCTGCACTGCCTAAGGCCTCACATAACAATGATTTGCAATGGGAAATGACACGTGCTGTATGATGCTAAGAAAGTTTTTTCTGACATACAGCAGTAGTGAATTTAGAATTTTTAATAATAAAAATATATATACTGTATGTAAAATATATATTGTTAAACTCTTGCCCTGTTGTTGTATGGTACCAGACTGTGTTTATGCTTGGTTGGATGCTTCCTGTCTTTATAGAAATGTGTATCTGAGAAAAATAATAGAAAACAACTCACATGCTGGAGCCTGAGTCGAGGACTGGTCCATAATTGCCAGGGTTAACGGCAACTATAATGAGCACTACACAAGCTGGGAGACCTGGCACACAAGAGGACACAGAACACAACAACGCCACGTAGGACACGGGTCATTAATTAGAATATACAACTTATTTTATTAATCAGATAACTTGTGACTTCAAAGGTTTAGAGCAGTGGTTGCCAACCCTGGTCCTGGAGAACCCCCTACCCTGCTGGTTTTTGTTCCAACTGAGCTCTCAATTACTTAATTGAACTCTTAATTGAGCTAATAATTTCCTAAATCAGAGCCTTTTAATTATTTTAAACAGTAGGGGTTTTAAGTTAAGCATAGAATTGTATAAATAACTTATTAAAGAACTATTTTATTACACAATTTAAAAAGTCAAATCTTAGCAGAGGTTGGGTTGCGAACCCCTGGTTTAGAAGGTACAATGTAGTCAAAGCTAGAGAGTTGGAGTGAGTGACCAACACTTGTCTGGGCTTTTCAGCCTGGCACTGCAAACATACCCCAGCCCAGCAGGCACAGCTTGAGCAGGTAGTGCCTCGTGTAGGTGTTGAACACCAGCCACAGCATGCGGTACAGTTGAATGGCCTCCAGCCCCATCCAGGTCAAGCTGCAGAGCAGAGCGTAGTGCAGCAGCAAAGCCCCGAGAGTCCTGACAGACACGCACCCAGCACGAAGCTTAGGTTCAACAGGAGCAGCGCTGCCACCAGGTTCAGATGGATGTGCATAGATTGATCTGTCACTTTTCCCCTGTATGACATGGAGGACAAAGAGGTGCATGTAGAATTAAGCAAAGTGATGGTTCAGGAAGAAACCCCATCTAATCACAACAGAAAGAATAAGCCAGTTGGCTACCACAGAAAAATAATACTCAATCAGCACAGCCAGTGTATTTAAACTCACCCAAAACAGAGCCCCCTGATGTGTGTTTGAATTCATGTTGTGCATTTGGCTTTCCCACCTGGATTTCTGTGTTTGTATAGCTGTGTTGCTGTTGTTTCTCCTCACTTGTTTTGGGGTGGCCCCTCTTTCTTCATGCTGGTCTCTGGGGGAGGCACTTTCTCAAAACTTTGTATCTGTTCTAGGCGGTTTTTAATACCATTTATGAAAAGACTGGTCCCAGAGGTAAAGCCTATGCTGAACAAACCCAACTTCTTAAGATTCTTTGTGGTTTTCACATTGAAATGTGAATATTCAGTCTATTTCTCAAAATCAGTAACCATGTGACCCATGTCAACTCCTGTCAAATTCACAGGCTTCCTGCTTCTTCTGTCTGCAGAATCGATCCCAACATGACAGGTGCGCTGCTGCTTTTGGGTCATTTTCCTTTGTATTCGTAGATTGTGGCCAAATGCATCCTGCCACAGCGCAGTGGTAATGCATGGTTCATACAGTTTAATTACTCGTGCTGTGGCTTTTATTTTAATAATTGTTCCTTGTTCTACAACTGTAAGGCACACATTGCCTAAGAACTAACAAACCTCTCCTCTCCTGTCCTCTGTCTTTCCATACTCCATACAAAATTTTGTTTTATTTTGCGGCCTGTTAGGTGTGTATTTTAGATCATATTCCAGGGTCTCATGCTACGCTACTGTAACACAGATGTGCACAAACACACACCTAACGTAGGCAACTCACAACAGTGGTTCAGTGCATTTGAATGTAATTTGCTTAACACAAGATAATAACACAACTAAGGCATTCTCACAGAACAAATTTACAATAACATGTTCTGCTTCAATAGAGTTGCAGATCTTGCAGAACTCACTTGGCAGGATTTAATTAATGCCATCTTTACTGGGCAGCATTCTACACGTGCTAATGCACCTACTGTAGTAAAAGTGACTAACCGAGATTAGTAAAATAACACTTAATGGGATGATTTGTAATGATTGTCAATAGGTAGCTTGAGCGGAGCTATATTGGCCTCCAGGCCTGGGGATCAGCAGTTCAGTTTCCAGAACCAATTAACGAAATGCAAAGCCCTAATTATTACTATTCTCTCATTGTAAACATTGCAGCTTTGATACCACATGTTAGATGTCTTACTAAAGCAACGTAGTGATGATGCAGAAGGCCTCTGAGATGGCACAGCCGACGTAGGTGAGAATGGTGAGGAAGGGGTCCGCTTGTGAGTTAGGGATCTGTTGGGAAGAGCAGGAGACAGTTGAAATAAGTTGTGAAACTATAAATCATCAGGTTCGTTTTTTTAATAATTGAAAAATAAATAAAATGAAGAACCCAGTGAAGATGTACTGTGCACCAAACCTTTCCTTCCTTTATAAAATCGAAAGTGAGATCCCTGGTGCTTCTCCTTGTTATTATAGAAAGGATCAGCACTGTGTGGAGAATCAAAGTCGCTGAAATTAATAAAGATCCCATAGTGATTGAATGCAGCACAATGTGAAGGTTTGTAGAGAACAGCTGGTCGCACTGGAGTGTAGTGGGAGTCACGCCGTGCCAGACTGCATTTCAAGTGATACTTCTGTATGCCATGATTTGTATACTCTACCACACCACGCTTTACTGTGGTTTTACCAATGAACACTACTTGAAATCAACTTGTGAAAGGGGGTCGGTGGACAGTGGCATGTTACTGCTGTTCAGGGCCTCTTCAAAATACGTCATTTTAAAACATTGTGTGAACGTTCAAAAATAAATAATTTAAAGTTATACCATCATCACTGCAAAGTTGGTGAAGTGATCACAGTTGCATATGGTGCGATTGTGTAGCTGCTCCGTGTCACAGCCGAAGTCATTCCGTATGTCTGGAAAAGCTAGATTAAAATAAATGCACAACATTTTTCAAAGGCACTTTAGCCAACAAAACTGAACAAGGAACAAGCAAAGGATTGTTCACTCTTTACTTACAATGTTGTATCTGGAAAATACACTTTAATTTCATATTGACCTGAATCAAACAAACAAAAAAAACAAAAAAAGCAGACATTCAGATTTGAAATGCATGGCACGTGTCCTTTACTTCCCGTAAACTGTTGTGCACTTAATCCTTTTGTAAAGACACCCTAGCATGGCCGCATCAGGTACCCTGTTGGAGTCAGTTGTACTTACAGGTAGGAAGGTTGAGGTTGTGTGGTAGAATGTGATGCTGGCCTTGGTGGTGAGGTTACAGATGGGTATTTCCTTCACTTGAATGCCAACTGCTACATCATTCAGCAGCTTCTGTGGAGAGAGTGCATCGAGAGAGCATCTCGTGAATGGACTGTGACATTCACTTTGTGTTGGATTGCTCTTGTTCAAGTACAATTCTCCTCAAATCAGCTCCCTCCTGCAACTGATCTTATGGACTGAACACAACACAATTCGTTAGCCCTTTCGTTGGGCTGTGTGCTGCCTGGAAAGTCTCAGCTTTAGGAGTCAGAAAGGGTAAACAGTATAAACTATGTAAATGTTTGACCCCTGGGAAGAAGCCAGGGAGATTGTGATTTTCTTTCTGGAAAAACTGGTGTTCACCTGACACACAAGTACCGAAGTCAGAGTTGTACTTACTGGGGTTGTGTAGTCGAAGCTCGTATTGGCAGGTATAGAGATGTTATCACACAAGTTTTGGTTCACTGCGCCATCAGATGACTTCGTTGTGGTCAAATTCTATTTGTACACAGTGACCAGGAGACAAACATTAATAACAGATCCACTCACTCCCCTCCCCTCCACAAGCCTTTGTTTCCTGCTTATCTAATATCCATTTTAATATCCTGAATGTATAGGTGTTGTTCTGCAAGGATATATTCTCCTTTTGTGAATGAGAATTGTACAGTAGTATGCATTGCAGGACTGTGTTTTGAATTTACTGCAATATTCACATTACACTTGTACGTCAACAAAATAATTTAAATAAAAATGCAATATTTATTCACTTCATTCGTTGGTTTAAAGGAGGCCCTGCATTGGGCTGATGTATGTTTAGAAGCCTCACCAGCACAATCTTGGAGGATGCGTATATAGTGGATATAAATGTCACAGTCTCTGGAAGTCTCTGTTTGACCCCTGAGAATAGGTCAGAGGGCAGAGATATCAGGATTACAGGGATAGGGACGTCTGCCTTATTGAGAGATATCTAAGGGTAAAAAACACAAAACAGGGGTCTGATTCAGAATAAATTAGATGTCTGCATGTCTGTGCAACTGGATTTGTTTGCAGTTCAATGTTAGGGGACTTATGGTTAAGTGATCCTAATTATTTCAAGGAGGCTATTATCTCTCTGTCCCCTGCATGGTGCACAGAATCTGAGATATGAGATGATATTGAATGAAACAGTCTTTGAGTGCTGGAGGAGAGAATGACATAAATACAACACCTACCATTTTTAAGTCAGCATAGACATTGAACCCCCTGAAGTTCTGTACTTTAACATGCACCTCCAGTTCTGTCAGGTTTCTTCAAAATAATAATAGGAAAAATGAAATGATGCAGTTATTGAAGCACAAATTATCAAATATAAGATAATCACCTTATTTACAGCTAGGTTAAACAAGTGGATGAAAATGTAATCTATCTTCTAAGTCAAAGTGTTGTGTTTATCATTGCTCTTCTGATCAGCATTATGTAGACCCAGAGAGAGATTCATAATTCACATGAACCTGAGCAAGCAAATAGTGAAGTAGATCAAAATAGATATAAAGTAAGGCATCTGCTGCTCTGTGTATGTGTGTATCTCAGCTTCAATATACTGCAGTGGAGTTTACAGTAAAGGAGACAGGCCAGCAGTACTGCACTGCATCTACCAGCTTCCTCAGTGTCCAGCTTTAGTAACGTCATCGCTGGTATTTAGTCTTTCGCTCTACCAAAGTCTGAGACAAGTACTCCTGCTTGACGCCACTTCCACAGGTACTATTGTCACATATGCTTCCATTTCCGCATTCCTGACAATCTGAAATAATATTGATAATAAAAGCAAAATATGGTTAGCTTTTATCTGTGTGAAGGAAAGAGCATCTTTATAGTGGGTTAACCGGTAAAGCCCTATTCTTGCAGTGCAGTTACATACACCGATCAGCCATAACATTATGACCACCTGCCTAATATTGTGTAGGTCCCCCTTTTGCCACCAAAACAGCCCTGACCCATCGAGGCATGGACTCCACTAGACCTCTGAAGGTGTGCTGTGGTATCTGGCACCAAGACGTTAGCAGCAGATCCTTTAAGTCCTGTAAGTTGCGAGGTGGGGCCTCCATGGATCGAACTTGTTTGTCCAGCACATCCCACAGATGCTCGATTGGATTGAGATCTGGGCAATTTGGAGGCCAAGTCAACACCTTGAACTCGTGATTCAAACAAACTGCGATGCACTGTGTGTTCTGACGCCTTTCTATCAGAACCAGCATTCACTTTTTCAGCAATTTGAGTTACAGTAGCTCGTCTGTTGGATCGGACCACACGGGCCAGCCTTCGCTCCCCACGTGCATCAATGAGCCTTGGCCGCCCATGACCCTGTCGCCGGTTCACCGCTTTTCCTTCCTTGGACCACTTTTGATAGGTACTGACCACTGCAGACCGGGAACACCCCACAAGAGCTGCAGTTTTGGAGGTGTTCTGACCCAATCATCTAGCCATCACAATTTGGCCCTTGTCAAAGTCGCTCAGATCCTTACGCTTGCCCATTTTTCCTGCTTCTAACACATCAACTATGAGGACAAAATGTTCACTTGCTGCCTAACATATACCACCCACTGACAGGTGCCATGATAACGAGATTATCAGTGTTATTCACTTCACCTGTCAGTGGTCATAATGTTATGGCTGATCAATGTATATAAAGGTGTAGGATTAGGGGGGACAGGGGGACTTGTCTCCCCCCATATTGAGAGATATTTGTCCCCCTCAATCATTGGCGTAATTGATGGGTTGACCGGAGGCACATTTTCACGGCCCAACAAATCACAATCAAACTCATAATAAATGCCACCCCCCCACTGCACAGCTAATACAAATATTAAAAAGTCATACTTAAATTAAATGGTAGTTGCATACTTACCACACTGTACCCGTTCTCTGCCGTCATCAGTGTTGAATGATATTTTGCATGTGCAGTTGCATTTGCCCTGGCTTGGGTGGGGACTGAATGGCAGACAGCAGTTGCCCATGCCAGCAGTGCAGAAATGTGGCTTACAATACAAAGGGCATGGCTGGACGGGTGCCAAGGCAAAAGAGAGGTCCGTTTTGTTCCATTTTGCTCTGGAAGAAGCATTATCTGCCCAGCAAGGAATAAGACTGAGATTGTGAGACTGATTACTGAAGCAGACCTGGAAGCCTGGGTGAATGAGAAGCAAAGCTGGTTAGTGAAGCTCAGATTCAAACACTCGCAAAAGCCTGCAGAGACCGATGGCTGCCTCTTCTGCTACACAGGATAGGTTTAGCATGAAGGAAGGTTGCCCAGGCTCTTACCTGCAGCCAAGTCCAGCAGACACAAACAGTAAAACGTGACTGTAGTGAGAAGTCCTCTTCCTGGCATGGCTACCCAAAGCTCTGGGACGACAACTTTGAAATGATAACCTGCTCTCAGTCTAACAGGGTGAAATCTTAATGGAAACAATGAATCAAATGAGTTCTATATTAGCGCATGAACTATGGGAAACCATTACATTGTGGGATTATAAACTTGCATCACACACAACACAGATTTTCCCTGTTTACCAGCATATGGAACAATTATAAGTATTGCTGAAAGTAGCATCATTTACCTTAAGGCTGCATTGTTTGTCTCCCAATACTTTCCTGTGAATTACATCTGAATTTGTAAGCAGAGAGGAGCAGCCTGTGCAGGCAGATGCAGTGAAAACCCTTTCTCAGTTGTGAGCACAAACATTTCTGTCTTCTTTACAACAAACGCAATAATAAGGAAACCCAGTTAGACAGAGAGAGAGAGAGGGAGAAAGTCCTGACATTTAAATACAATTTCCCTGGCCGAGACTCAGACTCTTATCTCTCAGGTTTCCAGGAAAAGTCCTGTTATAAACGTATTACATTTAAATAAACGTATAACTTAAATAAATCTCAATATATTAAACCTAGACATAAAAATATATTAGTATAGTAACACACCACTGATGCTGGCTACTTAAAAATGCACAATTGGGTAAATAGCTAAACAGGATTTGCAGTCTGAAGGAACAGCCGTCTTACCCGTGTCTCTGCGGGCTGCCTGGCCTGTCTGACCCCCCACAGCGCCAGCTTCCTGCTACAACACACCTGGTTGATTTGATCTATACAAATAATATTCAAATACAGGCTTAAAGTAAATAACCCATATAAAATCTGAATATTTTTGTAAATAACATTCAAAACAGAGCATTTAACGGCAGCATTAATCAGGAACCATGATGTGAAATCCTGGTTTGTGCTTAAGCACACAATAGAATTAGATGGACAAAGTTAATTTTGAAACAATATTCTTAAACCCAATAAACCAAAACAAATACATTGATCAGCCATAACATTATGACCACTGACAGGTTAAGTGAATAACACTGATAATCTCGTTATCATGGCACCTGTCAGTGGGTGGGATATATTAGGCAGCAAGTGAACATTTTTTCCTCAAAGTTGATGTGTTAGAAGCAGGAAAAATGGGCAGCGTAAGGATCTGAGCGACTCTGACAAGGGCCAAATTGTGATGGCTAGACGACTGGGTCAGAGCATCTCCAAAACTGCAGCTCTTGTGGGGTGTTCCCGGTCTGCAGTGGTCAGTACCTATCAAAAGTGGTCCAAGGAAGGAGAAGCGGTGAACCGGCGACAGGGTCATGGGCGGCCAAGGCTCATTGATGCACGTGGGGAGCGAAGGCTGGCCCGTGTGGTCCGATCCAACAGACGAGCTCCTGTAGCTCAAATTGCTGAAAAAGTGAATGCTGGTTCTGATAGAAAGGTGTCAGAACACACAGTGCATCGCAGTTTGTTGCGTATGGGGCTGCGTAGCCGCAGACCAGTCAGGGTGCCCATGCTGACCCCTGTCCACTGCCAAAAGCGCCTACAATGGGCACGTGAGCATCAGAACTGAGCACGGAGCAATGGAAGAAGGTGGCCTGGTCTGATGAATCACGAGTTCAAGGTGTTGACTTCCAAATTCCCCAGATCTCAATCCAATCGAGCATCTGTGGGATGTGCTGGACAAACAAGTCTGATCCATGGAGGCCCCACCTCGCAACTTACAGGACTTAAAGGATCTGCTGCTAATGTCTTGGTGCCAGATACCACAGCACACCTTCAGAGGTCTAGTGGAGTCCATGCCTCGACGGGTCAGGGCTGTTTTGCGACCTACATAATATTAGGCAGGTGGTAATAATGTTATGGCTGATCGGTGTATATAGCATGTCAAAGTGTATCCATATTAATTTAAATTAAATACATACTAGTACTTTTGCTGTTATTATTATTATTATTATTATTATTATTATTATTATTATTATTATTATTATTATTATTATTATAGTTATAGTTATATGTAGGTTTGGGCTGGACATTTCTGAAAATATTTGTTTAAGATTACCTGTTGCTGCTGTTCTGTATAATAACCTACGTGGGAACAAAAAACAATAAACAAGCGTGACCACAGAGGAGGAAGAAGCAGAACAAACAAAAAGGGGGAAAGATAAACAAGTAGATTAAAAACCCAAATCCTTGACGCAAAAACTACATGGTAATCGACCGGCCCACTGAACTAAAAAATGGACCGGCCCTTCTGGCATATGCCCAGCCATTTCACATGTGAACGATCAGTCCCAGTGCCGCGCAGTGTGCACTAGGGAGCAGCAGATGTCAGTGTGTGGGGCAGCACAGGTCTGAAGAGATCCCTAGGTTACTGAGTTGAGATTGTTTGCCAAAACTTTCACCTAGTCACTGAAAGCAAACTACAAACCTGTGCTTCGTAGCTGCTATAGGCTAATTATCAATAGAAGAAAGAAACATTTGACAAACAATAAAAGTCGCCACTGATTACAGACAGGTTTTTTAGTTTTCTACTAGCGGTCATGGCCAATGTTTATTTAATGCCAGCCTTTAGATGATCTCTTATGAACATTCAAAAGACATCACAATCAAAAGAGATCACAATTTACATGTGTGTGTCAACCTGTGCATTTCAAGTTGCTTGAATGGGTCACAGGAGCTTTGAAAATATTCTGCAGTTTTATATAAAACAAGAGAATATCTTTGAATATTTGTATGTGTGAATGTATCTGTCTGTCTGTATTTGTTGTTGAGTGTTCTCTCCCCGGCTTTATGGACTTTATGCATCAATGTGGCTGGGCTGCCCTGTGCTGTACAATTACAGAAACTGAAGCTGTGCAATGAAATGAAAGGGCTGCGCTCCATTTAGATGTTAGTGAGTCATTGTATTGATTACTTAGAGCTCTATCTCTTTATAAAATGAGAAAATGTCATTATGACCTTTCCCCCTCTCTGAATCCTCAGCACCATTTACAAGCAGCCTCTGTGATTGCAAAGAGCTTTTAAAAGGCAGCTGTAACCGGCTACAGAGCTCGGTGAGGGTTTTGCTGCTCCGGTCGGTGTCTCCCTAAGCTGCATTGTTTTCTGTTTTTTGTTTTTCTAAACAGGAAATCTCTTTATGAATGTGTCTGCCACATAAAAGAGTCATTGAGACACACTGCTGACCTCCTCTGGACCAGCATATCAAATAATAATGTCAAGCCATTCATTTTTAAGAAGAGTATTTATTAATAATAATAATTAGATTAGACTAGTTAGTTAGGTAGACTAACAGTTATACTGGACCTTAACTGATGATTTGCATGTCACAATAAATGGAAAATTTGAAAATCTGGCAATAGCAAACTTTAAATGGATACAGAAACAGTCTTTAGGTTGTTTTGAGAGTATTGTTTTGTCTTAGATTGGCATGATAATGCAGTGATTCTATCTATCTATCTATCTATCTATCTATCTATCTATCTATCTATCTATCTATCTATCTAACTATCTATATATCTCTATCACTCAAGCAGACTCACAATTCATTAAACGTTAACCAAACGAAGGGCTCAGTCAGCCGTATTATGTCCTGTGCAGTATCTGCTGACTTGTGTTAAAAGAATCTCCTAACTTCTGCTTTCCATGAGAATGAGCCCACTCTCTGGGCCAGCACAATGACAATGGCTTTTGCAGTGACGTCTGCATGCCTCCGCGCTGACTGATCCGTGCTCTGCGTTTTGTTTTGTTCTTCCTCCTCCTAATCTGTGTGCATTGTCCTGACGGATAATGCAGCGGGTCGCCCCCCCACCCCCCCGGCTCCCCTGTGTTGCTACGCTGCTGTCAGTGTGTCTGTGCACTGAGCTCTGCGGGAGGGAGGCCGAAGACCAGTGCTGTTCAGTCAGGAGCCCAGAGTCTTTGAGAGTCGAACCGAATCCTAAAAAATCCGCTCTCCACGGACAGAGATGGACACTCGGTCATGACAGCGCAGCTCACCCATATTAGACACACTGTTCAGCGTAGTCTTCACTGAGATGACGCAGGGCTGTATTCGGTAGTGCTCCTGAGTTCCAGACAACTATGACAGAGTGGTGTAGCTTTCTCTGAAACCCACCCCCCACCAGTCTTTTTTGGTGGGATCAAGTCTATTGATATATTTATATGTGCATGCATGTTATGTTTCTTATGCTTGTATGTATATATTTTTTAACATATGTCCTGTTTCCACTCATGTGGCCCATAAATCTTTCAAACCAAAGCAGGGGGGCTCCAGTTCCCGTAGATTGTTTCATTCATGACTCAAAAATACTCATCCCCCCCACTGCTTCGGCAGGAATGCTTACAATCAGGTTAAACTCATCAGATAACTGGCATCCTAGAACAGATAAGTGTGTTTGCCCAGAGCGGGGGTGAAAAGATAGTATTCATTGTGGTTGGTCTCTGTCACATTCACGGGATACCAAACGTGGAAGGCTGATAGGGATGTGGAGGAGTTCAGAACATGCAACATGGAATGGAAACTTTGCTGGCTTCATTTCAGTCTGTGACATCATGACAGCAAGGAAAAATGGGCCAAAATAAGAAAAGAAAAAGCTCCTTCTCCAGAAGGAACAGAGTGATCTGCTGCAGAATGGAAAGGTGCCAGTACACACACACACGCACACACAAACACTGACAATCACACACACATGCACACACACACACCATATCGCTGCACTGTTTTGTGAAATTGAGGCCTTTTTCTTAGAGGAGATGAGATTTCATTCCAGTGTGTTAAAAGCTGCTCCTCCAGACATCCGCTGGAAGGCAACACAAGCTCCTGGGAATCATGGATAAAGTTATAGCTCCATAAACGATGGTGTTGAGAGAGGGGTGGGGTGGGGTGAGGCCTCTGTGATGCTATTACAGCACTGTGATGTTATTTTTAACTTGATTCATTTTTTCTTCTTCAAGGCAGTCTTGGCTTTATTAATAAGTGATGCCTGCTATCGAAGTGGGGAAATCTGAAGAGTGCAGCTCTTATCGTCTTCCTGGCTATGTGGTGAATCTTAGCCATCTGTCCTTGCAAAAATCTGCCTGCCCTGGAAATGGACAGAGTGCACGCTGAGTCACTCCTCCATCTCAGCACCTGCTGCAGGAGACTGGCCTGGCTATATTGTGTCCGTTTGGCAGGACTTCAACAAACCGAGAACAAAAAACAAACAAAAACAAAAAGAGTCCTTCATATGTACCTTTTTAGGATTGAACACTCCTGAAATGCACTGGCATGGGCTTTGTGATGTGACAGACCTCCGCCTGTGCTATGTTCACTTGTTAATGTTGAATCATTAGACAGTTGGTTCAGTTTAAAGCAGGGCAGTGATGACACACAAACACAGTGCTCCTCTGTTTTAATTGAACCCCCACCTCGCCACCCACCCCACCCACAACAACAGACATGCAGTATAAAGGAGGTGTGTGGTGAGCAGGACACCTGCATCAGCAGTCTGGAAATTGATCTTGGAGAAATAAATATATCATGTGGCCATGGCCAAGATTTTTCTTCTGTCTCATCATCACAACTATTGTATCGGTTTATTGCTCCCTGGAGAGGCACAAGTGGAAAGAGTGGCACAGGTGTCTTGGATCAGGGAACAGATTAGGGACGGACATCACCGCTCTGCACCGTCCCTCTGCAGTGCTGTCTAGCCCTGGTCTCCTAGCCAGAACAGCACATGAGCAGGGCAGATTGCCAGTCTGCTTTATTTTTCTTAAAAAGGAAAAAATGAAAGAAAGAAAGAATAAAAACTACAATTAAAGGCCCATTTGCTCCTGGATGATCTGTCCTTGGCTCTTCAGCTCCTCAAAGAACTGCACAGTCACAAGAGCTGTTTGAATATGATCGATGGGGGATATTGGCTGCCCATGCTGACACAGCCGGCACTACTTATTGGAGAGATAATGATCCACATGCACACAGACTCTCACACACACTCACGGGGAAGTGGTCACCCTGAAGGCCTGTTCAGAGCAACACTAGGCTGAAACGACACTGGCACAGGCCTGGCTGTAGACTTTCAGGACTTTAGAATGGCACACTGTCTGAAAAACTGAAAAGGGCTAGGTCTCCAAATCCCGGGCTGCCCTGCTAACACAAAACTGCCTTCGGAATGCGGAGGGATGGAAACACAGAACCACCTTTGTCTCTCCGGGACGGAGATCTGCAGAGCCCAGAGCCGAATCAAGCGAGTCATTCATTTTCCCATTAACACAATATTAGCCCTCGTGGCTGTCGTCCAGAGTCCTCTGACTGTTGAGGGATGAGTTGGAGCTCCAGGGGGCCAGAAGACAGCCTTTCAGAAGAGAACCACTAAGCCACATCACATCTTCCACCAAGCTCTGGCACAGATCAGAGCAGGTGCCCAGGCCAGGTGGGCACACACCCACTGGCACACACACAGGTGGGAGGGGCAGGTTCCAGGATCAGAGACACCTCATTCTGGGAAAATTGAGTTACAATGCATTGTGGGGGGAATAACACAAACAGGACAGAACAATTCTTCCTTGTAGCAGCCAATGTTCACTATAGGTCAAAGACTGCCCTGCTCTTGAAACTTGACTAGATTGCCTGTTTTGACTCGACACAATCTCTATTCAGACATGACACCCTGCTACAGAAGCAGCAAAAGTCCATTATACTGTATATCCACATGCTCACATACACATGCACAAACACATACATATATTATATATATGTATATTTTAAATATCTATCTATCTATAGATATATAAACATGTTATAAAAACTGGTGCTCTGTTGCTCTGACTCCAAATAGCATTAATAATGAAAGAGGACAGACTATTTATTTATTTTTACAAGTGTGCCCAGATTAAGTGCTGTGCCACACTAGTGCCAGTTCTCCGCAGTCCCACAGTGCCCAGAGCTGCCATGCTGACTGTGCTGCTGTGCCCAGACCCCACACTTAGGCAGTGACTATAGCTTGTCAGGCAATGGGGCATTGAGGCGGGGAGGAAGAATTGGCAGCAATCTCACATCTCCTCCAGCTGAGTGTGGCCAGCTTTAATTAATAAAACAAAAAACTAAAACAAGAATGCCCACATTTACAGCTCTAGACTAAGAATTAACAATATTAATTTTATTATTTCATTAATTCGTATTGGTGTACTTAATTTTGGTGCACTTAGGACAACATTTTTAAAAGTTAAGAAAGCTTTGTTCGGAATGACTGCAAAGCAAAATATCTGACCAGAAAAGTTGTTAGTAAAGTGTGCAGGATCGGCTGTAAGATCTGGAATTTCAAATCTCTTCAAAAGGTCCCAGTACTGGGCAGTATTTGAGAGTGTGTTGGGGGCTAATAAAACAGGGCTGGCATCAATATCAGCTCACAGCAGTACACAACACACACTAGGGTGCTTAACAACATATAACCCTCTCAGCAGTTTAGTGCACTTTATCATAGATTACCATCAATTCTGAAAAGAAAGACTTGCAAAAACAGCACTTTATTTTTAACTTTTAATTTAATTTTTTTATCCTCTTCAGATAATATTTTATAATCAGCATACATTTATATAACATTCACAGTATTGTACACCCGACCCCTCCCTTTCAATTTAAATAATATAAATACAAAGCTCCACTAATTTCATTTTTTTTCCAGGTAGTCAAGAAATAGGAAGCAAAGGTCATTTTCAGGATTCTCATATACAAAAAAGTACAAGAATAAGAAAAATACTGTCCATAGTTTTATTTATTTATATATATATATATATATATATATATATATATATAAAATGTTCTGTTATACAAAAATCTCCCAAGTTAATAAAAACGTCCCTTCTTTTGCTATTTATTTATACATATACAATGAGAGCATAACTAGAAAATATTTTGTTCATTACATGATGTAGTGATAAATACAAGTTGTTGTATGTGGTTTTCTGTGGGTTACAAGGAAAGTGTCTCTGTGGCCCCGGAGTGAAGATTTAGGGCACCCCAGAAATCACTTCGCTTTTTGTAATGTATTAATTTATATGGAAACATATGGCATATAACTCCAGAGTCTCCACTGTGCATAACCTGTGTGCTTATAAGTGTTTCTTTTATGTTATTTCCAAATCCCAAGAGTACTGTGGGCATGCGGCTCCTGCGTGTGTGTGTGTATGTGTTGGAGGAGAGAGTGAGTTAGTGAGTATGTTTTTAAGCATTACTGACAGAAAGCAGAATTCTGTCGGTGACACTAACGAGGATGATACCACTCCTATTTGGCTTCCCTCTACAATAGTGAACTTTGAAAAAAAAAAGACATAAATACATAAATAATTAAAACACTGCTAAAACGCATTCATTGTGGAAAAAAGAAAGTAATCTAAAACTAGACCTTGCCAAACCCCGTTCTGCAGATCCTGCTTGCTGCAGATCAGGGGCTGGGTTCTGCTCTGCTTGGCCTGACTATAGGAGGACTCAGAGCGTCCATGGCGCCCAACAGCAAGAAGGCATCCCTTAGTTGGTTGACAATAAACCAGTGGCATGGCTCAGTTTTTTGGAAAAATAGATGGGGGAGTAGGGGGGTAACACACCTGGTCTGCTGTTATGGGAGAAGAATCTTAAGAGCTCTGTGCTGCGCCACAAGGATCTGCCCCTGCGTGTCCCCTCGGGCAGACAGAGAGTCCGAAGTGTGCTTTTCTTGTTCCTGGTATGCAGGTGTCGGGCTGCTACTCCTGTTAGTGGAGTCTGTGTGTCCGGCCCCAGAGGTCTGTCTGCCGTTGTCCCAGCCCACCTGTGACCTGTGTGTCAAGCACGGCGTGACTGTGTACTGATGCTGTGCCCAGCCACTCTCTATACTAAAAAAGACTGCGTGGAGTCTGGCACCAGGAGAGCAGTCAGCGCTGACCAAGTGCGTCCCCCTCCCCACAAGGAGCTGTTCATCGCCAAGCCAGGACTGCAACACTTGTCACCTGCAGCACATCCATCTCGCCTTGACACTTTGCTCCAGCGGCAGCTGTGGTTGCTGCTGTAAACACTACTACGTTTGATGGAATCACATCCTCCAAATTGCCTCCATTTGCCAAGGGGAAGCACTGAGGCTGGGTCTGGCAGGGCACAGATCTGATACCCTGCCAGCTAGCCACCCAGGTTTCTAGTTGCAAAGCAATTAAATATACTTAAAAAAAAATGTAAAGGTAAAAACTCAGGGAAAACCAAATATGAATTAAAAAATAAACCAAATCTAATTATGTTGTGCACCCTTCATCTTATGACTGATGCTGAATGATTACCCCAGTCATAGTGAGCAGAGCACTCAGGGGGGCCTTCTGGGGCGCCTGCTGATGCATTAGTGCAAGTGAAGTTCCTTCATTAATCTTTAACCAGACAGCGTAGCACCTTGTACACAGCACAAGGCTTGTCTTTTAGTGTCGGTAATGGACAGTAAGACCTGACTGAGAATGGGCAGTGCGCCTCTTCTCAGCCTGAGCGGTGGGAGCACTGGTAAAGCCGGCTGCAAGTGTGCAGCACAGATGCTAAGACAAGACTGCCATTGACGCATGTACACTGTACACATTTCTTTTTTTAGCTGTGTTTTTAGACTAATTAGAAACGCTGTTCTGTTTGAAATCAGGGTAACTGCGTTGATAAACACACAGTATTCGCAATAGCAGTAAAAGTCTGGAGTCACTCCAATGTACATTATGAGTCTTTTCTTCTTCGATCAGCTCTGTGCAGTGTGTGGGCAATAATACATGTTTTGTACTTGTATCACATGCAGGAAGAGCCCTCCCAGACTGCACTTGTGCTTAGCACAGAGAAAAAACAAAATCCTTCATTATTGTTTTCTTCATATCCTAATACAGTATCTTCGGCACAAACACACCCCAGTACCATCAGAGGAGGGGCTGCAACCTGAGAGTCTCAGCCCAAACTCGGTCGTACCTTTTTCCATGCTACAATATCACATTATCAGAAACATAATTAAAAGAAAATCAAATAACATTTAAATAAAAAGAAAGTCTCTCCTCACTGGGCCTAAAAACCCAAACAAACAGTGTCTGACTTACTTTCATAACAGAACAAACTCAGAGACACAAGTACCAGAGAATTACTAAGAGTTATTGTACAGAAGGTGCCTGTGAATTGAGGGGTCTGTGGTCAGCCTGGAACCCGAATGGACGGGTTTTACAGGCATTATCAAGCTGGCGTGTTGTGTTCACAAATGTGGACAAGGCATTTAGAGACAAAAAACAAACAAACATAAGATAAAGAAAGAAGACTAATCTGACTTCCCCTAAATATTTGTGTGATAAAACCGTGTGGTGACAGCAGATGAGAGAAGCATCAGGTTTCTCTGTGCAAGTTACTGAAATAACACAATAAAGATTAGTGGTTAAAATATTAAATACAATTAAAACATCCAACATGGCAGATGGCCCTCTGCAGAGCCTGACAGACTGCACAGAAAACAGCAGTAATTATTTGATGAAGTTTGAAGTTCTCCCCATTTTTTTTAAGTCAGGAAATCGCTTGATAGGGATATTATGGATGTTGTATAATTGATGAAGCCACTTCCATCACTGTGATCTGACACTGCATCAGCTGATGTGTGCCGGGGGAGGCGGGGGGGCAGTGGAGGCAGAGGGCTGATAGCGCTTACTCACTGTGCCTCAGCGACAGAACCAAGCCAGAGAGATCCCAGGCTGGTAGCCGACATTTTGGAAAAGGCACAAAAAACCAACAACAAATGTAAAGGAAGTGGGATACAAACATTACTGCCCGCAGTGATGGACAGAGTTTGCAGGAATAGTGACGATCGTGCCTGTGTGTTTGTGTTGGCGTTACTTTGCCTTCTCTGTGTGGCTGGGGTGCAGTTGTTTTGCTGTGTTGCTTTCTGGTTGTTTTGTAAGTACACCAGGGAAAGCTGAACCACCCAGTCTGACAGCTGAAGACACAAGGAATGTGTGGCCCTGCGCAGCACTGCTCAGAGCCACAGACAGCTGTGGGTACAGTGAGTGTTGGATGGCCCTGTAGAGACGTCCTTGCGTTCACACAGGGGGTTAAACTTGGGTAATTATTTAATAATGTGTCGAGAAGCGGCTTCCTTGCCTCAGGAATGCTAACTTGATGCTCCAGTAAGAGGCTTTTAATAAAAACACATTAAAAACAAAATAATAAATATAGTTTGAAAAACATATTTAAAGAAGGTAGGGACAGGCAATTAAAGACAGTACAGCTGAAGTTACCCTCAGGCTGCATGCACGTGTGTATTATTTTGACTTAGAGGGCATTAAGGTGTGACCTCATGTCAGGGAAATAGAATGGGATTGTGGGTATTGTGTTAATGCTGCAGGAATCGCTGCTGCTTCCTGTCCTGCGCGGTCAGCCATCATATTCTATCTGTGCGTTTGTTCAGTCAGAGTTTAGGTTGTGTCGTATTAGGCATGTGCGGCAAACCAGTTGCTTAAAAGGGTTTTTTCCAGTGCTTGGAATGTCCAATCTCAGAAGAGTACCAGACTGGCTCGGCTGAACAATATCATAAATGAAGAAAGCAAGGCTAGCATAGGGAACTCAAGGCACCTCTGTACAGTAACCAACAACTTTCCTGCAGCAGCTTTTAGGGTCCAAGAGAAGGAGAGCCCCCAGGCTGCGGAATCAGTTTCCAAGAGTTTTAGATGCAGGAACAACATCTGGGCACTTTTAGACCAAAAAAAACCTAGTGATTCTAGTGATGTTTTTCTTGTAACTATTGTCATTATTATTTGTATGTTTGTTATAGAAATGAGGTATTAGATTATAAAAAGTGGAAATAATCAAGGGTAGAAGAATCCTATTTGAGTTTTAGTCCCCCAAGGTTACATTTTGTACGAATTCTAAGGAAACTAACAACATCCCTTCCATGGATCTCTGTTTTGTTTCTTCCTAGCTACAGTCCCCACCACCCTCTTCCCCATCAGTGGGGCGGTGTGTGTGGGGGATTTACAGTGTGATGACATTGCCGTCCTCGCGCATGCTCTCCTGGCTGATGCTGGTTTTGCTGGGGCTGCCATTGTGCGTGTTGAGTGAGCTGAGCGAGTTCTTGCTGTCGGAGAGCAAGCTGTGCAGGGAGGTGCTGGGCTGCATGTGTCTCGTCATGCCAGCCTGGTCCCCGTTGAGGAAGTCGGATGGCAGGTAGGGCGGCAAGCTGTCGCTTTCGATAATGAGATCGCCGTCCTCGTCGCTCTCGCCCTCTGCCGTGCTGTAGTTACTGAAGTACTGGGAGGCCGGGCTGGGCGTGCTGTCGTTGGAGAAGCCCGAGCTGCCCGACGCCTTGCTGCTGCGCACCACATTGTTGCGCTGGTTGGCCGGCTTGACGGTGATGATGAGGTTGTGGCTGTTGGCCACCATCATATCTGTGACCTGGTCCAGGGACTTGCCCACCACGTCAATGCCATTCACCTCCAGAATTTCATCGTTCACTCCCAGCAGCCCCGTGCTATCCGCCAGCCCGCCCTTCACCAGCCTCGAGATAAACACGCCCGGCACCTTCTCCACGCCCTGGCGCGTCACACGCACACTCACACCATCCCGGATGTAGAAGCCCAGTGGCTTGTCCGAACCGTGCTTGTGCAGCCGCACACGTCGGTGCGTCTCGGGCAGTATGTCCACGTCAATGATGGAGGAGATCTGCCGGAAGTCCTGAGGCAGCCCGATCATCAGGTGCGGCTTGCTCTTCTGCTGGGCTGGCCGCAGCCCAGGCAGCCCCTTCTTCTTCCGCTGAAGGGAGTTGGTGGCAAAGGCGACTGTTTCATCTGCTTCTGCTGGAACAAAAGTGACAAAGGAGGAGGGGTTACAGGGTTGCAACACTTCACAAATAAGGCAGAGCACAGAAAGAACCACTTGTTTGTGCTGATGTTGTAATAAAGTATCCACAGCATTGAAGGCAAGAAGTCAAGATATACATTCTGTGTTGACGCCCTGTGGCACAAAACTGCACCTTTAACCCAGTTAATAAAGAAATACAGACATACATAAACAAATGGATTCAAATATATATATATATATATTTCCATATGCCATCTATTCCTGAAGGTTGATGTTCCTTCAGATTGGAGTCCAAAGAGACCTAGCAGCATTTCACTGGGATCTGAATCCATGTGGGCCTGTGTGTCTCTGTGTCTCTGTGTGTCAGATGGGCAGTGGCAACAGGACCGGCGCCCTGTTCTACACTGCCTTCAACAGCTGCCAGTGCCCAGCTCCTCTCCCTCCCTGGTCGGCACCGCAGACATGTGATGAATTGGAGGTCCTGGAGAGTGTGCCATGGAAGTGAAGACTGAGACAGGCAGGGCTTTAAAGCTGCAAGAAGCCCCGTCACTTTACAAATGTGCAGGGAAAAGAGAAAAATCGAATTCTGATGGGGAAAGTTTATTTTGAATGTTTTGCCTAGTTTTGCATCAAGCTGTTAAACATTACTTTCTAATTCCATATTTCTGAGACCATTATATGTGAATGATTTGAAGGGAAGCGGGCTCAGCCTCAGACTCATTTTATTTTTGAACTGGGAAGCCACGGCTGTGACTCTTTGTCCTCCCTTAATTCAATAAACATGTCAGTGGTGTGGGAACTCCACCAATACAAAACACTTGTTTTTGAAAGTCTGTACGGAGTAATTAAAAATATACACACGTATACACATATAAACACTTTCCCGACAGCACTGTACTCCCTTTACAGGAATATTAAGCTTTAAGATGTGGGAGTCCCAGCTGTCATGCCTGGGGCGGTAATGACACTTCATCAGCCGCTCACTGCAGGAGAAGCCTCTGATAAATAACCCTGATGTAATGCTGCTACAGCAGCAACAACAGCAACAGCAATGCTACAACTTCAACTACAACAGCATCTACAACTACAGCAACAGCAGCTGCAGATGGAGAGCTGAACACTGAACCCTTTTCCTCAGGGATTTGACTTGAGTCGCCCAGCTGCCCAGCCTGCTTGACAAACGGTGGCAGCTCTTTGGCTGGCCCGGAGTCTCCCACACTCTCCACCCCGCGCTTTTTCAAAATGGGTTATAAGGGATCGGAGTCACGTCCACATGTTTGCTCGGCCCTTTGAAGGACACTGGGGAACTTGGCCATTTCCTGAAGATAGCAGCTGCTCAGTGGCATGCTGCTGCAGGGCATCCTTTGTTTTAGTTTTGTCTGGAGTCTTTTTTTTTTCTTCTTAAATTCCAATAGCCTCCTCACTGTGCACGTCTACCAGAATAACCACGACTACATGTGTGAGCTTTGGCCAGGGAGAGGGAGACAGAGAAGGGGAAAGAAAAGGCTCTCTCCCCTACCCTAATCCTTACAGGTCACCAAGTCACGTTCTGGGAGATGTCAGACACTAACCAGTGAAAGCGACAAGTGGAAGAGACTGAGTAAGTGAGATTTCAGGAATCAGGTTCCTGAAACTGTTGATCCCCTACAGGTGTTATATTAATTGATACCCTGCAGGTCTTGATGACACACATTGCTCTGCTTGCCACTCTGCATTACAAGCTTCATCAGGATAGATGTGTTCTGGGGTTCCGGTTCATCAGCCAGTTTAGAACGCTTTTCTAAGTTATGTTTGTGGTTTTGTTATGTTTTTAGTGGTCCAGCAATACTGACACAGTGCACAGGAGGACAATTCAGATCAAACAGTGGGCAAATAGTGTGCCACACTTTAAAAGCAATTTCCCACATCCGTTAAGAGCAGGCAACCTTATTCTGAAGAAGTTCTTTTTCTTTCTTTCTTACAAACAGTACTACACTAATAACTGGTGTGTAGTCCACAGAACCCAGAAAGCTGTGAAGATAAGGATCCAGAGACCAAAAGCTTTGTGCAAGCTTTAATCCCCCTCTCTCTGTCGCACTCTTTCTTTCTCTCTCAGACTCTCTCTTTCTCTTTTGATCATTTATACTTGAAGAGTACAGGACAAAACCTTCAAAAGGAAATATTTCCCTACATACTTATCGAGTGCAGAGTACTTAAGCTAGTCGTTAAAAGAAAATCCTGTAGTCCCAAGAAAAAGCACTGTGAAAGGCAGGGTTGAGATCTCTATTGGTGTGCGCTCACATTTTCATACCAGGTGGATACTGGAGTTGGAATATTGCATAATTATCATGGGGTGGGGGGTGGAAGAAGAAAATATGAATTTTCAGATGACAGAGATGTTCTACATTCTACTTCAGCCACCCATGTTTTATCATATTGTATTGGGCATCTTATTAGAAACATGTCCTACAGGTAACCGGAGTTGCCCTTGACAAACACCCAAGAAACCTGAGCCATGCATCTCAGGTGTATTTTGTTGTGAACCTGGTGAACCTCCTTATGATTTCTGCCTAGATTGTTTAATTTCAAGCCCCTCAAAAAACACTTCTATACAATGATAATAAATACTAATAATAACAAGAAAGAAGGACAGAAAGAGCAGCAGGAGTTATTACCTACAGACGTGCTGTCAGTCATGCATGGCAGAGGCACACAGCACCTTGACAACTACCCAATAGCTTATAATTCAGCACTGTATGCACTCTGTTGGGAAATACAGTAACTAACACGTCAACCATCATTCTCAGGCTCCTTGGACTGAAGCCCCTCACTTTCCCTCCCTGTCTCCATCTCCCTAAATCTCAGCGCCTCCCCCCCCTCCCCTTCTCTCTTTCCCAGTCCCCCCTATGCTTCCCCCCCTCTCTCTCTCTCTCTCTCTCTGTCTGGTGATGGTTCAGGCTCACCAGGCCCAGTCTCTGTCTCTCTGCAGAGTAATTTGTTTCAGAGCTGAGAGAGGGATGGAGGGAAGGAGCAAGGGAATGAATGATGGAGCAAGTGAGGGAGGGGGGGGTTGATGGTGTGAGACAGTTGCCTAGATACCAATAGTTGTAAACCACAGCAGCATCTATAAATGAATAAATAAATAAATAAATAATACTAATGGACTCAAATTATGCAATACATTTATAAATAAGAAAATACACACCAGAGCCAGGTGAGACTGGCCCACCTTTTTCACATGTGAATCTATCTCTTCCCATCATGGCAGGGTGAAAGGTCAGGGGGAGCAATCACATTATGTGGCAGAATCTTGAAGATGTAATTATTCAGACGGGTGATATTAGCTTCTGCATTGCTTAAGGGTTAAAAAAAAAACGCATTTTTAAAGTACAGAGGGCATAAGGTTAATGGAGTGGAGCTGGAAGTGTGTCATACCAGCTGTGTCCCCCTGCACAGCGCTGAGCTGGGCTAAAGTTGACAGAACTGAGCTGAGCTGAGCTGGGCTGAGCTGAGCTGGGCAAGGCTGCGCTGGGTTGGGCTAGTCTGGGCTGCTGTTCAATGAATCACACATAGGTGAATGTCCAGGATACACTCCTCTCTGCTCTGAGTATTCACCTCCAAGCCTACATACCATGGTGACAGGGGTAGCTGTATGTGCTAATTCATGCTAAATGCCTGCATGATACACTAATTTACAGAATGTTCTCTGCAGAGCCAGAGTGTGCGGTGCAGTGTTCTCAATCCCACGCTGAAAGCAGCTGTTTTGTTCGACTGTACTGCAGCTCCCTGGGAAGCGACGGCAGGGATGCCTTGATATGACGAACCATGCTCATAACTCTCACTTTGTGTCTATAGGTTACAGATGGAGTTTAATGAAATCGTAATGGGGGGGGGGCGTGAGATCGGCGAAATGTTCACTTTCACTCATCTTGAATGATGTAATTGTGTGAAGTACAGCATTTCAAGAAGAAACAGTAAGGCCCGGTCATTGGAAAGGCTTTTACCAATAGACTCAGAGCACCATAAAGAGCTATGGGGTGTGGAGGCAACAAAACTAAATGAAAACGCTTATTACATCTTGGTCAGATGACACTAACACCTACAACAAAATAAACAAAAGAAGTGCACTCAATTTCAGCCAGTCCATTCTGCGCTGGTAGCATTTCCCAAATGACAATATTCTCCCCAGATAATCCCTCAGATTGTCATGGATGGCGAATGGCTGATCAGGGTTAATCACAGGCTTAGTGTGTTATCAAGGCAATCTTTCTGTTCCGACTCCCAATACATCTTCAGCTGGGGGCGCGTTTGAAGCTGCAGGTTTCATATTCTCATTCCGATGTTCTGGAATAACCCCCTGGTGACCACACCTCATTCTCCCACTATCCCCTGTATTTTCCTCTCACTCTGTCCATGCACAATTATATTCTTTTATAGATGGGGTGAAGGGCCGTGGATGAGCACTTTGCAGTGCGGTGAAATATTTCTCCTGTGAGCCGTGTCTGTGTGCGCAGAGATGGAGGGGTATTAGCAGCCATCAGAGCAGTGGGAGAGGGGTGTTAGCAGGGCGGCCTGCAAGAGTGGCGGGGGGTGCGAGTGGAGTAGGAATCCCAGCTAGGGGGGTGTGCGGCGTTAAAAGCAAGCAAGCAAACCTTTCCTAGATTTGGCTCTGCAGCAGACCGGCCCGTTGCTAAGCTGTGCTCACCTCCTGTTGGCCCCAGGGATGATGGAAGGAAGCCCTTTGATGTGCAGCTTCCTCTGCCTTGAGCAGCGCAGACGTGCAGCTTGCCTGCCTGTCTCCCCCTCCACGCACATTCCCATCCCATCCCCCCCCCACAACTCCCATCATTTGCACAGCAAAGGCAAGATATTGCTTTGAAACAGAGCAAGATCCCAATGCTTAATCGAATATTCCTCTGCTTCCCTTATAAGACGCTTAATGGCGTGGAGGTTTAAAGTAAAGATTTTGCTGTGTCTTCCTTCATGCTTCTTAAATGTGCAAAGCTGAGTGTGTTAATACTCCCAAACTGAATCTTGCATCTCAACCGCTGCACAGCCAATGGAGGCAAGTAGCACGTATGCAGGTAGTGATGGAAATGCAGGTTCCTCAGGGTTGCAGTCCCACTCGTTAACCTAAAACAGGCCTCTGCCAATTTGTTTTTGAGGATATTTTTGGCCCCTGATTGCACTACTTAATTTTGAATCGTTAAACACTCCGCATGATAAATCATATCAAGTCAACCAGCCATTTATATGTTTAGTTATTCATTACAAAGGTAACGCCCCCCCGCCACAACCAGGATAAACTCACAAGAATCACCCTCTCAGTCCAGGAGATTGCCATTAATCCTGGCTCAGAGATACAGACTGGCTTAGAATACAGGCCACAGTAGTGGGGCATTAAGATCTTTCATATTACTTTGGTCTAATTAGTCTAGACTTGCCAAAATTAAAAAGAAAATCATTCAGTGCGGCTAGGACCCAGGACATATGGAAGAGAAATTTGCCACACAGGGGCAAAAGCTCATGAAGTGACTGTTCGTCTTTGAGGGAGATTCACACAAAGGAGAGAAGCAAAGGAAGAGGGAGGGGAAAAAAGAGAGAGAGGGAGGGAGAGAGAAAGAGAGAGAAGAGGGGGGGCACTAATACCGTCCCCCACTTGCCACCATTCCTGCAGTGCTGTGAATATCTGTGAGAGCAGCCCACACATTCCTCAGAGACCCCCCCTCTTGTGTCCATGTGAAGGATGAAGGCCAGAACCGCCCCAGCCCACTCTGCCCCCCACTCAACCTCTTTCTCTCTCGCTCTCTCTCTCCTCTCTCTCTGATGTGATTTACTGTATTTTATTCTACTCCATTGCATGTATGCATATATGGCTGTGTGTCCCTGCTCAGTATTGCTGTAGCTATTTTAGGAGTGTGAGCAGGCATGAGTCAGATGGCCATGCTGGGGAGTCGTGATGCTCTGAGGCACTGGGGTGTGAACATGGAGACAGGGACCTGCAGCACCGGTCTCTGGAGGGAGGACTGCAGACGGAACCCTTCCCCCCCGCCCCCACACACACCCTGTCCTACACTGAATAACCGTGTCACTAACTGCGTGGACTGGCAGAGCTAAACAATTTGAGTGACGTAAGGACACCCACAGCTTCGGAGACATGTGCGTATTAACTCGGGTTGGACAGCATACCTGGAGAGAGTAGCTTGGCGGCAAGTTCTGCATGAAGTCATGGCTGCCGTCAGGAGACGCAAATAATCCACTTTAATTTCTCTGCGCTGCTATAATACGCAGAAAAGGGGTATAAGAGTAAATTTAAAACCTTTTAGATTTAGTGGTCCCAGGCTTCTCACACAAATCAAAAGCTGAGAAACAACTCAGAGGTTAACCGACAACTCTCCGGATGCTGCAAGCACTAGGCGCGCACCACACATGGTCCTCTCCAGTGCCGATACAATCTGCGCTTCCTAGTTTCACTGTCACATAACCTGGAAAACTGCTGTCCTGTCGTTTTCTTAAAAAAATAAAAAAGGACAACTATTCACATTAAACCAGGAAATGTTCGATCAAAGGGGTAAACATCTTTTCCATTGCTCATCAAATCCCATCACGCAGATGGCAGCACACCGATAAGACTGGGTCCCTCATTTCTCTCTCTCAGCCATGATTAGAATCTACTGGAAGTAAATCGAATTCGAGACAAGCGAGACCACACTGAGCCAGCGGAATACACTCTTAATGGCTCTGTGTTCACCCAATTCTGTTATAGTGCAGTGGTGGTTTTAAATTATGTTTTAGGGTTTATTTTCTAGTACAAATGGAGTAGTTTGTCAAGTAGGTCCTGTCAAGCAGAGTACCAGAAAGTCTTCCTCAGAGACAGAGAGGCATGGACTCAGGGGCCTGGAGCAGTATCAGGCTGGTTGTCTGAACACACTGCATTAGAAGACATTTGTCTCGTTGCAGTCGGCAAAAGGTTTCCTGCAGAGGTCAGCGTGAGGCAGGTTCCACAGGTTTTGTTAGTCCAGCGCTGAGAGTTGTGGGTAGGCTTTGGGTAAATGGTATGCAAATATAATGAAAACTTGGCAAACAGGAGTTTCCCTGTATAGAAATATGTCATGTGTCAGTCAGCATATTGGCTCATGGTGTACCTGTAAATAAACACTTCTGCATTTTTGTCATTTTTGTCATGTTAACCTTATGTTTTCTGATTCTGTGTTTGACGAAGATACAGCCAAAAGTTTGGATTTAAAAAAAATCAAACAAACAACAGCCAATAAATTATGTTTTTAATTTGAATGCTTTGGAAAGCCTTTCTCCTGAAATTTGTTTTTATATATTTTTTATGGAGGTAAGTTATCGTAGGGGGAAGGCGGACGTAATGGGAAGGTGAAAAACAAGAACAAAAATCAAAACACACCAATGACAATCCTTCCCTAACAGATCTTTGTAAAGGTTACGGAACTTGGCACCCCCCGTGCAATTTGTCTGCAGGCACGATGCATTTGTAAACAGTCTGCTTCAAAGTGGAACAAAAACCAAACCCAGAGATCAGCTGGTCTGCGACACACTGCCCAAACACCGCTCTGACACCAGCACACAGAGAGCCATGTCTGTCCTGCCTGTCCTGCCCCTTACTGAGTTAGCAGGCATAACCTGACAATCTCAGGGGCCTGCAGGACCACCAGGCTAGCAGCAGGGTACATATCCTGTCAACAGAGGTGGCCAGGGGAGAGACAGAAAGAGGCCAAGCCAGCAGTGCTTTGTGTTTACCATGCCGTACACAAGACAGCACCTCCAACAGCAAACACCGTCGATGTTGCCTGAAAGGACTCTAATCTGTTTTTCTCAACAATCAATTCATACATGCAGACATACATATATACAATGGCCATTTTTTATTTGTGAGTCCTTGGTACCTCCCCTGACAAACATGGGTACAATGTGCTCCTTTTCCCAGAGACATCATGTACTATTCAGGATTCAGGGCCTGCAAGTCACCGCACTCAATGTATGGATTATCCATATTTCACCTCTTGTAGCGAGGAAGGGATTACATTTTAGGGAGTTAGAAGTGGGCAGTCTTGACCCTTATTAATAATATAATCACATGCTCTGGCTGGCGGCCTCTGGGTTTTCACAGGCCTGTGGTGGCTCCACGCTCTGTTTGGTCTTCTCCAGAGGAAATGAGCCGTATTGCTGGTTCAGAACCGCCCGTTGTTTTAATTGTTTATTTTTATTTGTAGGCTATCGGGTAACCTCAGCAAACATTTAGGGGGCTCTCCATGTCCTGGTTTGCAGCAGTGGGGCCCTGTCCTAAGCACATGAGCACAGCTGTCTGAGGGAAATTAAGCCTTGGAGTCCCAGGTCCATCAGCCCCTCTCACTGGACCGCCCAGAGGTCTAGTGATAACACAGCCAGTAAAGAATAACACTCACACAGGCCCCAGGCACAGAAACAGCAGGGCAGCTCCTCTCAGGACTGAGCAGTCTGTACTATAAATATATATACGCACCTAAATATACAATGTTCTGTTATGCTGGAGAGGCTGCAAAGGCAGTCTACGAGCACAGCAATCATTCAACACAGGTTTTATTCTAATCTATGTACAGTGAGGGAAAAAAGTATTTGATCCCCTGCTGATTTTGTAGGTTTGCCCACTGACAAAGAAATGATCAGTCTATAATTTTAATGGTAGGTGTATTTTAACAGTGAGAGACAGAATAACAACAACAAAAATTCAGAAAAACGCATTTCAAAAAAGTTATACATTGATTTGCATGTTAATGAGGGAAATAAGTATTTGACCCCTTTGACTTAGTACTTGGTGGCAAAACCCTTGTTGGCAATCACAGAGGTCAGACGTTTCCTGTAGTTGGCCACCAGGTTTGCACACATCTCAGGAGGGATTTTGTCCCACTCCTCTTTGCAGATCCTCTCCAAGTCATTAAGTTTTCGAGGCTGACGTTTGGCAACTCGAACCTTCAGCTCACTCCACAGATTTTCTATGGGATTAAGGTCTGGAGACTGGCTAGGCCACTCCAGGACCTTAATGTGCTTCTTCCTGAGCCACTCCTTTGTTGCCTTGGCTGTGTGTTTTGGGTCATTGTCATGCTGGAATACCCATCCACAACCCATTTTCAATGCCCTGGCTGAGGGAAGGAGGTTCTCACCCAAGATTTGACGGTACATGGCCCCGTCCATCGTCCCTTTGATGCGGTGCAGTTGTCCTGTCCCCTTAGCAGAAAAACACCCCCAAAGCACAATGTTTCCACCTCCATGTTTGACGGTGGGGATGGTGTTCTTGGTGTCATTCCTCCTCCTCCAAACACGGCGAGTTGAGTTGATGCCAAAGAGCTCGATTTTGGTCTCATCTGACCACAACACTTTCACCCAGTTCTCCTCTGAATCATTCAGATGTTCATTGGCAAACTTCAGACGGGCCTGTACATGTGCTTTCTTGAGCAGGGGGACCTTGCGGGCGCTGCAGGATTTCAGTCCTTCACGGCATAGTGTGTTACCAATTGTTTTCTTGGTGACTATTTTCCCAGCTGCCTTGAGATCATTAACAAGATCCTCCCGTGTAGTTCTGGGCTGATTCCTCACCGTTCTCATGATCATTGAAACTCCACGAGGTGAGATCTTGCATGGAGCCCCAGACTGAGGGAGACTGACAGTTATTTTGTGTTTCTTCCATTTGCGAATAATCGCACCAACTGTTGTCAATTCTCACCAAGCTGCTTGGCGATGGTCTTGTAGCCCATTCCAGCCTTGTGTAGGTCTACAATCTTGTCCCTGACATCCTTGGACAGCTCTTTGGTCTTGGCCATGGTGGAGAGTTTGGAATCTGATTGATTGATTTCTTCTGTGGACAGGTGTCTTTTATACAGGTAACGAGCTGAGATTAGGAGCACTCCCTTTAAGAGAGTGCTCCTAATCTCAGCTCGTTACCTGTATAAAAGACACCTGGAAGCCAGAAATCTTGCTGATTGATAGGGGATCAAATACTTATTTCCCTCATTAACATGCAAATCAATTTATAACTTTTTTGAAATGCGTTTTTCTGGATTTTTTGGTTGTTATTCTGTCTCTCACTGTTAAAATACACCTACCATTAAAATTATAGACTGATAATTTCTTTGTCAGTGGGCAAATGTACAAAATCAGCAGGGGATCAAATCAAATCAGCCATCAGTTACTCAATACTGCCCTGCCATCACTGTTTCGTTTGCATCGATTCATAACGGCTAAGCAACACGTGAATGAGCAAAAAAAAAAAAAAAAAAAAAAGAAAGAAAGAGGGGGAAAAAAGAGGTCATATCCCCAGAAAGGCCTCAGAAGAAACATGCACCATCTGGACCAAACAAAGCACTCAATCAGGAGTCGAGTCTGCCCTCTCTAGCTTTTGTTTCTGAACTGACCAGCAGCCCAAACCAATTCCACTCCTTTTAATTAGCTAATGACATCTAATAACGCTGGGTGAAAGAGAGAGAGAGAGAGAGAGAGAGAGAGAGAGGAGAGAGAGAGAAATGTTTACCACCTACTCTTGGAATCACGCAAGAACAGCACTGTTCCTGTCGTCATGGTCACCTCCTCATCAGATGACTGGGCTTCCGATAACGAACTGAACCTCATGGTCAGAGTGCCGTCAAATCCGCATGGAGGTCATGAAAGGTCACTGATCGCTGGAAGCAGGAGGTGCAACTGCTTTGGACAGCTCTATCAGGTTGCATTTCTTAATCATGCTTAATGCTTAATTAAAGGAATCCTAATTAAAGGAACAGGAGCTACTGCAACCTCCATAAAACATTTCCAGCAATAAAGTCGACAAGCGTAAAACAAACAATGTCAGGGTTATATGTCATTGAGGATACTAAACCTGAGCTACTAGATTTTGTGTGTGTGTGTGATGCTGTGGTCATTGTAGCCGTACAAAGTGTCTGGCAGTCGTGTTTCAAGTTTGCAAGCCTATATGTAAAGTAGACAAAATAAACAGAAAAACTGAAAGTGGCTACCCATTGGTCTAGCCAGCTCTCATGCCCAGTGTGGCGTTTTGCGATTCCTACAATGACCAACACTGAATTGGAACTGAACTAAACACAGACCGTTTCATGTAAACACTGTCCGGCACCCTTTCCTGCCAACAAACATATGCGGAGACACAGAGCTGCAGCCTCATATAACAATCACACTTCACAGGGCTATCTTTAGACGACCCCACCTCCTCATAGTTTCCCACTGGTGAAACTCAAGTGGTTCTGTGCTCCAGTGTGTGCAAAAAACAAAACAAACCAAAAAAAAAAACACCTGTTTCTGTCACAGGGCAAGCATGACACAATACCTATTGTTCTCTTATCTTTTTATTGTTTCTTTTACAAAGCAGAAAACGTCAGAGCATAAACATCAGCGCAGAAAGGGAACAGGCCCCGCTCAGCCCCCTGGAGCTCGATCACATCTTTGAATCTAAAAGCAGGATCCCTGTGTGTTAGACTGAAGGCCTCGAGACACACAGGGCCTTGATCCTCCTCATCGTGAGACATCATAAATAAGATTGATTAATGCTGCAAAGATAATGTTCCCAAACTCATTCACATAAATTAGCCAGATCTTCCAAAGGGAAAAACACTGTCTTTAGTCCTGACCCTCGATGGCCTATGGGACAAGTATCCTGGGAGAGAAGAGGAGAGGGGAGAAAAAAAGAAGCTCACACAGCAACGGATGCAGTTCAGAGTTGTATCCTCTTTCAGCCTTAATGGAGCGTCATTGTGCAGTGTAACCCTGCTCTCTGAAAGTGTGCCTACTTTTCTTCATTATTCATAGCCTGCATTCACTCTCTCTGCCCCTATCTGCCACCAAGAGCAAGCTGGGCACGAGTGGTGGCTGTAAAGAATAGATTTCTTATGAATGTTTTTTTAAAGGTTATTATTATATGTAACCTTATGGCTTCCATATTGAATTACAGATCTGAATGGGCTCCCAGGGAAACTGTCGCATTATTCAACACATAGTGGGTAGACACTCTAGTCACTGTGGGTATAAGATAGGAAGGCCAGGGGGCCGAAGGGAAGGTATGCCACACTCCAGCTCTCTCTCTGCTCCCGCCACCTGGGGCCAAGGCTGCCATATGTTCAGCCCAGCAACACTAACGACTTATGCTCTTCCTGTTCTGTAAGATCAGCAAAACACGAACAAAGCTGCCGAGCTGCCGGAGCTCCCCTCCAAACGGAGAAAAAAGACAAGGAAAGAGATGTGCGAGTGTGAAACCAACTCCTCTGAGTGGAGACTGAGGTAAATTCTGATCCCAAACATCCGAGCTGTTCCTTCTTTCTTTATACAACTAAATACAAGTGCATAAATACAACAGAAACGGGCTATTGTCCACTGCAGTTGCACTGGGTTAGTGTAACCCTAATGAACACAGTCCACGCTGCCACAGATCTCACATTATCATCACTCTGTCCCCTCGACACGCCCAGTCTGAGCTGAACAATAGAACCGTATTCTCAAAGCGTCAACACTGCAGCCTCACCCCGGGCAACAGCTGTAGCTGCACAAGAGAGAGAGAAATGCAGAGAGAGAGTTTATTTCTAAGTCAAAATATTCCTCGTTACAGCAGCTGCCAGGCCTCATAGCGCTACAGAGAGCTTGTCACTCTGCAGCCTCACTGAAGGGAGGCTGTGACTCAGAGTCCCTTATGCCCACGAAACTAACTCTTCAGTGGCTCCCTCTGGAATCTGGGGCACTTCCAAGATTAAAAAACGGACACAAAGGGACAGTCTCTGGTGAGCCGTAAATCCAGTTCTTCGTCTATAAGCTGTTTGGGGAAGAAGGGCTTTTGGTGTGTTTGTTGTGTCTGTGTGTGTTTGTCTGCGCATATGTCTGTGTGTGTGTGTGTGTGTGTGTGTTAAGATGCTGGATGCTTCTATGTACTTGGAGACAGGGGACCCTGCTTTCTCCACGTACACAGGTTTCACTCAGCCTGGACTAGACTGGACTACAGTACACCTCGGATCCAGCGGGACTCCCTTCAGCAATTGCATCACGTTTCCTGCTTAGCCCTGATGCACACACAAAAAAAGTCCCTTGAACATGGTTGTCACTCCGTACGTGTGCTTGGTCCATTCCACTTGCTCCCACAGGTGACTGCTCACTCTCTCCGCCTGGATGTGAGGAAACATCAGTGCACAGGACGCCCCCGCCCCCCCCCCCCACCGGAGCTGTTCTCACTGGGTCTTGTCCTTTGACCAAAGACCTCTCAGGTGCACAGAAATGCCTACCTGGGCCCCACTGATAGAATAAGGCTGTTCTTTGAAACCTTTGATTGCAACAAAAAAGCACAGATCCACTAACAGCACAGTGAGCCCCGAGAGTGAGTCACAGCAATTTTGAGAAAGATACCCTGCAGAGATTAATCTCCATTTGTATAATTCCGTAATTGAGACCTGCGATGTTCCTCTGTGTCCCTGCTCACTGAATACAGAGATTACAACAGCAGCTCTGTGCCAAACAACCCCCCACCCCGTTTCAAAGGTGCAACTGTACTTCGTCCCATTTCAATCAAGTCTTTAATTATTATTATTTATTTGTATGTTTGTTTGTTTTTCAACCCCAGCTACAGTATGTGACTGGAAGTTTTTCTGCTTCTGTCTTTCATAATTCCTAGTCCAAAAAAAGAAATAACCAGTAAACAAGTAATCAAAAATAACATCAACCTGTGAATACTGGTGTCACCAGGGCTGTAATGCAGCTGAATCACACTGAGGAGGAACGAACTGTGCATGTTTCATTAAGATCCAAGAATGAGGATGCTAGACACTAATCCTGAACAGCAACATTCCTCGCATACCCAGAGCCCCCCCCCACACCACTCCAACCTTTGCCGAAACTGGCCGAGTGGCTCAGGAATCCGTACACAGGGGCCCTGGAGACGGTGTGTGAGCGTCTGCCTGGTCTGGTTACGCAACCATTCAATTCAAGTGAGGCAAACACTACCTGCACAGTGGGATTTCCTGTTCTTTTGACAGACAGCGGCCTGCTCATGATACCTCCTCTTTTGTTTTTAAATAATAATTATTTCCACTTTGACTATTTCAATAAACATACATAACATGACAATCCTTGTTTTCGCCCCGTGAGCCCTGAAGATTCCAGGGTGCAGTTTTGCGAGATGTTAGACATTCCGCAAAGGTCGCCACAGCGCCCAGCCCCCCCAGGCAGCCCCGCCGCGTGTGCTGGCTCCGTTCTGTTTCTCAAACACTCCACAGTGTATTCCTCATCCTCTCTGTGGCCCACTGCTCCACCTGAGAACATACACTGGAGTTGCTGGAGTTGACGGATAACAGGGACAAATTCGGCATACCTGTGAGCAGGGTGGGGACGAGGGCAGGGGCATCGGGGCAGAAAGAGATTCACGGCACTGCATTTCATTTTGTTTCTGTTACTCACTGCACACTCAACCGACCTCAGGTTCATGGCATAGCTTTAGTGCACAGTCATAGAAAATATTAATGATACAGCTCACTATTTTTCACAGCACTATCCCCCCCATTCCACTGCATAAAAAACAACAACTAGATAACTGGAAGCCCTCAGTCATTAAATCTGTAGAGCAAGCAAAGTTAACGACTGGTAGCAAACATTTATATTTATCCTGTGTTATACCCATTTCACGGCACACCCAGGAAGCTTTGCAGCATACACACATCCCCGTCACTTCTACTCCCCAAGCAAACAGCCTTCTTTGGCTCCGACTGATGCTCTTCTGAAGCATCATGGGAATCCTAGGAGGGCCTGCACTATGCCTGGTTCTCCTCATTTCCATACTATTTGCAAACTGTGTGTCTTCACAGCCTGCTCTTTAGCATAGCTAATGGGAAAAGCTGTTTCCTACAACACATCAGGGGAAGGTCTGGTTGGTCTTGTAAACGCCGCCACAGGACAAGGTCAAAATGATCAGCTGAGCAGGTTTGGGACAAGTGATAATGGGGGGGAATACATAAATAAAAATACTATTTTTGTAGATAATTTCTATCTCGTACACAAAGGCCTGCCTGAAACCATCAGATCAAAAGGAAGAAGGAAACATGACCATCACAGCTGCAGCCCCCCGCCTCCCTGTGTTTGGACATGAGGATCTGCTTCATCATTGTCCCGTTCTCTGCAAGTCTTACTCTCCAGGCTGCCCTCATGGCCCGCAAGCTTCACATTTCAGTACACAGACGAAAATATTGTTTTGGCCAGCAGTGTAGTATTTTTTGGGAGTCATGAAGGCCTTATTAAACCAGGATTTGATTAAAGTAATTCAGTCAATCCCTCCTCCTTATTTAAAAGTTTATATATTTGTATAATGCCCTCCCTTGCTGGGCTGTCCTTTTGTAATGTCCCTGGGTTTAAGCTGCTTTTGCACAGAGATCAAAGTTGCTGTGTGTTTCTGGTTATTCTGGGTAATAACACTGTGAGCTCTTTCTATTAAACTACAGACTCAGGCTGTACTATGAGCCGACTGACTTTAGTAGGATACTGTACTTTAACAATAAAAAAAGAAAAAAGAAAACAGTAGAGTCAATTCTGTGATCTCTTCTACTTGTATTACATCACATAAATATAAGTATTGTCATTCCCTAACTTTAAAAAAATCCCAACATGAAAGTTGATTATGATTATTATTATTATTATAAACACTGGAATCTACTGTAATCAGGCAGAAATGCTGGGGGGTGGGGGGGTGGTACACTCTCTCAGTGATGAGCTGTTCACAGTCGAGGCATGCTAGACTCTGGCATGAGCAGAACACAGAGGGGCTTCTGTTTGTGTGCCTGGCATGGCAGCAGGGCCTCACTGCACCTGTGGCAGAGCCCTGTCTGACAGCGCCTCTCCTTGTGGATGCTGTTGCTTGGCAACCTATTGACCCACACCACAAAGTGGCTTCCCTACCAGCCCTGGCTGTGTCTGTTGCCCACAGTCACGGTCTGGACCAACAGGGAGCCGGTTCATTCAGGTCACCCAGGCCCAGAATCAATACACAGCAAACAAACAGAACTGCAAAGCCACCAGCGTTAGCTTGGCAACTAAATGAATGATGTGAGTCTAGTGTCTCTCAAATATGAAGAGGTTAGCAGATTTGAAAAACATCCACTCTCATATTTACACACCCCTGCCAGCCTGGCCCATCCTGGCCTGCTTCACACAGAGCCTGGCGCGGACACGGGCACAGTGTAGGAATTCCACCTGTAACCAGCAGGGTTGTCTGCTAGGCACCTCAGTGCTGACACTGCACATGTCTCAACAAGGAGGATAAACTTCATGCTGCAGATTAACAAGTCAGTCTTAAGCAGATAATCACCCTGGCACACCAGGGTCCTGACTCAGTCCTCTTCTTCTGCCAAGTCGCCTCCATTGTCAACCCATCCCCACAGAGGGCACAACACCAGGGCAGTGCACACTTCTACTGTCTGCTGCATCTGCATACACAGGTCCTCATGTTCTCTCTGTCTGTGTGTCTCTCTCTCTCTCTCTCTCTCTCTCTCTCTCTCTCTCTCTCTCTCTCCGGAGAACCAGTTCTGGCTGATCTACAGACAGACGTTTCCCACTGAACCTGGGAGGCGCTGATCCTCCTGCACTGCTGCCAGGGCACACCATCCCATTACAATCACCCAAAAAATTAATTTGGCTAGATTAATCACCCAGTCTCTTCGGGTTTACTTTAACTAACGCCTTCCAAAGGCCAAGTGGCATACAGCAGCTGGACAGTATAAACTGCTGTGGCCTGTGGGTTTATGGTCCCCTGCAAACATGTGGTCCTTCCTCTGTGATCCAATGCAAGAGCATTTCTGCACTAAGTCTAAAGCTCCACACCTTCTGGCTGGCTCTGTCTGAAAAACAATCTGAAGAAAGAAAGATGCCTTGCTATGAAAATAACTAATAATAATAATAATAATAATAATAATAATAATAATAATAATAATAATACAGACGATCCCCAGCATTACTAGTCTTGGCTGTATGTTGCAGAGGTATTTTGTTTAGGATAATAAACGTCAGACCGCCTCTGGGGCCTCCGGCGCAGAGAGGGCAGACTGCTCCCTAAAGCAGCGCGAGACCACGGTCAGCCCAGGACAGACATCCACAAACGAAGCAGGCTGTGAACTCTTGTGGCAGAAGGAAGCCGATCTTCCCCTGAGCCCCTCTGGAGTTTTGCTAATGATAAAACGGGGTAGGGGGGCACTGTGATCCTGACTCTTATTAGGACATTTTGGCTTAGTGTGTGCTAATTTCGCGGCTGCCGTCTCCCAGGGCAAGGCAATTGAAAAAGAGATCTCAGGGGTCTGCCTGTGCTTTTTCGTTTCTTTTTGATTGCAGAGGGAGGAGAGACAGAGAAAAAGAGGGAGGGAGGGAAGACCAGAAATGACAAAGGAATTAAAGTAATAAGCTAAGAAGGCTGCTGGATGGAGCTGGCTGTGTGGACGGCGCTTCATTTGTAAAATTACAAAAAAAAAAAAAGAAAAGGCCCGAACACCCCTCTTCTCCAACAACCCTTCCCTCTCTTGCTCTCTGTGCCTCTTGGTCCTCTTCGTCTGTGTCTTTCAATCTGTGTGCATCTCACTCGGTCTCTCTTTCTCTCTCTCTTTCTCTGTGCATCTCTCTCTCTCTCTATCTCTCTTTCTCTCTCTGTGTAGTAATCATCGGCACACAAGGGAACCTCCTGGGTCAAAGCGAGGTAGGCCAATCTAATCTCCAAGCTTTAATCTCCCAGCTAAAATTAATAAATAAATGAATTAAAAAAAAAAAAAAAATCAATCCCTGTGCCGGCTGAGCCTTCTCAGTTTCTGTTCTCTTCCCAGCAGAGGTGCGCCTCTGCGGGGAGGGTGTGAGGGGACACAGCAGGCCGCGGACAGCCCCTCCTCGCCCCGGCGTGTCTGAGCCCAAATCAAATTAAACAGCCCAGCAGACCACCTCCCCACTGCACGATCTGATGCTGAGAGCGTTATTAATCATGTCTGAGACACTCAAGCGGTGGCACTGATCCCTAGCAGGGGACTGTCTGCCTGTCCGAGCAAAACCATCACCCGAGTCCTGCGCACCCACGAGTGGCTGCACACGGCCCCTCCCCTCACACCTTCAAACGGGTTCACACTTATAAGGTTGGGAAAATAATATTCTGTGAAATGCACTCACTGAGCTAATCCCCCCCTTCCGAAATCAAACATTTTTAGAAATGCCCCCTTTTCGTAATCTCTCAGGAGCAGCAAAATTTGCCACAGTAGGGTTTAAACCAGGATTACTGAAAAAAATACAAATATCATTTAACAAATTAAAATTAAAATACAATTTGCGCTTTGCTTTGACAGCCCGCAGAGCCACAGCAGGGTCCCTGATGGGCATCACTGTGAATGAGGGCCAGCCCCCAAAGCCCCCCCAACTCCAGCACAGCAAACTCGTTCGCACCTGATGTTTTGAAATGTGAAAAAATGCTCAGAGGTGGACGAGGTGAGGGGAGTCAGTCTGCAGGCATAGGGGCTCCCATACCGCCTCAGGGCTGTAGGGGACAGAGCTGTCAGGAGCCCAGTCTAATTGCCCATAGTGACGGGGGGCTCTGGCCTGGCCTTCCCTGCCCTGAGCCTGGGTGCCTTTTCGGATCCAGCTGAACCAGAAAAACAACAGGCACCAATTGGTGTCTGCACTGTGGCTCAAAAGCTCCAGGATTGTCCAGCAATTCCCATCATCTCAGTACACAACCTGACAACCAAAGAGCTTTAACTATTTGCCAAATAAATACGTTCCGAATGAATAAACTAAAATAAAATCCATCCCTGTTATGATGGGAGCAGAAACATAGCTTCCTGCCGCACCTCCCATTTTTAAATAGTGTTTATTCTGCTCTCTTTCTCTCTCTCCTGCAGCAGGGACAAACTGGCAGGAAGGCTCCCTCCCCACCTGCCCACTGCGGTGACCCGGAACTATGCGCTGTGGCTCCTCCTCACTGTACCGCCACTGCAATGGGCCAGTTCCTTCCCGGCGATGCGGCCTCCCTGGCCGGAGCAGCGGGCAGAGAGGGAATGGCCGGTGGCGGCTGTGCCCAATATCTACAGCCTCGTTAATCCAATAACCATCAGCCGGGTGCATTAGCTCGGCGCCACGAGGCAGGGGTCACTGTGCTAATAGCACAGGGCCGTCACACAGGATCACTGCCTGCAGCTGTGCTCTGCTTTCACTGTACCACGTCTCCGCTGCATAAATAAATGCGTCCATACACACATACCTCAGTGCAATCAGAGGCTTATGCACTAGGCAGTAAATTAAACCCTGGCTTCCAAAGAGAAAAGCCCTGGATTTCAACGAGACCTAATTATTAGATCATCACTGGATAGGTAGCCAGAAGGTGAGGTGGGGCGGGGTCATCAAAACGATAATCCCAGTGGGTATTATCATGCGAATTGCCGTCATCGAGCTCACAGAGGACTCCCTCCTTCATCAATGAATTATCTGCTCTCATAAAGAGCTCAGGGCTTTGTAGTACATACTGAGAAGGATAGAAAAACAGAAACAAAAAAAAACAACAGCAACCACAACAAAAGGAAATGTGCATTGACATGGGTATCCTCAGCTGCTCAACAGGAAGCTCAATGAGAAACAGAACAAAGAGGGAGCCCGGGCTGTGAGGAGGCAGCACCCCTTGGAGATGGCGTCAGGTACAGCCCCTCATTCCCATCATCCCTGGTCGGGGAGATAAGGAGAAAACATCCCATGCCTCCTCCCCTCTCTCATTCCAGCATGAGAGCTGTAATCTCTCTCCTCAGTGCTGGGCCTGCTGAAGGGAGGTACAGTGCAAGATAAGAGTTTTCTTGAAATGTTGATTTCTCTAAAATGGATTTAACATTTAAAAAAAAAAAAGAATAAAAAAGGAGCCGCACACAAGCTGTAGATAGTTTGGGAAAGAGAAGGGTAGGAGGGTAATCATTTGGCAGGTTTTCCATTTGGTGTGGCCACCCTTTGCCTTCAAAAAATCATCAATTCTTCTGGGTACACTTGCACAAAGTCAGGGATTTTGTAGACATATAGTCAGGTGTATAATTAAACAATTATTCCAAACAGGTGCTAATGATCATCAATTCAATATGTAGGTTGAAACACAATCATTAACTGAAACAGAAACAGCTGTCACAAGGTGAGGTTGCTGAAGACAGTTTACTGTCAAAAGTCATAGTCATAGCAAGACGGAGCACAGCAACAAGACACAAGGTAGTTATACTGCATCAGCAAGGTCTCTCCTAGGCAGACATTTCAAGGCAGACAGGGGTTTCCAGATGTGCTGTCCAAGCTATTTTGAAGAAGCACAAAGAAACAGGCAATGTTGAGGACCGCAGACGCAATATTTCCCTTCGCAATCAGAAGATGTCCAGCAGTGCCATCAGCTCAGAATTGGCAGAAAATAGTGGGACCCTGGTACACCCATCTACTGTCCAGAGAAGTCTGGTCAGAAGTGGCCTTCATGGAAAACTTGCGGCCAAAAAGGCATATCTCCGATGTGGCAACAAGGCCAAGCAACTCAACTATGCACAAAAACACAGGAACTGGGGTGCAGAAAAATGGCAGCAGGTGCTCTGTACTGAGGAGTCAAAATGTGAAATATTTGGCTGGAGCAGAAGGCCGAAGGGCTGGAGAGCCGTACATGAATGAGTGTCTGCAGGCAACAGTGAAGCATGGTGGAGGTTCCTTGCAAATGGAGTTGGGGATTTGGTCAGAATGAATGGTCTCCTCAATGCTGAGAAGTACAGGCAGATACTTATCCATCAAGCAATACCATCAGGGAGGCATCTGATTGGCCCCAAATCTATTCTGTAGCATGACAACAACCCCAAACATACAGCGACAGTCATCAAGAAGTATCTTCAGGATAAAGAACAAGGAGTCCTGGAAGTCATAGTATGGCCCCCACAGAGCCCTGATCTCAACATCATCGAGTCTGTCTGGGATTACATGAAGAGAGAGAAGCAACTGAAGCTGCCTAAATCCACAGAAGAACTGTGGTTAGTTCTCCAAGATGTTTGGGCCAACCTACCTGCCGAGTTCCTTCACAAACTGTGTGCAAGTGTACCTAGAAGAATTGATGCTGTTTTGAAGGCAAAGGGTGGTCACACCAAATATGGGTTTGATGTAGATTTTTCTTCTGTTCACTCACTTTGCATTTAGTTAATTGATAAATATAACCTATTAACATGTCTATTTTTGAAAGCATTCTTACCTTACAGCATTTTTTCACACCTGCCTAAAACTTTTACACAGTACTGTGTGTTTGTGTGTGTGTGTGTGTATGTATATATATATATATATATATATATATATATATATATAAAAGAAACAGTGTCTTTGATGTTGATGAGAACAGGAGTAGGTTACAGAAGGCAGGACAAGACAAGACCCAGGTCATCCACATGCTCAGCTCAAGTCCCTGGGCTGCAGGTGGGGATTGATACCGGCTGCTTTGGGTGCAGGATCAGACACCTCATATACAGAGGCTATGGGCGAGAGGAGCCCATCAAGCTCAACCTGGCCGTCTCCAGCCTCCCTCACTGCACACATGACAGGGGAAGACCACAGTGGTGATGGAGAGCAGTGTGTTGTGGGGCAGATTGCCATGTTAATATAATATAATTGAATTAAAGGTTCCCAACAAGATTACCAGCAAATACATTACCTTTATTTATTTTGTTCTATTTTATTCATTTTTTAATTTTACTATTATTATTACTAAAATTATTAACAATACACAAACATATACCATGTGCGTCTGGCATTTTCTTTTCCCTGTAGGAGTTACAATTTACTGTTGGTTGTCACTTTTGCTCTTGACATCCCTTTTACATTCACTAAGGAGGCCATGAAGACATCCCCCTTGATGGCTTGTTGACCTTGTTGACCCAGGGTCACCGTAAGGTCACACCACTGAGGCCAGACAGGAGCAGAAGGAGACGTAATCTCCCACCGCACACAGCTCCACAGCGTCACACACACCACAGCAAGTGGCTACCATTAACTGTATTCAGTACTCAGCAGAATGCCAGTCACTCCTGTCAGCTGTGTGTGTGTTTGTGTATCTGTTAATGGAAGCATTTCAATAAGATTTGCGAATAAAGATAAAGATATGAGAAAATATAACTAAATCTCAAAAGTCAGATCTTTGTTTCTCACATTTTTAGCCTTAACTGTCTGCGTCCAATATCTGAGGGGCAGAAGAAACAACCAAGATCACCCTGCAGGCTCCAGGCCGGGCCCCTGGCATGAACTGTGACATTGTTCAGTGAGGTCAGGATCAGTCTAATGAGACGCTGAGATGCTCGTGGGGCTGCAGAGGTGTCCTGCCTGCTGGATCACTGACATGGCAGTTTTGTTACACTTATTACGGAGCAGGGCCTGTGGCTGCACTGTGAAGCCTGTGTAAGTAGACTAAGAGGAAGGGTCCATCATGGAGAAGACCCACACCCTCCCCACCTTGGCTTTTCAGGTAGTTAAACACTCTGCTGACTTTTACAACTGAGGTTCAAAGAGTAGTCTGTTCTCTGACGGCCTTCCTTTTCTTTTAGTTTTGTGTTGTTCTCCGGCATTAATAGGGATGCCGTGACTCTGTGCGTGGCGAACCCTGAGCCCCTGGGACCAGCACAGGAGAGGGAAACAAACAAGACAAAAAGAGGATGGAGGAAGATTAAATATGCAAATTAAGAAGCCACCTCACACGCACATGAATGATTCATCTGCCCTAATACTGCGAGAGAATAAAAAAAAAAATCCCTAACATACGTTCCTCAACACCCCCCTCCACACCACCCCCTCTGCCCGCATGGATGTCAGTAATGAGCAGCCCTCTCTCTCCACCACAGGGGTACCAGGCCCTGTTAGCCCTTCTCAGCTCTCTCTGGGCCTGTCTGAGTCTGCCTCAGACACGCCCCCACCCCCCAAGAGACTCACCACACTCTCCATCCAATCTATCAGGCCCTCCGGGCAGCCCCTGCCAATGCCCCCTCCCCCAACCCGCCTCCACTTTGATTACATCCAAAACCTTAATTCTCGGCCAACCTCAACAAAAGGTTAGGGTCAGTCTGTCCTGAACCATGAAAGTCATATGTAATGTGCTGAACCAGCAGCTACTTCCCCGCGGTTGAGAATGCAGCCAGCTGCTCGCCCCTGAGGCACAGTGGTTCTCCACAGCGCTGACCGGGACAGCTCCCCACAGGCCTTCTAGCTCCCACAGCAATCCTTTCAGTCCTGGATGAACCACCTCACAGATTCACATGGGGGCTCTGCTTGGAGCGCCGGCACAGAGCAGGAGTCAAGTACAGTAAACAAAACAGCCACACGCCAAGCAAAACATGAGCATGACGTTGCTTGAACAGATTCCCTCCACACATTAACTGGCAGCAGTATATTGCATATGTATATTTCAATAACCCCTGTGTATGTTTACATAAGAAGACATGTGCTCAATACCTCTTAGGTGACAAACCAAGAGAAGAACCATGTGGAAACACAGAGAAGCATCATGGATTCAGCCCCCATAGGGCTTTTCACGAGGATTACCATCGTCAAAAGAGTGAAAACCAACAAAAACTCAACCAAACTATTAGAAGCAACATCTTATGTCATTGTAACAGATTTCAGGCTCATCTCAGGAATTCAGAGTGGATTAAACTATAAAAAAAATACAGAAGAGCTGGTGTTGCGCATGGCTGTGGTGCAGCCCTGTGTCTGAGCCAGGGAGAGCAATGGCTTAACTCAGTCCGTGCAATCCTGAGAGCCGGCCTCCATTTCCATCCCAGCAGGCACTGGGGCACGCTAAGCCACCTTAGGAATGTTCACTGTTCACCACGCACGCATGCACGCACGCACGCACACGGAAATGCGCACACGCACACGCACACACACCCACACAGCAGCCCCAGCAAAAACATTGCCAGCAACTAAGTGGAGCATCATCAGTGAGTAGGCTGGCTCTGGAGTTCAGCCAGAGTTCAAACCACACTCACGTCCCATGACTGTGCTTTGGTGAAGCTGGCAGAAGCCTACAGGCCAGAGTCCTGCTATACCTGTGCTCCTCAGGGACTGGCTGACCAGCTGGGCCAGCTGTTGCGCCCACAGCCATGACTTTCCCTCAGACAGCACACTTGTCTGCTCTAGGCCTAACGAGCATCCAGTTACTTGCACGTATGACAGCCTACTGCACGCATAAGCAGGGCTCTCCCTGTCCATGCGTGGCTGAGATTACACAGCTGGGGAGTCAGCAACGCCCCCCCTTGGTTAGAGAGAGAGGAGGCATGTGGCATTTACAACTCAAAGTCAAACCTCTCGACGCCAGGAACCTCCAATGCCACCACTCGCCTGAGCGCTTGCAGCATTTGCCCAGGAGGACAAGGGAGAGAGGGAGCGAGCAGCACTAGCATACCAGCAGCAATCAAAGAACGGACCTGGTCTGCCATGCCTTCCCACCACCCTCCTCTAGACCACCCTCCACACCCCCCACCCCTCCCCTCGTCCCACAGCACCGGCAGGGTCTTACCTCTCTTCTGGATGATGATCCTGAGCAGCGGATTGGCCGAGGACAGGGCTTTCTGGAAGTTGTCATCATTGTTGATTGGCAGCAGGTCTCCGTGCACGTCAGTATAGCCCAGCAGGACGTCCAGGCAGGGGATCTGGTGCACGGATTGCAGGAGGTGGTAGAACTCCTGGAAGCCCCCCGCACCAGAGCGCTTCAGTGCGAACCGCCGGTACTCCGCTTCAAACTGCACAAAGAGGGGACAGCGTCAGGGCTCTCCTCCTTGGCTTGGCTGCTCTCAATCTGTCTGTCTAACTTTCTATGTCTTTTCTTCCTCCTTATTAATATCTGTCAACTTTTCCTTCTTTGTCATTCTCTTTTTATCTCTTTTTCTCTTTTTACCTTGTTCTATGGTCTTTCTTTTCACCAATATATATATTTGCTGGGATATAAAACCAAATTGAAGGTTTTGTGGTTTATACCAGTGCATATTTAGATTTTAGAGACCTTCAACCCCGAAATCCAGGGAAGCCCAAAGCCCTCAAGTTAGGTTTGTAATTGCCCCCTTAGGACTTAGTGGCTGAGCAGACATGCAATCTTGAAGTACAGGGTTAACAACATTGCTTCCTCCCTGCCATCCCCACACCAAACGAGACAATAGCTTCTGTTTTCAGTTATCGACTGGTATGCTGTATACTCATCTCCATAGCAGCCTGACTGCCTTTTTGTAATGCAAATTCAGCCTGTATCTGGCATGTCCTCATCAGGATAAACCAATCATCAGCTGATTACGGCTCTTTCTTACAAGGACGAAAAACAAGAGAGAGGTACAATGGAGCAGATCAACTCAATTAGCCACATTTTAACACGGCTCTATATACAGCTGGGCCTGGATAATCACTTAACAAGCTCAGCTAACCAACCCCCTACTCTACCAACAAACACCTCCGCCAAACAAACTCAATCACACCTTGGAGGAGAGCTGGTGGAGCCGCCCACGTCTGGAACGCATTTATCCTTTATCAGCAACACCTTTCTTAACCAGGGCAAATACCTGAGCCTGACCTTGTGTATGAATGTAGCTCTCTTGACATTACTTTACTTTAGAGCTGGAGAGAATAGACTGATGGACAGATATCTGGCTTCTCAAAGTGCAACAACCAAGATGAAAAGGTTACTATGCTCTAGGAAAACAAACATTGCACCAAAGACTGTATATTTTATGTATGGGTAGGTATATATATTTATAGTATAGGTGGATAGGTAGAAAAGTATAAAACATTTATTCACCTTTTTTGTTGTTAAGGATAAATATTCAGCTCTCCTCCAGGCATTTCGATATCTTTCAGCAACATTTATTCCTGCACGGTTCAATGAGCACAAAGTGTGTAATAATGCTGTTTTTAACAATTCCCATGCTCTTATCCTCTGTTCTGCAGCCTTGCAGATTTAATTCACAAAGTAGTGCATGGCGCTTTGAGAATTATTGGTGGCCGTTCAGCCCTGTTATAGGAGCATTTTCTTAATGCAGAGGAAAAGGGGGAAAAAAAAGTCTTCCCTTGAAACAGGCCTTGTGAAATAATAGGCCTGGATTTATATTAAATTACTATTTAAGCAAACAGTGCAATGTGGGAGTTCTACTGCTACTTATGAAGCTCAGAGACTGTTTTGCGTTAATAAAGCGATTATGGATACTTTTCAATCTATGTAAAACAGGAATACTGCTTTGGAATCTAAATTGCTGACAGCAGATTATGTTTCTGTGTTTCATGCACAGTCTACATTGCAGGGTTTGTAAGGTTTTTATTATTTAAATATGTTACAACTACCAAGAAATAATGGAGGCAGAAAATGCTGTGTGGGCTGCCTGGTGTGAAAAATACCTAATTTCCTTTTCAAAAAGAAAAAATAAAGGATTGGGAAACATGAGAGGGGCTAATTAATTGTGAAGGCCCCATGCTCCCTGAATGACCCGGATGTCAGAATGCGTTACGCTTTTATTGCTCGTCGCCGTCTAATTTATCTGATTAGAAACTGGATGATTACAGGATTACTGTCCGGCCGCGTGTGTTGCCTGATGACATAACGCACCGTGAAGCGTTCCACAGTGGTGTTCCGAGCACTCTGTGAAACCGAAACCGATTGACTGATTGACAGACAGAGTGAAACGTTCATTTTCACATCGTCCGTTCCAAGCGAGTTTACCTTTTATGTATGTATGTATGTATGCATGTATTTATTTATTTCTTTACTAATAAGTCTGAAACAATATCCCTTTCCCTAACTGCATACATTTCCATATTGATGGCATGTCTTGAACAGCTGATCAGCATGACTGAGGTCAATAGCTGCACATGCTGCAAGAGATTTCAGTGTTAACTGCACCAGACTGGCTGCTCAGCCTCTGTCAGGGCAGCACAGGTCCCACTGCTGTGGAGCTGCTTTTCATTCAGAATAACTCTGCCCTTGCAAAGGAAGGCAACTCGGGTTTCAGTCTTTTGAAACATACAGGAAGCACTAATGACAGGACTGAAGTGTATCGGCAATGGATATAAAAATCACTGCCTCCTCAGCCCCATCTTCCAGTGTCTCTTTCTTGTTTTTTATTCGATTCATTTTTTTAACCTTCCAAAGACTACTCTCTCCCCATCTCTATGCCTCTTTCTCTTTCTGTGCCCTTTTTACAGAAGACTGAGGGCAAGCACTTCATGAAATACTGAGTCTGTCTGGGAGGGTTGTTTTTTAAGAACAGCTTTTCACATCTCCTGAGCTGCCCAGGTTTGGGAGTGATGTCACACTTTGAAGGGTGGGTGCACTCTGACCCTGCTGGTGCTGCAGGAGCCCAGCTCTGCGTACAGGTGAGGCTGTGTGGTGCCCTGGCTACTGTAACCTCTCTCTCTCTCTCTCTCTCTCTCTCTCACACACACACACACACACACACACAGGAGTCCAGGGCACCCAGACTTCTCACTGAAGGGCAACGAGTGATTGGTACTCTTCTCTGCTCAACATGAATCAGACCTGCAGAGATCACAATCAGAATAAAGAGCAGAGTGTTTGGGGTGGTCACTCTGGCTTTTTTGTTCAGTCCTGTTTCACTGCTTACAAAAGAACAGCAGTGCTGTAATTATTTTTTTGAAACTAACCTAAAGTTGTAAAAAATATATATTGTAGCAATACACACATTTATTGCAGGTCCCTGATGGGTAAGGACTGTTAAACACCTGTCTGACAGTGAATGTGTCTTTAGCACACTCTGTCAAACATCCCTCTGCATGGGTGTTATAAAGTCGCATTTACTCAAGAAGACCATCAGACCGTCCACCTCGTTTTTCCAAATTTCGACAATTTGACACTTCTATTAAAATGCCCATCTCCGGAGGTTAATGAGGTTTCACGGCTAGGATGGCTCCAGACGAGTGCATTGTGCAGAGAACGGATAGGTAGGACGGAACAGGAGGAGGCTGTGAATTAGGAAAGGTGTTTGTCCCATTTTGTGTGCCTTTTAGGGACACACTGACACATCCTGGGGACACTGGGATCCACTGAGGAAGCGTGGACATTCGTTGGGATGATGTCATGAGATCCTGGAAGACCATAGGCTGCCATCAGACACTAACTACAACATTCAATCAACGGTTATCTTGATTGACAGCAGTGACCCCCCAGCAAAAACACTGAATACAACTTATACCATTGTCTACTTAGAGGGGGGAGGGGGGCATAGTATACATTAAACAATGGGCCAGCTATTAGTTTGTTTGTTTGCTGATGTTCATTGTGCGTTTCTTTGTTGTGTTTGTGCACGTTTGTCCAGTATCTGAACTTCGATATATAGTGCTGGTTTGCTTGGCTTCCACCTCCTCTTAGCCGTTTCTATTTTGGCTGAAGAACTTCAAGCTAGGTCTTTTGGCTTCAAGTTTCATGTCTTTGTTTTGTAAGCAGGTCTTACTCCCACTGTGTATACTTCTTGGAATTGCTTTATCACGATATGACATTTCTATTTGTTTTCTTTGTGATTTCCTAGAGATTTGACACAAACAGATCCTGTAGGAATTCCACCGGAAACACTCGGCAATTTCCGTGAGTGGCCGGGCACTCGGCAGGTCGGTGAGCGGGGCTTGCACCGGCGGAGGTGAGGCTTGTTTACACGTAGCGCCTCCTCAATGTGTCTATAACCCACAACGCACAGTCTCCTATCTATCGGCATGTTATAGCAAGCTTTAAAAAGCACCAGGCTACACAATGCCTTTACAAGTAGGGGTTAATACAACACATTTGTTAATACATTCATATCGTGGCTCTTATTTTCTGTTCTCTTTTATTCTTTCTCTCTCTCTCTCTCCCTCCCCTGACCATACAATTACTAAATCGGAGACCGATGAACCCCACCGCAGTACAGCTCTATTTCCCCAGTCCATAGATAAGATCTGTTGTAAGCGAAATCGTGTCGTCTCCTTCTCCGATTGCAATGTAACCTTCAACGGCATGGACATCTTTCATTCTTCCCATACACAAGGAATGGAAATAAAAGTTGCCATGAACTGCCCTATGCGATAGGTGTAGGTCTATGGAGCGGGTTCGTCCGTGCCACCGGGCGACAATAACAAAACATGAGGATCATTGTCTTTTTGAATTGAATACCGTTATATCGTACTTTGTGGATACCAAAATGAAATGCACAATGTATTTCTTGCATTGCATATTTCCGGAGGCCTAATTAAACTATTTCAACCCGTACATCGCATCTCACCACGTACAGCACATCAACCTGGACGGCGCACCGCGGCGAGACTCGGCTGGCTGTCAGTGGGGGTTTTAGCTCTGAAACTCGGACTGTACATCCAGGGCTGTTAAAAACACCAGTCCGACACCCGATTCCCATCCCGGGACGTGCAGACAAACAGGCGGACAGAAAGACATTAGCGATCAACACAGAACAGCGGCGGAGATGGAGCGCCGTGGTCTCCCGTCACTGACGAGGTAACACAGCAGCTTGGCTACATTTCATCACAGTATTGGCTACATTGTATCCTGTACAGACTTGGCTCGTGTTGGTTGCACAGAGGGTTTGTGCAACATGAAGAGGGTCCTCTGTAGTGTAAAGGTCAAACAGACACACACGTGTGCATCCCCCCCCCCCCGGCACTGACCTGACAGACACAGCTGCTCTGATACACACGAAGAGAATAACTTACTTTGCTCTTGACCTCGATGACGTTGTCCGGGTTTCTGGAGGGGGTCCTGTGGTGCCTTGACATGTTTGTGTCAGCGGTGAGGTGTGTAATCCCCGGTCGTGGACCATGCACGGGTGTGTGGCGATAGGGCCCCCCAGGAACTGGACTGACTGAGAAAGGCACCCTCGATCCCCTCTCTTCTCGCACACAAGCACAACACACACACACACACACACACACACACACACGAAACGCGCCCGCACAAATCGGCTCTTGTTTGTAGGCAATTGACTCGTATGAGAATCTCCTCGCATACGGGGGCAGGGCTATTCTATGCCAACAACACTGACGTCACCTAGACACACCGCTAGGAGGCGGGGGTGGGGTCGAACGTGACGTCACCTGGAATGTTACCGACGGCGTTGCCCTAGAAACCGGGAGGCAGGGAACAGGTGCCTCGTCGCCGAAAAGCAGGAAGCGATACCGGCGACAGCCAGCATGACTCACTGGACACTTTGTGCCGAGAGTGACTGTGCTCTGTGTAAGAGAACAAGCCGGTGACATCATTCAAAAAATCCCCGTGAAATGGGAGCTGTTCTGGGAATATAAATGTATGAGACTGGGGGTGGGCCAAAACACAGGTTCCAGATACAATTCTTCAATCATTCACATGATATTGTGTACACAGTCACACTACAATAATCCACAACCTCAGGATCCAGAATGCTCTGCACAAGTTAGTTTTCTCCCTGGCAGAACCTTTATCTTTCATAGTAACCATTCAGGATGGCCTTCAGTTTAACTGAAAACGTCTCTTTGGTTGTGATCATCTGCTGGGCTGCACTCTGCTCGTGGTGGTGGTGGTGGCGGCGATGCCTGGTTAATAACTCAAAAGATGAGACCTCCACACCTCCATCTGCGCAGCCAGAGCTGAGTTTCAGCTTGTACTCACTGGCTACTGCTCTGCCTTCAAGAAATGGGGAGTTCAAGTGCAATTAGAGCCAAAGGGTTTTGGAACAAGAGGGGAACAAATCAACACAATAGCATTTAGTACATTCCTATTGTGACGCTTCAGCTTAAAATTCCTTTCCTTTTTGTTATTTTTATCGAGAGATACCTTCCTTGTCAGTAAATTTCCTACCCCTGCCTTCACTAAGGAGGGCTGCTCCCCACTGGAACTTCTGTGTTACACAGGTGAGGTCAGTAGCTTGTCAGTGTTTTGTGACTGTCCTGTGGGTTATAACCCTACCTGGTACCTGTAGCAGTCTGCTCACCCAGGAAACACTTGAGGCTGAAGAACAGAAAAAGAAAAAGAGAGAAAAAAAGTATCAACAGACGGTTGCTGTGTGGCTGTCAACACATTTCCTCCTGGGGTGTGCCCCCCACCCCAACAACAGAGCAACACATCTGTGACCCCAGTGTCAGTCTAGTTCCCTCCTCTGCTTCAGCATCCCGACACCTGGACACACCCTCCTTCGAACGGTCTGCATCAAAGGGGACCTCCCAGCCTGGTCTGCGCCAAGCACTGAGGAGAGGGCCAGCACCTGGTGTGTGAATGCTGCATTTTCAACTCAAGTGTTTCAAGTACAGCTCCCAGAGACTCCCCCACCCCCCCCCCAAAGAAAGGACACAACTCAAGCAAAAAATATTTGTCAGAAGCAGAGAGATAATTACAAGCGTGCTGACACAGTCCCCCCCCCCCCAACCCTCGTTTGCCAAGGAGCGCAGAGAGTCATCCCCCAGAGTTTGCACAATAACTTGGCCACTTTCACATGCTGGCTAAAGACACTGTGAATGTGAATCTGCTCTTTCTTCTTGTGGTCTGAATTCCTTTCCTGATTATTTTTTCCCCCACCTTAATACAATGTTCACGTCACTTAAACAGGGCGGTCCAATCTGAAGGTGTGTTTATTACTGGTGGCCATGTGAGAACGTAGGAACACAGACATGGACAGGGAGCAGGTCACTGATCCAGCATGCAGGCCCCTTGATCCAACAGTGTCAGCACAGCTCTGGGAACACGCTGCCCCGATGTTTCTTCTCTGTTCCTTCTTTTCCCAGGGCCGTCGTTCCTCCCTGCTCCGCTCTGGGCCCCTGGCTCTGCACGTCTGACGAAAGGTGCAGGAATGCAGGAATGTTAAGCAACACGATAATCCTTTAACCTTTGTGGATTTAAAAAAAATCTGTCCCATGCTTTGATCTGAGTCTTCCACCAGGACTGGCAATTTCCTGAGAGCCCGAACAAGAAGACTTTACAGTACACAAAGCTCACCGCAACCAAGGTATTTATTAACCCCAGTGTGCAACGTTATCAGGAACAATCAATTGCCAATTAAAACATGTGGGACTTAACAAATATCCACACACCATCAGAGTGAGATGTAGATAAGAGGCCTTTGCAAACTAATTAAACAAAATGGTCGTGCTGACAGATTGCAGGCGACGCTCTCTCCTGCGCAACCAGTGCCTTTGTAGACTTGACTCCACAAAGTGTGATCCTTAAGCAGAACACAGTGGAGGAAATCAGCAGCAGGGAGGGAGACCCCATATGGAACTAAGATATATTTTTATTAATAGGTTGAAATGTGTGATCTGTTCCATTTATCATTGGCACGTTTTTTTGTATATTTAAATTGTGAGATGCAATTTAAATATATTTTAGTCTGTAATCCGTACATTTATTTTACAAGTTTAAAATACAGTGAGGGAAAAAAAGTATTTGATCCCCTGCTGATTTTGTACGTTTGCCCACTGACAAAGAAATGATCAGTCTATAATTTTAATGGTAGGTGTATTTTAACAGTGAGAGACAGAATAACAACCACAAAATCCAGAAAAACACATTTCAAAAAAGTTATACATTGATTTGCATGTTAATGAGGGAAATAAGTATTTGATCCCCTATCAATCAGCAAGATTTCTGGCTCCCAGGTGTCTTTTATACAGGTAACGAGCTGAGATTAGGAGCACTCTCTTAAAGGGAGAGCTCCTAATCTCAGCTCGTTACCTGTATAAAAGACACCTGTCCACAGAAGCAATCAATCAATCAGATTCCAAACTCTCCACCATGGCCAAGACCAAAGAGCTGTCCAAGGATGTCAGGGACAAGATTGTAGACCTACACAAGGCTGGAATGGGCTACAAGACCATCGCCAAGCAGCTTGGTGAGAAGGTGACAACAGTTGGTGCGATTATTCGCAAATGGAAGAAACACAAAATAACTGTCAGTCTCCCTCGGTCTGGGGCTCCATGCAAGATCTCATTTCGTGGAGTTTCAATGATCATGAGAACGGTGAGGAATCAGCCCAGAACTACACGGGAGGATCTTGTTAATGATCTCAAAGCAGCTGGGACCATAGTCACCAAGAAAACAATTGGTAACACACTACGCCGTGAAGGACTGAAATCCTGTAGCGTCCGCAAGGTCCCCCTGCTCAAGAAAGCACATGTACAGGCCCGTCTGAAGTTTGCCAATGAACATCTGAATGATTCAGAGGAGAACTGGGTGAAAGTGTTGTGGTCAGATGAGACCAAAATCGAGCTCTTTGGCATCAACTCAACTCGCCGTGTTTGGAGGAGGAGGAATGACCCCAAGAACACCATCCCCACCGTCAAACATGGAGGTGGAAACATTATGCTTTGAGGGTGTTTTTCTGCTAAGGGGACAGGACAACTGCACCGCATCAAAGGGACGATGGATGGGGCCATGTACCATCAAATCTTGGGTGAGAACCTCCTTCCCTCAGCCAGGGCATTGAAAATGGGTCGTGGATGGGTATTCCAGCATGACAATGACCCAAAACACACAGCCAAGGCAACAAAGGAGTGGCTCAGGAAGAAGCACATTAAGGTCCTGGAGTGGCCTAGCCAGTCTCCAGACCTTAATCCCATAGAAAATCTGTGGAGGGAGCTGAAGGTTCGAGTTGCCAAACGTCAGCCTCGAAACCTTAATGACTTGGAGAGGATCTGCAAAGAGGAGTGGGACAAAATCCCTCCTGAGATGTGTGCAAACCTGGTGGCCAACTGCAAGAAACGTCTGACCTCTGTGATTGCCAACGAGGGTTTTGCCACCAAGTACTAAGTCGAAGGGGTCAAATACTTATTTCCCTCATTAACATGCAAATCAATGTATAACTTTTTTGAAATGCGTTTTTCTGGATTTTTTTGTTGTTATTCTGTCTCTCACTGTTAAAATACACCTACCATTAAAATTATAGACTGATCATTTCTTTGTCAGTGAGCAAACGTACAAAATCAGCAGGGGATCAAATACTTTTTTCCCTCACTGTATATGGTCCAGTTAATTTCTATTACATAGTTTCTACAAATAAAGTGAATTAATAGACTACACACTAAAATATATTTAAAATATATACCATACATTTGAAATATACAAACACAGGGGACAATTTTGCTGTAGGAAAATCACCAGGGGCCCCACATTTGTCCCATGTGTTAAAATGAGATTCTGTGTGGGACGTCTGATGAGATACTCCAGTAACAGAACACGCAGGGGGGCTCAGCAATGAGAGGTGTGTGGAGTGGACTGTCCTACAGGTAGAGCAGCCCCTCAGTGCAGCCCCCCATGACTCCTGCTGAATGTGAGTACTTCCCCACCCCCTCCACCACTGTATATGCATAAGGGCCATGTGTCACACATATCTGGAGGGGTGTTCCACTGAGAATTAGAAGAGGCCCGTGACGGTGACTGGTGTGAGCCCTGCACTCTTGACCCTGTTGCCCCTGCCTTGGTGCTGGACATCCCTGGAGATTCACAGGGCAGGAGCTGAATGTTCTCTCTTTTTTGTGATGGGTGGCTTTTTTCCTCTTTCTCTGGGGTGGGGGCAGAAACAAACAATGCAAAGCTGGGATTTGACTGCAGTGTGGTGTAGCAATGAGGACTCTGGACTCCAGAGTGGAGGGTGATATGGTCAGTCCCAGCAGGGGGACACTGTGAGGTGCTGAATCTAGATTGCTCCAGTGAAAATCTATCTGTATAAGTGGGTCATTGTATATTGGAACTGTGTGCATGGCCTTCAGACAGTGGGCTAGCATTACCCCCAAGGAAGAAAGTCCCCACTCTCTCTGGGGACTCTGTATCTCAGTCACCTGTGCTGCTGAAATATACACCCCACCTTGGCACAGGACTGTTCCTATATTGAAAGAATACTGTTTTATTGGTGTAAGTATTTTACATTTCAATAATAAAAACAATCAATACAAATTTTAATACTTTAAATAATTTTTTAAAAATCTTAGTGATTAATATAAACATAAACTCAAATGAACATGTGCTTAAACAAAACAATAAAACAAACGTGATTAAAGCAAAAAATGCTACCAACAAAAGAGTCAAATACATTGAAAATAACTGAAAATGCACCGGACAAATAAAAAAACAATTAAAATATATTGAAAGAATACTGTTTATTTGGTTGAAGTATTTTACATTTCGTAATTAAAACAATTCAATATTTAATACTTATGATTAAAATCATTTAAAATGTCAATTCTTAAAATCACTTAAATTTTTTAAAATCTTTGTGATTTTTGACAAAACTAAAACAATTAACTTTAAAATAAACGTGCTCAAATCAAATAAACAAAACGTGATAAAAGCAAAAACTGCACACCAACAAAAGAGTCAAATACATTGAAAATAACTGAAAATGCATTAAACAAAATAAAGAAACAATTAAAAAGGAAAAATAAAAAACAAACAAAAAAAGTCTAATGCATTTTAAATTAAACCCAAAACGGTCAATGTATTTGACAACAAAATATAACAAAACTATACCAAAAAAGCCCTAAACAATGTGATTTAAAAACAACTAAATCTTTAAAAACAATTAAGATTCATTTTTTTAAATCTTTTTAAAACAGTCATCCATAAAATCTTTAAAAGATCTTGGACTCGGGCTCCAGCAGGGGGAACTAACCGTCCCCGGAGGTGGGTCCCATCATGGGATCCTGAGCTCCCCCAGATCTTGTATGCGCCAGTTCTTATAGGCTTCCTCCTTGCCCCTCTGATGGACCTCCAGATTGACGTAGTCTTTTACAAACACCATGCCCCTCCGCGCGATGACGATCGGGTCCAGCTCCTGCTTATTGAACAAACAGATGTTCCGTCCCTCCCACAGTGCCTGCTTCACTGCGCAGACGACACGCCACCAGCACCTCAAGGTAGATGAAGAGATTCCCTTGGCTGGACCATACAAGATCTGCTGGGCGGTCGCCCGCGCAGGAACGGCAAACCTGTGGAGGAACGGAGAAAACAGGAGCCAGACCCTGAATAAAATATATTGAAAGAAGGTGGACATTCCAGCCCTGGCATTGTAACAGGGTGAGGGCAGCATCTCGGGCAACTGGAAGGCACACAACCCCACCCACAGGTGTGCCATCAAGCCCAGGGGTGAGGAGGTTGCAGTGAAAAGGGACACACCAGGACACACCTCTTACTGATGGTAATGTAAACAGTGTGGGATGTGGTCCAATGCTCAGTCAGAGTAGTTGCCAAGGCTCTTAGTGTCCCTTATTCTGGGTCGACTAGTTAATAAGAGTTGTATCAATCCAGTAAGGGATTTAATCCAGTCCTGTTAGAACCTGCTTCTGCTGTCCCAGTATCACTCAGCATTTTCTTAAAAACCAAACCAAACCAAACCAAACCAAACCAAAACCAAAAACACACCAGGAGCTTTGATCGCTTGAGAATGATTTACAGTCTGGTTTCAGGAGTGTGTGCGTGTCTTGAAAGGCCGTCTCTGTTTCACCGAGACCCTTTTTACTTTTATTGCTTTTCTAAACGTTTTTCATTTTCATACTCAACCTCCAGTGGTTTAATAATTGATCTTTTGAGGTGAGGTGGAAATTGGAAACCACAAGTGAAAAAACCTAAACAATAAGAAACTAAGTCAGGGTTGACTGGTTGACTATCTTTTTATTTTTTGAACACAACAGCAGCGTGAAGAACCTGGACTGGGAGTATTTCATATCTGGCCGTGCAGAATGCAGTAATAGCAGGGGCAGGAGAATGCGTGCGTGGAAATGCAGTCAGACCGGAATGCCCGCAGTGTTCTGCATTCCCTTATCACTGCGCACCTATCAGCAGGTTGCTGGTTGAAACAGTTCAGCTGTTTACTCAACATTCCTCAGTGTTTAGTACAGGGATTCCTGGCATTTCTCCTGTCGGTGAGGCAGCCTGGCTTTCCACTCCTTAAGATGCCAGATAACTTTTCGATCTTGAGTCGCAGAAGAAGCACCACAGAGATGTTCTTTTCTGGTATAGACAGCTTATGCAAAAACTCCATCTGCCTATCTGGTTCCCGATCTGTGAATGTAAATTAGATGTTCCATTTCTCTTTCCTGCCCGAAGGCGTACTTGTGAATTACGTGTTAAATTAGCATTGACATAGATACCACTTGTTTTCAGTATTATTATCATTATCATTTTATTATAGTTTTGATTGTATATGGTTGAATGCCAGCGTGATGTAGTCTTTGTTGTGTGTTTCATTATTTATCTCTTGGTGTCTTGGAACTGTATTAAAACTGTGTTTAATATGTTTTTGTGGTTGTTATTATTTCATTTTGTAACTCTGCATTTCTCCTCACCACTGGGACCCCTTCACAAGTGATAATCAGTATACATTAGTCATATATATTTTCAAACTCGAGTATAAATACGTCCGTAGAAGGATGATTCTCACTCACAGGGTAAACGCCCGCGTGTGTTGCTCCCCCCAAAGGCTCTGTTCCCCAGGTGTTGTTGACCCGCCATGACTGAGATTGTCCAGGCCCACCTGCCTAACCCCTGCTAAATATATTTACTGTTTATATATGCCTGTGTGTCAGCTTCAATTTAATTCATTTTCTGCAATGTAATAAACACACTAATAAACTGAGCACTGTAATAATACCTATAGGGAGTCCAATCAGACTCTTAGACCTTCCAATGGTATTTAATTGGAGGACAGTCACATGGGGTTTAAAGCAGTACTGTAGGTGGCAGGTCCCTGGTGTACTACACAAACCTGTCCGGGGAAGTGGATTGATGTGTAAATAGAAGGCAGAGAAGACTATGTCCCTCTAGTGCAGTTAATCCATTGGGACATTTTTGTCTGCATTTAGCGCCATAAGGCAATAACACCCCCCACTGTGAACATGTGTGTTGTTGTGCCATTGCCACTGATGGAGGCAGGTTATTGATCTGAGGGCATCAGTTTTCTCTCGCTGATATCTGCCCATGTGGTTAATAGCGGTGTGCAACGCAGAGCCTGGCATTTCTCCAGGGAGCCGGGAGAGGGTCAGCGCTTTGTCTGCATGGCCTCTCCCTCTGATCACAAGAAGGCTTCGCACTTTTGCTCCAATCAGACTTAAAGGGCCTATTGTGTGCAAAACAGGTTCAGGTGAGACTCAGGAAACTTATCGTTCAGTTATTGTCTGTCTTATCTCTGAAATCCGAAGAAGGGGTCTGAAAGGTTGAGCGTCATAGATCTGATCCAATCGTCACCTGTGTGGAGAAGCAGGTTCTCGCTCCTGGTAGTTCAGCTCTTGTTATGTACACAGGAACTGGGTGTGTGGAGGGGGGGTTGGCGGTGGGGGTTGGGGAGAGGGGTTGTTGGCTTTCTTAAGTCTCAGTTTCATGAAAACCCATGTGAAAGGGTCAAGCTGTGTCCCAACATAGATAAGGAAGCAGGGCAGGCCAGTTGGACCCCTTTGAGAGAGTCATTGTGAAACAGGAGAAAGATTACCAATTGACTCCACCCCCCCCCCACACACACACACACACACTCACTCCACATATTTAGAGTATGTCTCTGACAGCCCAGACAAATGACTATAAAAATGATTAAAGTGTTATTATACATACACACAGGCATTATGAAATTATAAATTATAGTAAACCAATAGGACAGAGTCTTTCTGATTGGCTTCACAGCTCTTCTGTCTGTATTTACGCTCAGCATACCAGGCCCTAAGCCATATATCCAATGTCAGCAAACATTCCTGTAATTATACTGTACCTTACACAATGTATGTGACTCACAGGCTGCTCTGACAGAGGTGGACTGGAAGCCATAGTGTGTGGTTACACAGTATTTCTTGGTACAAATCTAAAAATAAAAGATGTGCTTCTGGCTCTACAGGGTATCACTGCAAGGGGATCATTATCAGATAGCCAGGTTTACTTCCCTGATAATTATAATTTCCCTGTAATTATCCCTGTAGGAAAGGTGGGCTGTAGTATTTTGCTTCCCTGTTTAACATTTTGCATTTTTTTCTGTATTGTTTTAACTGTCTCTATACTAAGTATCTTTCTACAGTTAGTTGTTAATTATGGCCCCGTGCAGCTGCATTATTGGAAGAGAGTAGTGAACAGCATCAGCCAAATAATAACAATGACAATAACAGTATTAATGGTTATATAGTGAACTCTGTGAGTCTGAAGGATTGGTGTTGCAAAGAGCTGCACTTGACGTCCCAGTGTCTTCCACCTTCTGGATGTTTTTGTTTTATTTTGTATTATGTTTTGGCAGGAAATGTCAGAGTGGCCTGGAATGAAAGAATGTCTGATAGCAGAACACAAGATAACGAGCCGTGTTATTGCCCGGGTTTTTACACCAGTTAGCATTTTTGCTCTGCGTTCTGTGTCATAAGAACATAAGAAAGTTTACAAATGAGAGGAGGCCATTCCACCCATCCAAGGATCCAAGGATCCAAGTTATTAATGGACACCAAAACAATCACGAATCCGCCCCCTCATCTGAGTTCTGTGTATCTGACACACTGCACCGCACACAGCAGGGCCAGGCAGGGTCCTGTCAGGCTGACACATAATAGCCTGTGTCTAATAATTGCATTTACCCCACAAAAACCTTAATTCTACATTTTACAAATATAAATAAATGTTTATTACATAATTATGGTAGAGCAGAGCAAGAAACACGAAATTCTCACATAAAGTATTATTATGCTGCTGATGATTTCCTATGTTTTCATTAACTAATATGAATTGCCACTTTTACTGGACAGCAATTGCAGTGTTTTTGCGATACACCTGAACACTGACAGTAATGCTAGTGTAGCGCCCTCCTGTGGCAATACAGCAGACTACACCACCTCTCCGCACTGCTGTTTGTAACTCGGTTAGCTACTGTTTAGCGTCTCAATAATATTGTACTATTTCGGTTTTTCTTTTGTATTTTATATAATAAATTAAACTTTACACTGAGGCTGCTTAACGTAATGATGCATTTTTAATGTTTTATTTTCTCTAAGACTCAATTGTCAATTGTTGTGAAGTTGACTGGAACCAAAAACCCAGGAGCCGTTGCGTCCGCGGGGGAAGAGGGATGTGTGATGGACTGAAGCGGGAGATAGGAAATAGCAGGTTTTAAAATACTGTAAGTATTTATATATTAAAATTGCCATTTACTGTACTATGTAGATGCTTATGTACAAGTATTTATGACGGTATTAACACGCGTGGCCCTGTTTGCGTGCTGTGATATAAAGCTGTGCTGTCCGGACGTGGATTCTGTTCGTAACCAACAAGTAACGTAACTAACAAATCCAACCTTTTCCCCCAAATGCGCATTAAAAACAAACATACACTTGCACTCTAAGTGTTTTTATTTATTGATTGAGTCTTTAGTATATTGCTATTGTAACTATTATGTTGGTACTGGAAATAAAAATGTTTCTGAGTCTTTAATTTGGCTTTGTTTTCAAAACTTGTAATGACGTTATTTTAAGGACAGAAATATTGAACCCGCAGGTTTATGGATGTGCAGCCATATTAAAAAGATAATGCAGAGATTGTACCGTCTCTCTCTGTAGTGCTGTCTGTGCGCTTAATATGACAGTCACTCACTGTGTACTGCCAACTGATAAAACAGTACGTGTGCGTTAGCAGTGAAGGGTAACCAAGTGATGCACAGGGTGAGTAAAAGAAGCAAGCTGGGAAATCAGCAGCATGATTACAACTTATAATTATGCATTTTCTCCACCTCCTCTGCTTTCCCTTCCTGCCCTCGTCCTCTGTGCAGTCCAGGCCCCGCAGGGAGAGAATAAGGAGTCCCTGGTGAGGACCAGAATGGCAGCATGGCAGTGAAGAGGCGGACGGGCATCCAGCCCTGGATCGAGAGCCTGCTGGACCAGTACAGCCAAGCGCAGGAGCTGACGGTCTCTGTCAAGGCCCACGTCATTGGGGTAACGCTGCCTCCTCTCCTGCCCGCTGCACTGCAGTCATACAGGTCCCCAGCCCACCTCCTGACCTTGCTGGGAAAGTAATACACACTTGGTATTGTTTTTTGCGGGTGTCGTATTCTGTCAAGATCTTGTAAACTCTGACAAGCTGTGTTTGTCTGTGTTCCCCCGCAGTTTGGGAACCTGTCAGGGCTGCACAATGGACAGGTGGACAACCCCGCCGCCGTCGTCTTCCTCTCCGACCACAAGGTCTACATCCCAGGCATCATCACCACCAGCGCCTGGGAGGAGCTGGAGCAGTGAGTGTGACCAACTCGACCCAACAGTTGACCCTAGCTCTATATTCGCATTTTGATTTCAAGTCCACAGCTGTTTAGTAGGACACAAATACAGCAAGCGTCTCTGCTGGTGTATATTGTTTAAAAAATAAATCTGTTGCCTGGAAGTTGTATTTATGTACATTTTTCATTTTTCAACAGAGAGGAAGACTGTTGTTCTTTTACAGACCTCAAGGACTATATTGTAATCCTGGTCAAATACAGCATCATGTTCCAGTTGGAAAAAGAAGAGGTAAGGGGTTAAACACTGTGTGAGTGTCTGCCTTCCTTCAGTAGCACACATTTCCCCACAGACATGTGTAACTGATTGTACCCTGTGAGCTACTGCATAACATACCTAGACATCTTGCATTAGGTTTAAATCCTATATTATTTCCTTGTAAATGTTCTCCTGTTTGTTTTCTCCTGTCCCCTAGAGTAAATCTCAGTTCTTTCTGGTGATCACGAAACTGCGCACTCTGAGGTTAGAGCCAGTGTTGCAGGACGTACCCAACTGGTAAGCAGGACAGCGCTGGACTGGTGCAGTCAAATTACAGTGCCGCTGGGAAAATCATGAATCTAACTGCTTATATAATATTTTGTCATTGTTTTTATGATACAATTATTCATGTTCAGATTCATTCAGTTATTTCCCTTTGTTTCAGTAAAACGATACCAAAAGTGAAGCAACAGATCTTTAATCTGTGGATGTAAGTATGATGTTGAATATTAATATCCTGACTGTGAGAGTATTAATTTGATTTGATAACAATGTGATTCCCACTGCAGAGGAGTTTGTTCCATGCCAGTTTTATATACATTTATATATTTTTACATGTTACGCAACCTGTCTATACAGATTTATTTGCACACAATGAGTGTGGACTATATTTTGTAAATGGTTGTACGTATAAGACGGCCACAAACGGACTGTGTGCATTTCTCAGGTCAAGTCTGGAGGAGGAGGACAGCATGATGAGTCACAACAACTCAGGTACCCAGCAGTGAGGCAGTGTGGGGTGGCCATGCATAGTTTTTGTGTGAATTAAACTTGTTTTAATTTAAATGACAGTATAAGTAGTGGCAGTATAGATTTTGTACATTTTCAGTACCAGGCCCATGCTGTGTGTTAATGCCGTGTGGTTGTGTTTCTGTGTGACCCAGCGTACTGCCTGACACAGCTGCTGGGTCTCCTGGACCAGGAGAAGGTCAGGAACCTGAATAACACAGTGAGGGAGTGTCTGGATGCCGGCGCCCTCCACCCACAGCCCTCCACATCCCACGCGCCCCCACCGCCAGCCAACACCCCCCTCAAAGGCTGGAGTCGTGACAGGATCCTGAACAAGGTACTGCGTGGTCTGGTGGAGCCCCCCAGGTTTTTTTTTTTTTTTTCTTTTCTTTTTCTTTCTTGTTTTAGTCCTGGTCAGAGTAAGAATTGTACATTTCTCTATTGTTTGTACTCTGGCTGGTAGTTTTGTATTTGTCTTTTGATTGTATTGTGAGTGACCTCTGTCTTTGTTTCAGGGAAAGACACCTTTCACTGTCCCCGTCTCCCACCTCATCATCCCTGCCCAGCAGAGGGAGCTTCTCACCACAGGCCCAGGTCAGTGAAGTGTAATATATTCCAGCGTTCCTCTGCGTACATACCCACAAAACCGGCCCCTTGTTGGCCCCTGGTCATTTAGCAGAGAGCAGTGGTCGTGGGTTTGGTGGTCTGTCACCCTGCATCCGTAAACTGTGTGCCGGGCCCTTGAACTGCAGGGTGTCTGCCAAACTTTTCCTGCTGGGATGGCTGACGGTTCAGAGCACTGACTGGCCTTTTCTTTATTGTTGTGTAAACCCTTGTGTCCAGCACTGTGGGAGGACAGCGGACCAGCGCAGAGCCCCACCTCAGGGACGGCCGGGGTGAGACAGCAAGTCATTGAGATCGGTAGCTCAGGTATTTCCTCAATAATAGTAATAATAAGAATAACGTCTTCTGTAAACAAGTTTTCCCATCCATAATTTATAATAATAATAGTTTTCAAGAATGTTGTGATATAATAATTTGTTGGTCTCCGAGTTCCTCTTGATGTCCCTGACTGTACCAGTGCTTGTGTCTGCAATCTTTGGTTTTGTCAGTTTATCTGACTAACTAGGGTTCAGTTTGTCTACTGTACTGTGTATGTGTGAGAGTCATTTCCTACTGTTGACCTCTTACATTGCTGTCCAGCTCACCGACAGTGTTAACTGTCATATACACCTATCAGCCATAACATTATGCCCACTGACAGGTGAAGTGAATAACACTGATAATCTCGTTATCATGGCACCTGTCAGTGGGTGGGATATATTAGGCAGCAGGTGAACATTTTGTCCTCGAAGTTGATGTGTTAGAATCAGGAATAATGGGCAGCGTAAGGATCTGAGCGACTCTGACAAGGGCCAAATTGTGATGGCTAGACGACTGGGTCAGAGCATCTCCAAAACTGCAGCTCTTGTGGGGTGTTCCAGGTCTGCAGTGGTCAGTACCTATCAAAAGTGGTCCAAGGAAGGAAAAGCGGTGAACCGGTGACAGGGTCATGAGCGGCCAAGGCTCATTGATGCACGTGGGGAGCGAAGGCTGGCCCGTGTGGTCCGATCCAACAGATGAGCTACTGTAGCTCAGATTGCAGAAAAATGAATGCTGGTTCTGATAGAAAGGTGTCAGAACACACAGTGCATCGCAATTTGTTGCGTATGGGGCTGCGTAGCCGCAGACCAGTCAGGGTGCCCATGCTGACCCCTGTCCACTGCCAAAAGCGCCTACAATGGGCACGTGAGCATCAGAACTGAGCACGGAGCAATGGAAGAAGGTGGCCTGGTCTGATGAATCACGAGTTCAAGGTGTTGACTTGGCCTCCAAATTCCCCAGATCTCAATCCAATCAAGCATCTGTGGGATGTGCTGGGCAAACAAGTCCGATCCATGGAGGCCCCACCTCGCAACTTACAGGACTTAAAGGATCTGCTGCTAACGTCTTGGTGCCAGATACCACAGCACACCTTCAGAGGTCTAGTGGAGTTCATGCCTCGACGGGTCAGGGCTGTTTTGGCGGCAAAAAGGGGACCTACACAATATTAGGCAGGTGGTCATAATGTTATGGCTGATCGGTGTATATGCACAGCAGACACAGATGTGTAGTGATTTAATGGATCCTGAGACTCTGTGTGACTGTGTCGCTTTGTCCTGCAGTGGAGTCTGAGCAGCAGCTGGAAGAGGATGCAGACCTGCCTGACCCCGGACAGGACACCACTGTAGCCCAGGACCCCTGGAAACAGTACCAGCCCATTGAGATCAGCGGCCTCTCGTCTGAGGGTAAGAGTCCCAAATATATATTGTAATTTTCAGTTATTTTCAATGTATTTGACTTTTATGTTGGTGAGCAGTTTTGCTTTAATCACATTTGTTTTGTTGTTTTGGGCACGTTTATTTGAAGTTAATTGTTTTGTTTTTCGTTAAAATCACAAAGATTTTAAAATTTAAGTGATTTTAAGAATTGATTTTAAAAGTTTTTAATCACAAGTATTAAAAATTTGAATTGTTTTTTTTATGAAAATGTAAAATACTACACCAAATAAAACAGTATATATTGTAATTTGTATATTTATTCTACAGGTTGAAAATATATAGGGGATTTAATTTGTACAACACATAAAATAGATATATATGTGACCACTTGCTTTATTTTCCTCACTCCGACCCTATGTCCATATTAAAGTACTGTATTGTACTTGGACCCTGTGCTGTCCTGTGCTGGACATCCAGAGTGGTTTGCTTTGTCATAGTTAGTATAATGTGTATTTTGTAAATGAAATAAATAAGACAGACAAGACAGAATGGCTTGCAGATGTTGCTACCACATTGTCAGCTCAGATGAGGTATGAATGTGGTCTCTTGTAATTCTCTTGTTGTATCTGTTTATTTTTAGGATCTTTAACTCCTGACACCCTCCCAGAGCCACAGAGTCCTCTGTTACTCCCACAGTGCAGAGTGGGTCCCTCCTCCGCCCCCTGCTCTGCCAGCTCTGTCCCAGAGGCCACAGGGCAGCACCCTTGCACCCAGCAGCCTCCCGGGGAGGACTCCCTCCGGCCATCCAGGACACCCATACTGTTCCGACAAATCTGCCTCTCCCACAGAGGACCGGAGAAGGAAGCGGAGGTGCTGGATGTCACCCCGCAGCAGCTGAGCCAGGTGTCTCCAGACAGCAGCCTCCCCGCGTACCAGAAACCACGACCTTCCCGCCCCTTGCCCTTAACCCTCTCCCCCCTCTCCCCGGCCCGGGTGACTGCTGGCACGGGCACCGAGTCCTGCCAAGGCTCCAGAGCTGTCCAGCCGCTGTCGCTCCCCAGTCACCCCTGTGCCGCGGAGGCCCCCAGACGCACACCCCTGGCTTTCCTCACGCTGGGGCCGCTGGGCGGGCTGGAGGAGAGGAAGGAGAATGTTCTCCAGAGGAAAGCAGGTAACACCAAGAGGAAGCAGAGGGAGCCGGTCGTGAGCCTCCATGAGGAGCCTGTCGTGGATGCGGGGGCCCAGCCTCGTCCCCAGGCTGTCGCCAGCTCCCCCAAGAGGAGCACTCAGGCCAGCAGCCTGACACAGTCCATACTGCCCCTGCAAAGCCAGGGGCCAAACCACAGGGCCGACAGCGATGGTGTGTCCAGAAGGCCTCACAAACATGCAGCCAGACAGTGCCCCCAGCCTGCCAACGTGAGAATCACACCGCATGTTTGTTTGTTTCGTTGTTGCAGGTTTATCTGTCATTTGTGTTTCGTGTATTGTAATTGTTGACGTCTCTTTGCTGAAAGAACAATGGCAGGGCTGCCTTGTGAAGAAGTCATGTGACAGTGTGTCTTGTGTCTCCTCAGACGCATGCTGATGGAGCTACATTCATGTATAGCTACAAGCCCTCAGGCAGTGTGATGCAGGCCGTGAGCTCTCTTAGGTAAGTACTGGAAAAACACTAAATTAAAAATAATACAAATTCATGTGCTTTAAAAACTGTTTTACTGGTGATATTAAAGACTTTTTTAAAGATTTTGTTAACCCCTTTTTTAACATTGTGAAAACAGTGCAGGCTCTTACTCTAGACAAAGACGAGGTACATGCTTTGTAAACATTCCCACAATAGTGTTTGCCTAAACAGCTTCAGTGCTGTTGTTTCCGAGGCCCAGGGACAGCCTTAACACTTGCTCTGGTACTCCGTTCTGGGCTGTGCCTGGCTGGGCCACAGAGGGATGCTGCGTGCCGAACGCGAGGAGTCTTTGAAGTTTTCACAACTAACGGATATCGTGTTTGACTCGCAGGGTTTCGGAGGAGCTGCTGCGGTGGTCTGTGCGGTACCTCATCAACCCAGGCGGCTCTGAAGACCGTGGCTGAGCCCGGGGAGGTGTCGGCCCAGTGGAGTATCACCAGCATTGGCAGGTTGGCTTGGTCTCCGTGGAGTGCACACCAGGCAGCTCGAGGACAGCTTTTATTCTTGCGTGTGGATCGAGGTCCAGCTGCATCCCGCAGACCACAGGTCTGGAGCAGCAGCAGCTGTTGATGCACATCCCAGTCTCAGTAAGGTACTTTGGATAAAAGAAAAACAAGAACACCACTGCCCCCTTGTACTTCTGTAATTGACCGACATGAGAAGGGTGGCATTGCAGTTATTCATGTTCGGAGGTTTTAAATATTTTCACATAAAGACAGATAACTTATAGCTTAGAATAACTTAGGATGTTCTGACTTTGACAGTTTTGTTTTTTTGATTATATGTTACTGTTTACATTAAAACACCTCGATAAAGACATTTCAGTTTCTGGTGTTCTGGATCTCGTTTCCATTAACTTCAGAATCTCCTTTGATGCAGTCGGCGTGACGTATTTCACCTGGACTTGTTTTCCCTCAAGTCGCGGCATTCCAGGTGTCTCTGTGCGTGAACTGTATGAAGGCATTTCTGTGATCCACAACTGAATGCCAGCCTCCATGATGTTGAGTTGCGTCAGTTGATGTTAATTGTGGAACCCCTGGATATACCTCGTGAATTGGTACAGCACTCTTGCCAGAAGAGTCTTTCTACAATTGTTCTGTGACGCTGAGTGGGTGTGGGGGGGAAATGTGGAAGCAAATGTTGATCTTTTTTTTATTTTTTAAGTGTGTATATATAGCATGCGTAGTGTGTTCTCTTATTATTGTAAGTGTGTCACATATACACTGTTGTTTCACTGATGATCCAGCCGAGGTAGACGGGGGTTGGCGCTGCATGGCCATCTTTTCCCCCATCTCTTCTTTGTTGCTTGTTGTCTTGCCAGTCTACTCCCCACCCCATCCACAGGCTCCTCCCCAAGCCTGTGGGGACCCTGGATGCCAGCAGGGGTAGGCAGATGTGTTCGAGAGACGCACAGCAACAATATCCGAGCCCACCCTGTTTAACGGGATCTTTTTGTTTTTTTAAGACTAAAAAAAAAAAAAAAAAATGCATGAAACCACTGCCAGTGCAAAACTAAACACCTCATAGCACATCCAAATTAATTTTTTAATAATTATGAAGTATAGGATTCTTTTTTTTTTTTCTTTTTTTTTTGTACATAATCTTGCGTGCAAAGGGAGGAAAACAGTAGAAAATAGACTCTGGTCTGTCTCAGTTTGTGTGTCTCAGTGGGAGGGGGGCTCAGTTCTTTGGTCTGAAGGTGCTCTCTGCGCAGGCAGCGGCTCCAGCTGCTCTTCCCTGTGTCCCTCCATGTGCGGCCTGGGCCCTGACCTCTTCTCTGTGGCCGGTCTGCTGTCTGTCTCCTCACTCTGTCTGTCACCTGGGGAGGGGAAAGATGCAGAGCCTTGGATTAGGGGAGGGCATGTTTGGCTCCTACAGCTGACCCTGTTCCTTTCTTGTAATGGGCTGGCAGAGCACAGGGTCCATGCTGGAGGCTTGGTTTGTAAAACACGTGTCCCTTTCCCACTGGCACACTGACCCAAGCGGTCGGGGGTTCTAGTAGTAATTGCACCTGTGTACTTCCTGCAGTGACCACATGAACCCCCCCCATCTTTTACTGCTCCCCACTCACCATCCTCCCCCTCAGGCTGGTCCTCCGTGCAGGGCTCCAGCTCTATTCGTTTAGCCCGTTTCCCCACCGGCGATCTCTGAAGTCGGGGGAGTGTCGCCCTCAGCTCTGTAGAGAGAAGCACAGCATCAGTCTGGGACCAAGTAGCAACGCACACACAACCATCTCACTTCAAAGTGAGATCGTGGAAGAGTATTTGTTAGTGATGCTGAGCGACATACCGCATACACAGCACTCAGGGGCTGTACAATTTTTTTAAATGTATAAAAACTGATGTTAAAAGACTGAAATAAACCTTTTAACTGAGGACAGGAACTTGTCCGAATGGGGTGTGTCTGTCTGTGGTGTGGGGGGATGAGTGTTGTAGAAAGAGCTGTGGGAGGGGGAAGTAAGCGGGGGTGGTCTGATGAAGAGGGGAGGTGGGTAAAGGATGGGTGAAGGGGGCTATGCAGGTGGGTGGGCTCACCCTCAGGCTCCAGCCGGGTGCTCAGCTCCCTGAGCTGCTCCTCATGCACAGACACTGCCCTGCGCTGCGGGGAGGGCTTCAGGCGTGGCCGCGGCCTCGGCACACTGTCTGCGGGGAGAAACACGCTGTCACGCACAGGCCATGCACCCCGGCACGGCCTACTGCACCCAGGCAGTGGAGCCTCCAGTCCCCGTGCAGTGACAGGGCCCGGTTCTGCTGTACTTTACCTTCAGGAGCAGCATGGAGGGGGCGCTCCATCCTGTCCAGCTGCTCCCCCAGGCTGGCCCCTCGGCGGGGGGAGGGGGTGGGGATCTCTCGGAAGCAGCGGGGCGACGGGGTTTGTGGCTCAGTGGGGGAGGCGCTGTGCTGGCTGGCGGCTCCGGGGGACGTCCTGGGGCCCTCGGAGCCACTCTCCCCGGGTGCTGGTATGGGGGGCCGCATCAGGAGGCGGGGGGTGGCGGGGCTGGGACGCTCTGGGGACGGCCTATCTGACGACTCCCCTGCAGCTCTCAGGGACTCCACGGCCAGCCCTGGACGCAGCGGGCGCCTCATGTCTGTGGACAGGAGGACGGGAAGATGGAGACTGTGACTCGCCGTGTTGGGACCGTGTGTGTGTGTGTGTGTGTGTGTGTGTGTGTGTGTGTGTGTGTGAGTGAGTGTTAGTTTTATGGTGCCAGCAGACTGTTCCTCTGAAATGCTGATCTGGGGTCAGTGAACAAATTAGGAGAAACTTTTGTTTGTTCAAAATATAATTGTAGTTGTACCCTCATAGCATGGAGGTCAGGATTAGGGTTGGGTTGAGGATAGTTTCCCTTCCTGCTATTTGGGGTTGAAATGGCAAATTCATGAGTGTTTTTCTCACTGATATGGGACCAATGGTGGGGGACACAATCTACCCGGAGTGTGTGTTACACAGACAGAGAGAGAGTGGGCGAGTGCTGGCTAATCTCCTCCAACTGTGTAATTCAAGTTTTTTTTTTTACTTATTTCATTTTTATACTCTTTATGGTGTAAATCATTCTCTCATGTAGACCTGGGGACAAACAGGATTAAACTCTCAGGTTAAGTGAATAATTAGTTCAAGTAACAAACTCATTAAGGACTCAAGTGGGATGAAGACCAGCAGACCCTGTTGCCCTAGGTGACTGGATTTACAGAGCACTACTGGAGTGTGTGTGAGTATGTTTGAGTGATTATATTAAGTGTGTGTTTCTGTCTGTCTGTCTGTGCTGTCTCTGTACCTGAGGAGGTTGACATGGTACGAGGCTTCATGAAGTGTGGGGGTGGCTCTGGTTTGCTGTCCATGATGGTCCCTGGCAGAGAGAGGGAGAGAGAGAGAGAGAGACTGCCTGTACTGAGAAAATGCACAGACACCCAGCCCACACAGCACAGAGACTGAAGTGCCTGAACGGGGGCGCCATAGATGGCAAAATTGCCAAGGGATGGAGGGTGGCAGCGCCCCTTCAGACTGCACAAAGACGTACAAGCTGGGTGCTTCAGACCTCGAATCCGAGTCAGTACCCTGGATACGGCTCAGCCTTCGCAGCGCTGAAGCACAGCCCAGCCATGTCAGCTCAGAGGGCTTCTCCCATTCTCACTGCAGGTACTTCCAATGCGTTTACCTTTTTCAGGCAACTAGGGAAAATGTTTAGCCAATAGGGTGATAAAAAAAGGACTTCGCATTGACCTGCGTCTGTATCAGACATCAGAAAAGATCTGGACAACGACCTCCCGCTTCCCACCTGAGACTCTCTGTTCAGTGTGTGGGTCCTTACCTTCAGAGTCTGCCTTTCTCAGTTCTCCCTCTTTGCTCTGTAGAAAAAACAAACAAAAAAAACAAGGAGATTGTGTCTTCCTGTGTATCATCGTCTTCAGTTCAGCTGATGCAAGTGCTTGTGCTAGCTGTGCTGCTCTCCTGGCCGACTATCAATATTATCAACAGCTTTATAGTGACATTAGAGGACTAGAAGGGTCAGTACTGCAATGCGGGACGTGACAGGGAAGGCAGGGTACATTTGACACTGGTGCAGGTAGACCAGGGGGCGGCAGAGTTCCCAGACAGTGACCACTGGTAAGACGTGTTGTAGGAAGTCAGCACAGAACACTGAAGATCCCAGAGCCAGGGGTTCATGCCTTAAGGTCCTACAGAAATCCAACTCTACAGAGTATACAAATCTACACTGCCTAAACTCCTGCCTCAAGACAGGGGGTACCATCGCTTTCATAGTTGGCCTTTGGCCCATCCCATGGTCTCCCTTAAAAAAACATATGTATATGAAATGTGAAATCTCCAGGGGGTGCATTGGTGCAGTGAAGGGTAAATTAAACCCCACTCCAGCAAAAACCTGCCCAGATGCATCCCTGCAATACGCCAAAATACGACTCCGGTGACGGGCGGGGTGGGATAAGGGCGGTTAATAATAGACGTCCTTGCGCAGCGAACACAATACTGCAGCCCAGGACGGCCTGCCCTACCCTACCTGGCTCTTCTTGGAGTCGTAGGGGGGCACCTTAGTGACGCCGATGCGGTGCAGCATGACGTGGACCCTGTGCTCGAAGGAGGAGGAGGGACCCTCGGAGGCATGCTTCTGAAACACAAGGAGGGGCAGGGGGTCACTCAGTCATCTTCACACAACCTCAAACTGCATGGAGCTCAGTACTCTTTATTACTGTGACAGTGACCAGTTTCAATTCACACACATCATATAAATATATCGTTATTATTATTATTGAGCAGGGACAATAAGGGATTTAGCAGATACATTTATCGAAGGAGACTTTCATGGTTTAACAATCATTAACATACAGAGCTCTGCAGATACACATGGGTAACAACATCACTATAAAAAGCATCTACACCTCACAGTGACTAAAATGAAGGTGCAATACACACAAAGCCTATTGCAGAGCAGAGTTACTGTGGCCCACAGTGCCAGTGCTGCCTGACTGAACAGAGCTTTAGTGGTGGGAGTGCAGCCATTAATACAGGGGGAGAGAGTGCTGCCAGGGAGACCTTTGTCAGATCCGCTCCGACTGACATGCTGTGTTTACTGGCCAGGGCCGCTGTGATGGCTCTCGGGACCGGGTGCCGATGTATACAATGGCCTATTTCTGAGCCAATCTGACAGCCATGCGTCCACACGATTGTGTTGTGGACGGTGACTAATCCTCAGAGAAACGACACATCCTGCAGTGTCGTATGTTGTCTCCCCTCAGCGCCGGTTAATCGCAGCGGATCGGACCTCAGGCGCCTCAGCCGGGAGGAGGAAGTCGCTCTGCTCAATGCTTTAGTTACAGTTTAATAAAAAAAACGAATTAAACAAACGACCACCTTCACAGACTGACAGCGAGGGGGCCATCTGTAGAAGCCCACCTGAGCAAAATACACTTTGCTGTAAGGTTAGTCCCTGGTGTATTTTTATTTGCTAAATTTCTGAAGCCAGCTTGCTAATCCAGTTCACATTTACACTGCCCCCATTTAAACCCAGAGGCACAGATGAACTCAAGGGAGCTGAAACACAGTTAGACAGCTTTCACAAGGATGTATACTGTATGTAATAACTGTTTTGTGTGCAGCAGGCTTACATAACCCGGGTTAAATACACCCCAATTTCCTCCCCAGACCCGACAGAGTGGGGGAGCTCTGCAATTGAAGGGGCCTGTTGCGAGGCACATTCCCAGGCAATGGGGCTGAGAGCCGGGGCCTACGTCAAAGGATCAGCCATCGCTTATCCTGCAGTCTGCTCTGTGCAGCCACATCATGGCAGCTCCGCAGAGATATCACCCCTGCTCTCACTCACTACAAGCAGGGCCTGACTCGAGGGCCCTGTGAATCCAAGAGCACGTGACACACAGTCTCTCCTCTGCATACCAAAGGCTAGTGCCACACCAGGAGGGCTGAGCTTGGACTGGATTTAAACAACAAAACATCTGTATAATGATGCTTGCTTGAAAGGACAAACACTAGCAAATCCGAGTTCTCCTACATAAGTGAGACCTGGACGCAAAACCGCAGAATCAAACCGCATTCGCCTTTGAACTGGAAAGCGGCCACATGCAACCAGCTTTTACCCCCCTGGACGGTTTCTTGACATCATGTCGCGTCGTCCTGCTTTTACCGACTCCAGGCCGTGCAATACAGATCAAATCAAGATCTCAAACTGGAAGGGGAACTACGACAATACAGCATCTGTTTCCCTTCAGACAACCCCCTGCTGCTGCCCTACCTTGCCATGGGCTGTGGGAAGGGGCTCCTCCGGGTCCACTCCGGGCAGCAGGATGAGCGACTGGGATTTGCCCTCTCGGAGCGAGCGGCGTGATGGCTTCAGCTTCCTCTCTGCATCGGGCGTGCGGCTCTTCTCACGGTCATTGTCCAGTGTCCGGCTCTTCTCACGGTCAATGGCAGAGGGCGGGGGCCCGGCTGGTGTGTGTGCGGGGGGAGCAGGAGTGGGGGCTGTGGCTGGCCCTCCCTTGGCGGCACCGTCCTCGGCCCTCTCCTTCTCCCTCTCGGCCGCCTTTGCCGCCTCACGCAGCGGCCTGATCAGGTCCGCGATGGAAGTCTTTTTGAGCCGCAACCCCCCTGCCGACGGGCTGCCCTCGGGCCCCCCCTCGCCCTTAGCCCCCCGTGCCGACCTCACCTTCTTGAACGCAAAGAAATCCCCAAATTTCTTCTTGATGGTCTTGGAGCCAGAGGTGGGTGCAGAGCAGGTAGGCTCCACAGGTTGTGCTTTCACTGGTGGCTGGCTTCTCCTGAGGTGGGGGAGGGAAACGGACGAATGTAAACCTGGCACTGGACAGGAGACGCCAGAGGACATGCCAGCAAGTTCACACAGGACAGAGGCTCCGCTGCAGCAGCCAGTGTGAACACAGTTTTCAATACAGTGGGTTAGTTTTGTACGCATGCACTATAAGACTATTTCAGTTTAGAGGCTGGGCTGCATCCCCCCATCATCTCAAAATATGTCCCAGGTCAAATGAGCGCCTGTGGACTGAAAGCCTCTCACTCTACCTGATTTAGTCTGAGTGTTTAAGCCATAAGTGATGTTGAATTGGCTGTAATTTTGCCACAGGTGTAACATTAAGCTGTTTTTCACAAGCCTGAATTCCCTCAACTATCAAACGTCAATTTAAAAATTAGAGCCCAACTACAGGGATGAAAAAGCCTGATTGCTCTGCAGTTACTGTGATTATGTACAGACTGCAGAGTACAAATTTAACTGATGAAGCAGCAAAGCTATTATATATATATATATATATATATATATATATAATTTCAACTCCACCAGTTTGGCTGTGTGCAGATTGTTCTCAAAATAAGCCAAGAAAAGCGTGACATAAGCAGCTGCTGGTGTACTGTTTGAGAAGACCCTGCAGCTGTTGCCAAAGCTGAAATTTCCCCCAAAACTGCTGTGCACAGGGAGGCCTGTTCCCAGACCTGAAATGCACTGTGTGTCTGCAATGGAGGGCCGGGGCAATGGGGCCCAGGTGCCCAGGGAGGATACTTACGTGGGGTCGTCTGGGAGGATCTTCTTGGTGAAGAACTCCTCTACTCCCTCGTCCACTTTCCCCATGGTCTCGATCCCTTCATTCTCACTCTCATTTGCCTGCACCTGAGCGACACGGGGGGGTGGTGAGAGAGAGAGGCATAGAGTGAGTGTGCAGCAGCTGCAAGGGCCCTGATGAGCAGTAGCAGCCCTGTCTGGGTGTGTTCATCTGCGCCTCTGTCCCCCAGGGAAACAAGGCTGCAAAGATCCCCTCCCCGGCCTGTGCGGCTCACTGTTTCGCACACAGAGACACTGCACAGCCACACCATCATAGGTCCTCAATATGCGTCCTGGAGCTCTGGAGCCCCGTAGCCATGCTCTGTGCTGCTGCTGATGTGCCACACCCAGAATCAGCACTTTAAAACCACCCACATCTAAATCTTGTAGCCATGGCAAAACGAGGGCCTGCAAACAAAGGACTGCTGTTGAAACAGGCGCTCTAAGTCAGAACCAGGCAGGGTGTCTTTTAAAGCTGACATAATGGGAAGCCAGAGGAACCTGGCTTGAGGACACAACCACTGCTTGTCCCTGCAAGGGGCTCTCCCTCTCAGATCAAATTCAAATTCAAAGTGCTTTATTGGCATGACCAGAGTAAGTATTGCCAAGGCATTAGTACTAAATGTCTGATTCACATGTACATACACACACATACATATGTATGGTCAACAACAACAACAACAACAACAATAACAATATACACACTTTCTATTTCTCCCCTTCTCCAAATGTCCAGTTACAATTGCCACCCCCGGTCCCGAGCTCTGTGCTGAGCACACCAGAGTGCAGACCCACAGCAGCTGGGAGAGTCTGACATTGAACTCTGAAACATACCTCAGGCCTCCATTCCCAGTACCTGGCTGCTTCATGGCTTATTTACTTTTCGATGTAAATCGCCTTGCTTAAAGGGAAACTCCACCGAAAATCCATATTTTCTCAAGGTTTTCTATAAGTAGAAACATATTCTGTGGAGTGAGTTTTTCATGTCCTGCTCATTCTATGTACCAGAAATCAGAGATCGAAAAATATGCCGTGACGTCATGGGGCTGCTAACTGTGGAGCTGTTTTGCTGGGAGTCAATGGAGAATTTTTTTAATAAAGCACATTTTATTCACATTTGATTTTACTGAAAGACACGTTTTTTCACCACTGAGAACTGTCGCTATTATTTTACATGATCACATTGACATTGAGCTGGAAATGAAAAATTCACTCCACAGAATATGTTTCTACTTATAGAATAACCTGAGAAAATATGGATTTTCGGTGGAGTTCCCCTTTAAGAACACAACGACTGGTGGTCATTTTCCTCAAAGGCAGCTGTGTTATCCAAGCGCTGGGAAACACACTGGCACTCCTGTGAGTCCATGTGTTGTGCTGACTCTGTTTACAAATAATTTACATCCAGAAAACTTAAACCCTTAGGGGCAGGGGAACTACCAAAAGCAAGAGTGGACAGCAAATCTGTCACATGACTGAAAGCCAATCCACAGAGACCAACAACACTAAGGACTAAAGGTGCTGCACTGCACATAAACCCGCAGCTCTCCCTGCCCCTGAACCTGTTCTCCCAGAAGCATGTGTTTCAGACTCTGTTGATAATAAAAATGCCACATTGATGCAGCAAGTCTGTCATTTCCCCGACATGCCACTCCACTGTTCTGCGCTCTGTGCTTGAGGGCATTGGGGCCATCGCAGCTTCACAGTGAGGCTGTAATATGCCCCTCACACACCCAGATGGCTGAAGGGGCACAGCCGTCCCTCCCACAACACACATAGCCCGGCCAAGAGACTACAAAGACCTGGACTATTATCATTCAGTCACTCACTCACCCAATCAATTCATCAATCAATCAATCCAACAATCATTCAATCCATCCATTAATCTTCATTTGATACTGCGCCCTTTGGTAAAGAAATGCAGTGGAGTGGTTTACAGAACCAGTGTACACATCAAGTGCAAGTCAATGCATACAGCATGAACTGTAGGTAACTAGGATGTGTTCTGCAAGGTCTTATTGTTCCCATTGTGCTGAGTTGGCCACAGCCAGCGTTGCCACAGGGCTAATTAGCAGGGTTCATCTCTGAAGACGGCAACGAGGAGCAGCGGCTGCTTGCTCTCCCCTCCACAGGGCCGCTGCAGCCCTGGCGGCTCGAGCCGAGCTGCTGCGGCACAGACACTGGCCTCCAGGCAGTGTGGGCTGCTGCATACGGCAAGACTGCAAAACTATAGCAACCATATGTAAATCAAGCACAGTGCTGCTGCATGAAATGGATTACAAATCATTCAGCTCCTCTCAGCCAATCAAGGGGCTGGGTTGGTGAACATTCTTTTGCATAGGGTTGGGAATAGAAAAAGAAATAAAAACAAAGCAAAACATGACACAACGAACAAACAAAAACACGCTCCTACGCTCATCAGGAGGGGCTGGGATCTTTGGAGCCGGAACATAGCAGAAATGTTCATTAAGACCTTCAGTACTATGTGATGATGTGGCTCTCAGGCTAAGCATTTTATTGGCTGCCAGGTATGGGGGGCACAGGAGCGGCCGCGGAGCGTGACCTTTGACATTCTATTCCGGGTGGGCACAAGGTTCTGTTAACAGCAGGGTTCCACGCAGGGCTGGTGTTCTGCCTTAGCTAGGAGCGTGAGACAGTAGTGGCCCAGGCTGACCCACACACAGAGGCGGGTGGCTGAGTCTCGGCCTTGTCCTGCTTTGTCATCAACTATGACATCAGTGGGGAGAGCAGCGGGCGTTGACCAATGCCTCCTTGTAATCTTTCTTTACATTTTGTTTGGGGGGGTTGAACATCCACACAAACAGGCACACCATGTCAACCCAAACCTTCCAAAATAAAATTGATTGATTTATATACAGGTGATTATGTGAAGTGAAATAGGTTCCCGTATTATCATTAACATTATTATTATTTTACAGTATGCTGTTCTCAGACAAAACACACAATGAGAAATACAGAACCATACAGGGCTTCAAGCACACTGAGCTGCAACATAACACAAACACACACACATTGCTCTTTTCTCAGGAGCACTGTGTTGGGTTTGGTCTTCCCACTGACTGACGGTGGTGATTAATGTGCTATTCCCAGCAATTCACATCTGCAGCAACAGCACAACGCCTGTTATATGTGTGACCCAGCTGCTCTCTCCTTGCACACACTGAGACACAGAGCAGTGCAGACCAACACACACAGACTGACACACGCATGCGCACACACACATACACACACACAGAGCCACAGGACCAGCCCTGAGACAAACCCTCACAGAAACACACTGAGACACAGACCCGTTCGGAAACAGACGCAGGCGGATACATGCACACAGATAAACAGACCAACCCACACAGACTGACACATTCACACTGACTGGCCTACACAGAGACACACACAGGGCTGATGCATACACACAGACTGAGTCACACACAGACTGAGTCACACACACACACACACACACTCACAACATTTACTAACACACTAACATAGATATATGCACACTAACAAATGCAGAGACACAGATAAACACACATAGACAGAACATACAGTAACACACAGAGACACAGATAAACACACTAACAAATAGACAGATAAACACATACGCTGACACATACACACATATACTAACACATACAGAGACGATTACACACACACTGACACATAGAGACACAGATAAACACACACAGTGGCATACAGACACAGATGAAAACACACACACAGCACAGAGCAGAAGAGTCCCCCTTTATCCTGATTCCTTCAAATCCTGCCTGGAAATATGGCACTGCAGCCTGGTTATACAGCTCAGACCAGGCTTGAGGAAAACACCGAAAAAAAAAAAACAGAACAAGGAAATTATAATACCAAGCACAAGATGACACGAGTGACTCTGGGGGGGGGGCACGGGGGTTGATTATGAACATCCAAATACTGATCTAAATGTCAGTCTTCTGTGGGATCGCTGCATCTCCTGAGACAGTGTCCCTGACCAGAGGACACCTCCATCTGTAGCCCAGGAAACCCTGTGCAATCCAAACCCAGATCTCCATCAGAGACCGTCAATCTGCTCCCAGCGACATGCCACAGCACACACACACACACACACACACACACACACACACACATACACATACATACATACACGCATACATCCATGGCACCACACTGACACACTCCCCCCACACAGCGTTTTCCAGCCAAGGAAGATCTGAACATTCTGTTTTCAAGGACCCCTTTTCCTTGCCCTCGAACGAGAGCCCGCCTTTATGTGGGAACATTAATAATTAAGATGCTTGCAACAGCAGCGGCAGCAGCAGCAGCAGCAGTAACAGCAGCAGCGGCAGCAGTAAAACCAGGCACACCGTGGCATCTGTAATCCTAGCACTGACATTCCCCACGTACAGAAAAACAAACAAACAGAACAACCCCACCACCACAGCACGGCAACAGTAATGGAGAAAAAAAATAAACAAGCAGAGCTGAGCCATAACAAGGGGGAAGACCTTGTGTAACAGCATCACAGCTATCCACACAAGAGAGAGAAATACACAATCCTTCAGGAATGCAGGGAGAGCGTCTCCAGGTCCCCAGCATTCCTGAAGCACAGCCCCGGCCAGCACAGTGCAGCAGGATCAGAGTCCCCTGCCTGCCTGCCTCTCCCTCCCTCCATCCCCACTCTGCCGGCTCCCTTTCCCTCTCCTTGTCCTCCCCCCCACCCCCGATGCAGCAGAAGAGAAAGCTGGCTTCTCCCTTACCTGCGGCTTGCTGGGCGGTTGCTTGTTCTTGCGGTTTGGTCTGGGCCTAGCGCGGGTGTAATGCTTCAGTCTCTGTCCTTCAATGGGCAGGTCCATAGGGGGCTGAGGAGATGCAGGCTCTGAGCGCACAGGCAGATTGTTGCTAAGAGCAGCAGCATCCTCTGAGTGGGAGGGGCCGGGCCTCAACGCTGCTCCACTGATTGACAGAGTCCTCTGCCCGCCCCCCGCCTCCCCATCCTCCTGCTGTGACTCCACTTCCACATCAAGCAGACCTGAGAAAGAGAGAGAGAGAGAGAGAGAGAGAGAGAGAGAATGTGTAAAGGAGGGTGAGGAAAAGGAAGAGAGGAAGTAGAGCAACAGAGAAGGATAGGGAGAGAACGAGAGAGAGAGACAGGGAGGGAAAGAGTGGAGAGCAGCAAGTGTAACAGAGCAACAGAGAGAAGACAGAAGGGTAGAAGAGATGGAGAGGGGGAGGGGGGAGAACAAAATAGGAAGGTTGGATTGTAAAGAGTGAGGGAGGAAAGACTGAGTGAGTGTGAGAGAAAGAGTCAAGTAGCATTAAAATGAGAGGGCAGAGGAAAGAGAATAAGGGAGAGAAAAACAAGAAGGAGAAAGAGGAAGAGGGAGCCCACACAACAATACATATATATATACACACACTTTATACATTTAGGTCCAGAAATATTTGGACAGTGACACAATTGTCATCCTTTTGGCTCTGTACGCCACCACAATGGATTTGAAAGCAAGATGTTCTATAAGTGTAGATTTTCATCTTTAATTTGAGGGTAGTTACATCCAAATTGTGTGAACGGTGTAGGAATTACACCCATTTTTATATGTGGTGCCCCCAATATTAGGGTCTCAAACGTATTTGGACAAACTAACATAATTAAATCATGAGTTTCAATACTTGGTTGCAAATCCTTTGCAGTCAATGGCTGCCTGAAGTCTGGAACCCATAGACATCACCAGATGCTGGGTTTCTTCCTTGGTGATGCTCTGTCTTTAGTTCCTGCTTGTTCATGAGGCGTACAAAGCCACAATGATGACAATTGAGTTACTGTCGAACTATTTATGGATCTAACTGTATATATATGTGTGTGTGTGTGTGTGTGTGTATGTGTACAGAGACTGGAACCATATTTCCCAGCAGTGACAGAGAGTGAGTGGTAAAACTGTGTGGCAATGCTCTCTGGCCCTTCCCATGTGACCCACCTGCTTACACATGGTGAGGACGAGCCCTGGAGCCCTGGACTGAAGGACAGACAGTTCAGTGTTCCCACATTTTGACATTTTATTCTCAGGTAAAATCCAGGACATTGCTGTACCCATCTACATGTCTGCAATCAGGCTACAAGGGAGTTTCCCAGGCAATGCATAATTAAATATGACATCCTGCAGGGGGGAGCATATCTGTGTGTGTGGGTGTGTGTTGTGTGTGTACAGAGTGTACAGACAGAGAAGAGAGAGAAAGAAAGAAGAGAGATGTTCATGGGTGAACAGAAGGAAAACAGAGGGGATATGACAGAGAGATGAGAAGAGAGAGAGAACACAGGTCACAGAAGGCAATAGGAGAGACCGAAGGATTTGGAGGGGGGAGGGTAGTTCAGGCATCAGTCAAAGCCCCCACCCCTCCTCCCCACACACAAACACACAGTGACCCCCCCACACCAAACAGCCAGACGCTCAGTGGGGTGCAAGTAACCTGGTTATGCTCCAGTTCCCCCCAGCCCTGGATTGTGGGGCAGCGTGGGGCGGCACAGCTCTGATAATCTACCGTTTGTGGTCATGTAATCTCCCAGAATCCCCTTTCATCCTCGGGAACAACGCCACCCACCCCCCCACAAACTGGCCTTTAACCCTTTCAGCTCTGCAAGCCCAGCACTGTGATCAGGGAGGGGAAATCCCCAGGCAGCCACGAGGGAAGCCTCCCCCCAACACACACACAGTAATCCCCCTCTCAGTGCAGTGACATCCAGCAGGCTCCCTCTACCCATAAGCCCCAGAGCTAGCTGTACTGATGAAGCACATACACTAAAGCACACACTTAATACCGGAATGGGATTCCCCTGGGATTTACTCCTAGCTGGTCCAGACACAGGGGTTATCATCAAAGAAGTACACAATTTCAGAAATGCATTGTGATCAAACTACATATTTCTGATACACAAATAATCAAAGTCAATGGAAACATTACCTCACAAAGTCTATGTGCGACTGAAACTACTGCATACTTATTTTACAATAACCCTGTATGGTCACTGTAAAACCTGGAGTGACTCAAACTGCAGTGAACTGGGAATGATTTGTATCCCCCACCACTGACAGGGCTACAAACTTTCCTAACCCCTCCCGCCAAAAAAAAAACATTATCATAAGGTAACAGCTTATGAGGAATCAAGCAGGTGTTCTACATATGCCTTCAGTGTACTGGGGATAAACCATGAGCAGACATTTCTCCCACTGTGGGGCTGGTCTGGGACGAGAACTCTGGGGGCGTCATACAGCCATGGCGCTGTGGGGTGTAGGTCTTCATTTGATCTCCCTGTGGGTGAATTGTAGGCAGTGCGGCCCAGTCCACCGCCTCGTTGGCTCTAGACTGTCTGTTCCGATAATAATTAGACTCAAATTGGTCAATTGAAGCAGTGCCAGGGCGTGCGGGTGTCTGCGGTCCGTTCCACTCCTGTGCGCGACTCCTCCCCTGCTTCAGCACCACAGACAGCACACTTACTTTTCACAGACGGGGCGGGACGGATGCTCCGGGAATGGATGCTGTTGCGCCAGATCACGGGAACGTACTGACAGAGACACAACGAGACAGGGGTAGATCAGCCAGAGTGGCTTGTGTAGTTTACATATAGATATAAATAAGTATATAAAATGATAATATATTAAAACATAAAAAGTGTTTTCTTCCCCCACAAGAGAAGGATAGAAGAAAGAAAGGGTGCAGAAAAAAAGACAAGAATGTGAAGTGAAGGTAATGAGAACTCTGCCCCCACCTCATCTGTGGGGAACTCCATCTCCACCACACGCAGCTGGGGGATGTTGGTCCGGGGGGCCGCCTTGTCACTGGTGGAAGGGGGGGGTGATGTGTGTTCGCTCACATGCTGGTCCTGTTGGGGATGGCACAGACAGAGGGGTCACACTGCAATCACTCAGAACTGGGTACATCAGCACCCACTGCCCCCCCACATACCTGTGCCTCTAAATGCCCACCCTGTCCACAGTGACCTGCTGCAGAGTCACAGTGTAACGACTGTGTTGTGTGAAATCGGCCACAGGGTTTCTAGGGTTAATAACACATTGGCACAATGTAGTGCTGCAAAAATTATACTGGTTTTATAATAAGATGGCCTCATGTGAAGCAGCATTTTTATTCTTCTTAAAGGTAAGGGAAAACATTTTTGTTAACATTATCAAAAACAAGATTTTTCCCCAGTCTTGCTGTAGTGTGGTTAAATCCTGTATTTTGTTTTGTCTCGTTCGTTTGTTTTCTTGCAGATCTGTCTTCAGATCTCATTGGTACTGCTCCCACTCCCACAGAGAAGTATGCAACTATCTGCATGCCCCCCACCCTTTTCAGTGTCGCAGGCTCCTGAGTGGGCTGTGAGAGATCCACAGCTGTTGGGCCTGTGTGCGCCTCCCCACCTCTCCCTCCCAACATCCAGCACTCACCAGTTTCTGCTGAGACGTGGACAAGTCCTGTAGAATCTCGTCAATGATGCTCTCAGCCAGACTGACACTTATGGACAGTTTGAGTTCACTGTAGAGACACGCCGTTAAAAAAAAGAAAATAAATACAAATCAAAGAGAAGACAAGAAAAATAAAAAAAGGAACGTACACAAATCACACACAGGTCATCATGCAATGCTGCGGCTCTTCCATTCTCATGCAAGATGGATATAAAACAGAAAACAACCACATCTCCCTAACAGCAGCTCTAGAGTGCCATGCAGAGACACAGCAGAGATCTCGGTGTGCTGTTTTAATGATCTCTAGTGCCCGAATCTCAGCAGCCGCCCGTCAGCTGCGAAGACTCCATCACGGCTCTATCTGGAATACTTTGCCACCTCTGACAACGATTGTTTGTTTCAGATTGATCCCTCAAACAATAAACACATCAACAAAGAAATACAAACAGACAGGCAATAACAGCTGGTACAGGATCTTATATATGACTATGATCCGTTTCAAAACTGAGAAGATGCCAGATAATTTACCTGTGATTCTCTCAGGGTAGGGGGCTGGTGGGGGTCACAAATAAACAAAACACAGTAAAAACAATGCTGTCTTCTGGGAAATGAAGCCCCATTCTAGAAACAGGCTCTACATGTATATGCGTCCCTGCAGCGTGCCACGCTTTGGTCAATTAGCACTTGATTCTCAAAAGCAGCTGCACACAGAAAGACCCCGCTGGCCTCCAAAGGGGACAGACGGCTCTGTGAGGGAGAGGCCTCTGATGGCCGCGGGGATTAGGAATGGAGAGAGAGAGTGGACAGTGTCCATCTCCATCCTCTCTGACCTGAGCTTGTTCTTGATGTGGGTCCCTGCCTGCTGCATCAGGGTCTCCTGGACGAAGCTGGTCGCCTGCCTGGACTTGCGGGAAACACAGGTGGCCAGCTGCTCGCGGACACTGGGTCTCTGAGTGACCCGGGGACACACGCTCTGCGCCGCCGACAGCATGGACTGGACCAGGTCCTGGGAAACGCACAGACAGAGAGGGACATACAGACAGCGACATACACACACACACACACACACACACACACACACAGCGGGACACACAAAAATTTGCATCAATAAAAACACACTGCAAAAGATGTGTGTGCCAGAGTTGTTCACCCCCCGGGTAGAATAGTGTTACTGTCATTGCAGCCCCCTGAGCAGCTCTCATGGCAGCCCCAGCTGTTCAGATCAAGTGGTTCCCAGTGCAGGGCCAGTGAGCTTAGTGTAGCCACCCTCTCACAACATCTAAACCACCTACTGGAGCACAGTTATGCAACCTGTACACACGATCATTATGAGTAACCTTTCTTTTGACTTATGTAACTTCTCCTGTAGCATCGTGAGGTAAAGTAAACTGATGTAAAGTAGACTGACGGTGGAAAACCAGCAGCTCAGGACCTAGCAGGAGCCGGATTGGAGCCGCCCAGCAGGAGTGAGAGGAAGGCTGTAGGTTTACATGGTGGGGAGGGTGCTGGCAGTGTTCATTGTCAGGCAGTGGCGTACACAGTCAATTTGGGGGGCATGTGCTCAAGCCAGAAAAGGGCATCGACGGTCCGGGGGGGTGGGCGGTTATGCCGAAGTGCGGTTTGGGGGGGGCAGGTGCTTGGGAAAAAGGGCACTTTGGAGCCCTACCTGTGCATGTGGCTGTTGTCAGGTGTGCCCTGTCCCCAAGCTTAGCAGCCCACAGCTTTCATCTACCACTTCCTCTCTCAACCTAACCCCTGCTCTCCTTCCACTATTCCCCCCTCTCTTTCACTGTCTCTTGCGGTGTGGCAGTTACTCCAGTGTTCACGCTGCCCTGGCTGCGAAGGGAGTCTGATACCTGGATCTCCTCAGTGATCTCCTCAGTGATGGCCTTGGCGGTGTTGCTCAGCAGGTCATGCAGGGTGTCAGCACTAGAGGGCGCTCTCCCCAGTTCGTACAGTGTTGGCAGCAGCTGTGAGAGGAGCAAATTTAGGGATGTTACATATAAACACACACATGCACAAACACTTAGGTGTATACATACATTATATGTGTGTTATATATAATATTGTAATAAAAACAATACCGGCATCTTATCAGATATGAAACACAAAGAAGCTGCCCAGATAAGTCCTTTGGGGAATCTAAGATCCAGAGACTTGTTCCCCCGAGGAATACTTACACCAACGGATGCCTTGGCATCACGTAGCACTTCCTCTGCACACAAGATGTCGTTCTGCACTTCATGGACACTGCAGGTGGTCAACGGCCTCACGGTATCCTGGACCTTCAGACACAGGCGCTGTACCAGCTGAGAGAGGAGGAGAGAGCCAGAGACCTGTGTGTTATTATTATTAAAACATACCCATTGTACTTTCCAAACATAAAACAAGCTGAAAAATAAATCGCTACACCATTTCACATTTTAAGAGCAGGGAATTACAATCCTAGACACAGGCTTGTCACTGGATCCTCAGAGAAGGCTCCTCACTGGTTTGTTAGCTAATTAAATCAATCAATCCATTAACAAACATTCTGAGTAGCCCAGCCCGGTGTGGCCCACCTGCTCTGATGTGCTGGTGATGAGGCCCTGCTTCAGCCGGAATGCCTGATCTGAGACGAAGGCCTGGCGCTGGCTGTTTCTGAGCAGGCAGGCTTGTATCTGCAAAGACAGTGGCCTGCAGTGAGCGAGACAGTGGCCCACAGTGAACATCCATGGAGATGATCTATCACCTCAGCTTTGCCAGTGGGGGCCCCTGTGCGGGCATTGTACTTATTGCACTTGTGCAATTAGGTTTCACAACTGGATTGGCTTGACCTTTTTTATTGTGCAGCCTTGGCCTCACTGCAGCCCCCCCCAACCTTCACCTTCTGCAGGGCCTCCTCTGTCCTCTCGGGGCTGCTGCGGTACGCCTGGGCCACGTCGCTCATGGGGATGGCCATGCACTGCAGGTTGTAGTTCCTGCAAAGAAGGACGAGAGCCAGGAAATCACAGGCACCACCCCTGAGACACAGCGGCATCTAGCACACAGTGCAGCACTACTTACTTCTCCAGCGCGTTGGCCACGTCCAAGAACCCGCTGGCCGTGACGTTGTTCTTGTCCCAGATGAGTGTTCTGGAGGAAAAATGAGACAGGAAGCAGAGGAGGAGGGTCAGTGGGTCAGTGAGGACTAGTTTGGAGCTCTGAGGTCTGTTAAACTAGGGTCAGGGGTCTGCAGGACTTCCCATGTACCGGTCAGTGCAGAAAGGCCAGTCCTGGCTCTGTCTGAGAAGCCTGGTGTCTATTTTGCTGTGCCAGGATTGCCCGGGACGCGGTGCTCACTAATCTACAAGAAATGGTGTGCATTCTATGGAAACAGACTATGTAGCTTTGCCGTGCGGTGGGGGGGGGTCATAAATTAGTGTGCAAAGCAGTAGGTCAGACAGGTGGGTGACTTTGGCTCTTCTACGGCTTGCCGCTGGTGGTCTTTGTTCATTCGATCCCCGAGTGAGTGACGGTGCTCTATGGCAGCAGGGCCAATGAAACAGCCACCACAGCAGCACTGGGTGCGAGAGCAGGGGGGGGTAGCAGGGCCCTGTGGGTGGAGTTACCTGAGCTTGGTGTTGATCTGTAGGGCTTTGGCCAGCATCTTGGCACCCGTGTCACCGATGCAGTTGCCACTGATGTCGATGGTGGTCAGGCTGGTGTTGTTGCCCAGGGCATTGATCAGCACGGTGGTGCCGGTCTTTAGCTTGGAATCAGCCACGGACAGGGACTCCAGGGGCTGGGCAAGACACAGAGTAGGCCAGTCAGGACACAGGGCAACCCATTGAATGCTATTGTAGGAGCGCCAAGGGGCAAACCTTAACCTTGTGCCTCAGCTAACTGCCCCTCTGTCCTGCGGTATGACAGGCAAAGGTGTCTGGGAGGATTTGGTTCAGCTGATTCAGGGTGCGTTTCACAAACTGCTGTGCCAAGAATGTGTGACGTGATATTAACATTATGATATTAATGCACCAAAATTATAGTTTTTAACAACTACCTCTATGTGTCTTTTATATTTCAACAGTAACCGACCTAGTGAGAGGACTATAGTGTCACTCTCTGACAACAAACGTTTCTCTGTTCTGATGTCCAAAACATCCCTTATAAGGTTAATTTTGACACCATAACCACAGAGACCACAGTGTCAACCAGCGCTGTCTGATGCTGTCAACAGGTATGAAGTACAGGGAGTTGAACTGTGTGGTCCTGTGCAGACAGACAGAGGAGGGGCTTCTATAACAACTGCTTCATATCATCAGTGTCCTACAAACAGGCAGGCTTTAGACCACAGGTGCATTAATTAAGTGTTGTACTTTGCTTAGGCTTGGGCCACTGCACATCAGACACCACCTGCACAATCGTCCTCATATTCTCAAATATGACCAAATACTGGGGGCGGAGTTAGCTGGAATGGCCTACACCACTGTGCCTTGTGAGTTGCTTAATCTCCGCCCCCAAGACGAATAGAAGCCAATTACTGAGCTCTCCGTCCCTTCCAGGGGCACAGGCCGCCGCCCCTAAATGAACGATGCAACGACCCCACGCAAACCCAGCCAGGAGGACTTTAAATTGAAAACACGGCCAAGAGTGCAGGTACATGCGCCCAGCGTAGGAATTAATCTTAATCTGCTGAAAGGAGAGAACTGCACGGTGTCTGTTAATTAGCTTTGCGTTTCAGTTGGAACTGCTTAATTACTGAGGTGAGGCCCGGTGGGATAGCAGCCTACGGAATTACAGCCCCGCTCCACTGCAGTGCCGCAGCACGCTGCCACACTGCTTCTCTGTATGTCTTCATCTGTTCCTGAACAAGAGTAACCCCCACTACACACGGGGACGGGCGCCGGCGGCCGGGACTCACACACTCCTCCTCCTGGATCAGCTGCACGATCCTTTGCAGCACGTCGGCAAGTGCCCTGCAAGGGAGAAAGAATGCAGCATCAATGCTGGGAGCTCTCCGCACTCGCACTCACTCCCTGCACTCATTCCCCGCATTCGCTCACCACACACACTGGCACCCTTTACAACACACTCTACGGTCTATAACACAGGACACACTGGATTCCCGCAGAGTGGCCTGCACTCCATGGCTAGTCAGAGCTCTGTGCTCAGTGCGGTGCAGAGATATATCAGAGCCCTCAACTGCCCTGCTAACTGACCTGGACTTCATGGCGAAGTTCTTGCCCAGAGCGAGGCGGCGGATGGTGTGGCTGCGGCCGATGGAAAGCACCAGGGTTACCATGTCACTGTCGAAGCCTGGAGGAGGGGAGGGCACAGAGAGTGAGATCAGAGACACAGAGAGTGAGAGCAGAGACACAGAGAGAGAGAGTGAGCAGAGACAGAGAGAGTGAGCACAGAGTGAGCCCAAAAGCAGAGAGAGTGAGCACAGCCACACATAAGAGTGAATTCAGGGTTGTTATATTGGCATCTATGGTCACAGTGACTGTATCATCATAACTATCCTTGCTCTCTGTGTTGTGAAGGGGCAGTATACCAAATACAACCTGATTGCAAAACAAGAAAAATTGAATGATTGATAAGAGTGAACACATGAGCACATGAGCATCCCCCTTGGGAGCTTGCTTCTGAAAAGCCTGCCTCACGTATAGAAGCTAATCTAACAACTAGGACACGTCCACGTTTGCCAATATGTCACGCATTGGTCCTCGAAGCCGACAGACACTTTCCGGTTCCGACGCCATTGACCCTGGGTCAACAATCCTCTGCGACATCTGGTGGTTCCCGTACAGTTTTAATTTTGTTCATTTTCATTTAAAATTCTCCATAATTCTCCAACCACAATGCCTTTTGTTTCCTGCAGCTAGAGTTCATGCAGTATTTAAAGATAGTGCCCACAGATTGCGCTGCGAGACCCCCAAACCAGGAGTGACGTCTCTGGTCCCAGGGGAAAGCTGCATGTCCAGCTCACTAGAGCCCTGGATAATAGTTTAATAAGCCCACATATACAATCCCCTATGTAATGTGATCTAACAACAGAAGTCAGTTTCCCCCCCGATTGCTGGTGTTAAAAAAACTAACACTGCGTTGTCATCTGAAAGAGATAATTCAATCTTTAGTCTTTTATAAAGCCATACATATATAAATAAACAAATAAACAAAAGAAGGAAATGCATGTTTTTGTTCCTGTTCTATATTTGAGTAATGTAACTACAAAAGCTGCAACACGAGCCCAAATTAGGAGGAGAATTGGTTTAACCCAGAATGAAAACAAACATAAGCAAATTATCTCTGCTTGTAATCGGTTTTGCGTCTGTGCCTGCAGACAGGGCGTGTCAGGGGGACCTGAGAAAGGCGCTCCTGGCAGGCATAGATTTCCTCACAGGAACCCCTGGCAGCCGGTCCTTGAGGGCACACCGCTCACAACCTCCACGATGGCTCCTACAGTGAGGTGGGGGAGTTGCCGATGTTCCCTCAGTGCTCGGTGATGCATCACACTGTCACTTCTGCTTCTGCTCTGGGCATTCTCTTTATCTCAGAACTTCCCTTTGCTTTACCCCTTTTCCAGGTTAACCTTTTGTTTCTGTTAACTTGGTTCACGATAAATGATACACAATACAAACAATAACAAGTGCAGATTTCTGGGGGAGCCTAGAAAACAAAAGGATGTTCCTCTTTTAGGAAAGTAACAACCTGTGAACGATGGAGCCTCAGTCACACAGATACAGATGTCAAAACCCCCACGCTACACCAAGGTTTTAAAAATACTAACACTACAAAAGATCAGCTGCCACCACTATGGAGGGTCACAGCAGTGGACACATGATTCTGTCTTTCACACAGAGGTAGTGTTTCAGGATAAATAAATCAGTGTCTCCTCTGCCTCACGCCTCAGCTCTCCCGACAAGAGCCTTTCCCAGCAGGGCAGCAGGGCGGACAGGAAGAGCCCAGACGGGAGCAGCTCTCCCAGGTGATTACCGTTATCAGATAGGTTCAGGCTCCCGATGGCCTTGGCTTCGAAGATGTGCTCCTGAATAACCTGGGCACCTGCAGACCTGAGCTGTGCACAACACACGTACGAATAGGCAACATACACAGATACACACCAACACACCAGTAAATACATGCAGAGACCAATACAAAGCACATAACAGCAGACACACACAAAAACAAACGCACAGCAGGAACAAAGACACATAAACAGACAAGAGAAAAATAGAGCGTGTGTTAGTCAGGAATGATGCTGGTGTTTCTTTTTTAGAGCTTGTTCATTAAAGCTTACTTTCTAAACATAAGGACAAACATGACACAACCAGTGCATGGTTAAATGGGTGAGGCACTGATACTTGTGTGGGGACAGAGTGTGCGCCAGTCCAGTTTACCTCACAGTTGCTCAGGTCCAGCTCCAGTCCAGAAAGACGTGTGTTGGTAGCCAGACCTTGCAGCAGTAACCTAGAACACAGAACACAGCCACTGATTACTCTGTGGACACACTGAACACACTGGCAACACCACAAACACTCTGATAACACACCGAACACCGTGACAACCCAACAAACACTAATAACACACTGAACACGGACAACGCCAGCTGGACACTATGACAATAACAACTGAAATGTTCTAGAACACAAACTGAACCGTCTCCATTCAGTGAAGTCCCCAGAGAGCGATTACCGTGCACTTCACAGATATGGGTAGCCACGGAGAAACAGCACTCACCTGGGATATGCACACACATCTGAAAAGCAGCACTGAAAAACACAATGTGGAACAGCCACACACACTAAACACACAAATATATATACACACGCATGTCCAGAGAGTGTGATCTCTTATGGGATGTAAAGCCGGGGGAGGGGCTGGGGGGGGTTATAAAATGCTGAAAGATGAAGTCACTCACCGCAGGGCCTCTGCAGGCAGCTTGGTGGCTGACAGCCCGACGTATCCGAGCACCGCACAGTTACTGAAGAAGTCCTTCACACTTCGCGTTATTTCCTTCACCTTCCTGGGGCGAGAGCACAGTCAGCAGGAGCCGGGCCGCTCAGACCACTACATTCCTATAAGGTTCTAGAACATGCTGATGTTCCCCCATCTGACGGACTCATGACAGGTCTTTCAACAGCTGCTTTTTCTTTATTTTTGTATAACCCAGAAATAATACCTCTCTGCTGCTGTTACCAGGTTAAGATAATGTCATGGGAATTGCCAAAGGATTTCAAGGTACATGAAGACATCATAACTTCAAATGTGTTCACAGCATTCATAATGAAAACATTAAGGCAGACATAACACTCCTCTCCTCTTACATACATTTTGTGTTTCTGTTGCTCCTAAATGCAAATGCCTATTGGCCTATTTTATGATACACTCATAAGACACGTTTTGCATCTTAAAATTAGTCTCTGTCAGGAAACGACAAACTAGGCTCGAACCCCCAACTGTCATCTCTGAGGGAGACTGCTAGGCTGCATCTCACACACCTCTCCTCCGTGGCCAGAAGGGTCACCGCCTGGGCCACTGGAGGGACATCTGTCTGGGAAGAGTGACCTGCTGATGGACTTACCTGTGTGAGAAGATGTTTCTGGACAGGTTGAGGTAGGCAAGCTTGGAGCAGCACCCAGCTGAGAGCGAGACAAACAGCTAAACAATAAATAAAACACAAGTACAGGAGTGAATGCACAGAACATGTATACATACATACATACATAAATACATAAATAAATATATCAATCAATCACTCTACAATAATAGAGCCAAATAATTGATCAGGGTGAGTTTTAATGTTGGAGAAAAGGCAGGAGGTTTGCTGCTGGTGAACATAGAGATACAGATAACAACTGTCCACATAGTGAGACAGGGCAAACCAGTGGGGAGCAGGGGGCAGTGTTTGACAGGGCCCTGTAGGGGTCATGGGGCAGCAGTCGGGGTGGTACTCACTGTGTCCAATGGGCAATCTGTCCCGCTGAGGTCCATGTGAGACAAAGCATTGACGCAGGACAGGAAGTTAAACAGTTGCTAAGAGGGAAGTAAGGATTAGTTCCTTCGTCACAGAAATTCTAATCTTTGTGTATTAGACACAACAATACATGTGTGTGGGGGTGTGCGTTTATATATACATGTACTGTATAAATGAGGCAGAAAATTGGGTCTGCCTGTTGACCAAGAAATTATTCAGTTTGGGATTACACACAGCAGACCATAAATACAATATAGAGAGTAAAATAACAAAAACATGGTCCTTCCCAGCTGCTCATTGGTAAAATGGCACACCAGCACATATTTAAGCAATATTGGCATGGAAGTATTCAAATCTACAGTGTCAGCTGTAGCCTCTGCTTAGCAGAGCAGTCAGTGAGTGTCCATGGGGTTCCTGGATCAGTACGCTACTAAATACTCAATGGTGATATGTGCTGAAGGGCCTCTAAGACTCCGTTCCTTGACACTCCTCCCTCTAGCCCCACCATAAAAGCCAGCACGGCCTCCACACTCACTGTGGCCTCCTCAGTGGCCAAGATGCCAGGGTTGCCCGACAGGTCCAGGTGCCGCAGGGAGCTGGAGAAGGACTGGTTCACCAGGAAGGCCTGTGACAGGCTGCCCACACCTGGTGACACAAAGAACAGGAGACATGGGAGGGTGCAGGACCAGAGGAGAACACACGTCTAACTGCATGGACTTCCTGCTGCCTGGGACACACTGTCACTCCACACCATCGTGGCACAAAGTGTTTGTAAAGTGCTTGGAGATTATTGCTTTTAATTCCACCACCATATTCAATAATTAAGTTTATTATCCTTCTCATTATCCCTTTATATTGATATGATTCACTATGAACTTTCAGATCAAGGTTTCCGGATCTTGTGAACCTCTAATGCCTGGCTTAGCCAGAGGAGTATGACAGCTTCCTCTTTTATTGTGACCTGTCTTGAACTCTTACACGGCTCTGGCAAGTTCACCGGCTCAGTGTGGATGGTTTGTGAGTCATAATATTAGGGACAGATGGAGGGGGATGGGGGCAGGGGACACAGTTCAGGTGCTTAGCTCTTACCTTTGGGTGAGAGGGAGACTCTGGAGAGGGACAGCTGGGTCAGACCGCTGGGCAGTTGCTCTAGCTGCTGGCTGAGCGCGACCACCCCTGGGGGAGAGATAGTGGGGATGAGTGTGACAGCGGGGGAGTCAAGGGAACGTCCATTGAGCATCCAGGCCCCAGCAGCTGCACTCAACACTGCTTCCCACAAACAGAAAGAGCACCCCCAGCACCTGGAAATTGAATTCTACAAGCCATCTCCCTTCTAGAACATCCTCTGGAGTAAGCAGGTTGGAAAGGAGCAATATGTCACTATCACACAAGGTCAGTTTAAGATTTAAGTATTTTTTATTTCTTAAATTTTTTTGAAACCCCCTATTTCTGACCTGCGCTGTGTCCGTCAGACTTGTGCATCTTTTTGCACCACAGTCCTGCAGTTCTAAAAAAACATCCTCCCCCACCTTTGTCTTCGATCTGATTGTTGGACAGATTGACGGTGTGCAGGGCAGAACAGGAGTGGTCTCTGAGGGCACCGGCCATCTTCACCGCAAAGTCTCTGTGGGGAGAGAAAGAGCAAACACTGACCAGGGCTGCAGTCCACACTGGAGGAATCTGGACCGCACTTTCTCCTGGTCTCCATTCCTCTCAACACACAGACTGACTTTTAATAGCTGTTAAAAGCTGTTAATGTCCGTGTATAGTTGAGGCTTTGTGTGTGATGTATGTGTGTGTCTTAATCCATGTGTGTGTGTGTGTGAAGTGGAGGTTGTACTCACGACTTCAGCCCGCTGCTCTCCAGACACACCTCCTCCAGCTTGGGTGACCTGTTGATCATGTAGAGAACCTGCTCCAGCACCTCAGGGCTCTGCACAACACACACAGACACACAAACACACACAGACACTTCTGCTCAGAATAGAAGACCTTCACTTGTGGTCATCATCAGTGATGCCTTCCAAGAGTAAACCATGCTAGAGAGAAGTTCAAATGTAGTGTAAGCATTGGAGAAGACAGGGCACAATGACCCTTCGCACCAACCACTGTCCTCCCCAAGGCCTGGCCAGTCTGAAGTTTTAACACAGCCCTCTCACCTTGCTGGGGATTTAAGTCCAAACTGTGGGGTTCGCACAATGCAGGCCTATGTCAGCAGAAATCTCTGTTTTGCATAAGCTATTTTGGGGCTTTGGGGCATACAGAGTATGCAAATCAGAATTGTTATAAACAATAATATGTAATGAATGACCTGGCCTGTGACAGTTAGATATTCTCAGAAAGGGTTTCTCAAATGGCAGGGTTGGATTGGATGACAGGAGCACTGAGCTCCAGTTTGTTCTTAAAGCTCATTTCCCAAAACCTCTCCTAACATTTCAAGGTGGCAAAAGATCTACCCAAGCCTGTGGTGATGTAACAACATAAACAAACAAACAAACAAATAAATAAATAACAGTTACATGAAAAATGACCCATGGAAGAATAAAACATAAAAATAAAACGAGACCACATATAAACCTCCCACTTACCAAAAAACCCAAGGAAAAAACACATAAACGAAAGAAAATAGTCAACGAACCCCCGCACCGCCTCTTCCTCTCTCGCTCTCTCTCTTTGGCACATGTGGAAATTGTATGTGCCAGGCTAGACCTGAACTTTCTGAAGACACAAGCGGGGAAGCCTCCCCCAAAGGAAAAAAAAACACAGCTTGGAGGGCACCCTGTCACAGACTGGCCATTAACATCACACCTCCCATATCTCCCCCAGGATCTGTGTGCTACAGCCATTATGGCACAACTTGACCTTTCCCCAATGCCCACACTATTCTAACTGGTCTGCCAGTCAATAGATTTCTTTTTTCCTGGGTTCAGTTAGAGGAATGTGCAATGCTTCATATTTTGGGGTATTTTTTACCTGTAACTTCCAAGATCCCCCTGAACAGTAATTCTCAGACATGCGGTCCATCTCGCAGCACCTTCTGGTTTTTGTTTAATCCAGATCGTTAATTGCTTAATTGTGGGTCTTAATTAGAAAATATCCATGCATTCAAGGTATCCAGTAATTGCTTGATTTTTGAAAGACCTGTAACACCTGCAGGACGCAGCTCACCAGAAACAGGGTTGCCCTCCCCTACCCCCCCACCCCCACAAAGAGCAGAACAGCATCACAGAACGCCATGAGAACTATACACGTTTCATTCCATATAAAACTTTTCATTTTGAAGTACTTATTTTCTTTAATTACAATATGTTCCATTCCCTATTCCCATGGCTGTATCTGTACACTGTGTTGTTGCCAATAAAGCCTATTTGAATAAAACACACACACAAAAATGGACTAGTATAAAAGGAAATAAATACACAAATGCGAGAAACTGAGACTTACAGTAACATTTGGATTTGTGATGCATGTGACAAAATATGAAACAGACCAAATGTGCCACAGGCCAGCAACTGTCAGCAGACCGGGTATGGGAACCACTGTCCTAGAGACTCTGTCTGGGCACTGTGTCTGGCAGACACACAACAGTTCCCCAGCCCTGTGTGGTTAATAAGTGACTAGAGCAGTTTCACAGAGGCTAGGAAAAGATTATCTAAATTACACACAAGTGGGTAATTATAAACCCAGGAACAGGGAAATGAATGGCCTGTTGTTCTGTGGGCCCTTATTGGTGATGCATATCACACGCCTAGGCCCTACGACACAGCTGGGGTACTGAGCTTCATTGAAAGATCTCATGTTTATCAGAAAGAAACATTTTTAAAATACATGTATTGATGGGGCTTTTTTTGGGGCAGAGGCCATAAATATAACGTTTTCAGATTCCCCCTGGCCAAACGCTGAACAGGTACCTACCAGCCTGAAGTCTTTGCTGTAGATCCTTGTGAACCACTGGTTGAAGGACAGAGCCGCCACCGCCAGTGCCACATCTCTGAGGGAGCAAAGAGGACAGGAAACTTCGCTGGCATCACCCCTTAGTCCCATTCCACATGAGCCCTTGTCACACCCTTAAGCGGCAAGACTTGTGCCCTGTCCACCCTGCCTACCAGTGACATGCAGGACAGTGCTGTAAAGGTGTGGTCAAGAGATCTGATTGCAGCCAGGGGATATCAAGGGCTTGTCTGTACAAGTTTGAAGCTGCAAAGATGTTGAATTCTTATTTATTCAAAAACCTCTTCCCTCTGCCTCCCTCCATTGATTGTAGCAAAAGATACAAGGGGTGATTATATATATATATATATATATATATTAGGGTGACCCTTAAATATGGAAAATATTTAAACTTTTGAAAATGTTGACTCTCACCCTCCAGACTGTTGCTACACTATAAAAGAAACATCCCAACTAAATATTTTTGCATTTGGGTAATATTTATGGTGTGCTCAAGTCGTTTTCATTTTTATATTGTTCGAAAATCTCGTTTGCAACTGCAATTGCTTTTTTTTGGTATTTGTTCACTGCCACTCTCACAGCTTACTTATTTATTATTTATTTTGTATGCTGTCCTCGGTGATGTCATCATGAGGTCACTTCCTTTCGCCATTTTGTAATAAACATAAACAAAAACTACGTTAATTATGAAAGTGAATTGTAGATTAAATTTCTGCTAGTGTTAATTATGGCTCTAGTAACTCGTAGCAAACATGTTATTTATCATCTGGGTCATATGAAGGACAGTCTGGTTGGAGCTAAGCTGCCATCAGTTGGTGATGTAATGCACCTTTATCTGCATAAACTTACGAGTAGTGCTAAAACCAAACATGAGGCTGCATCTCAGACAATACATGAAGTGGAACCATTCTGGCACAAGGCAAGGATACCAATAAGACCTCATCATCATGCTATTGAACAGTTGGAACAGTTAATTTCCAGGTGGGAAAGGCTTAAGAAAAACAAAGGACGTCGAACTAAAACACAGATATCAAACGAAGAAAGCTTAACCGATACATTCTCCGATTTATTTGACATTGCTCACCAGGATGTGTTAGTATTAATCACGGTTGAAGAAGACAGAGCATTCCTGCTAGCACAATGTGAAAAAGGTAGGAAAGGTGCAATGGCAGTCGTGGATACAAAACTGGTGAAGAAAGAAGCAGAACTGAGGCAAAAACTGGATAAACGCTGCAAGTGGGAAGAAAAACAGAAAGCAGAACTACATCTTTTCAACCAAAGCATTGCACTGTCATCAAGTGATGATGATACTGATTCTGAACCATTTTCAACAGAGAAAGAATCTGGAAGTTCGATTGTAGGAAACAAATTAACCAGAAAGAGAGGAAGAAAAAATATATTAACTGCTGATGTCATGGCATCACTTGACCGCACCAAAACGAGCTCCCGCAGTGCCGTGCACACACTTTCTGCTAGTGTTCATGCTTCTGGGCAGAAAGTTGAGGACTTCAACCACTCTTCAATCCAGCGTGCACGCCAGAATCATCATTTACTCATCGCAAATGATCTGAAGGCAAGGTTTGATCCAAAGAAGCCATTAACCCTTCATTTTGATGGCAAGCTGATGATGGATTTAACTGGTGATGAAAAAGTTGACCGTCTTCCAATCCTTGTGTCAGGGTCTGGAGTTGATCAGCTTCTCTGCATTCCCAAACTGAGTGCAGGCACCGGTGAAGCCATGGCAAGTGCCATGCTTGAAGCTGTTGAATCATGGGGAATCAAGGATCAGATAAAAGCAGTTAGTTTTGACACCACGTCGAGCAATACTGGACAAAAAAATGGTGCCTGCGTGTTATTGGAAGGCAAGCTGAATTCACACCTGTTATATTTGGCTTGCCGTCATCATGTACATGAAATAATGCTGGAAGAAGTGTTTGCAGGGGCTATGGGTCCATCAAGTGGTCCAGACATCGGACTTTTCAAACGGTTTAAGTCATTTTGGCCTCACATAATTATCAGTGACTACAAGGCAGGAACTGATGACCCACAAGTAGCAGCCGCAGTGCACGACATCAAATCAGAAGCTATATTTTTCTTAGTTTCTCAATTGGAAACTACTCAGCCCCGTGATGACTACAGAGAACTACTTGAGCTAGCCATTCTGTTTCTGGGTGCTGAGCCTCCACGTGGTGTTCATATAATCAAACCTGGTGCACTGCATCGAGCCCGCTTCATGGCCAAGCTGATATATGCTTACAAGATATTCTTGTTTCGACATTCTGACTTCAAGCTGACCAACCGTGAACAAAAAGGCTTGGCAGAAATCTGCATATTCGGTGTTCAGGTCTACCTGAAATCGTGGTTCTTGTCTTGGCTGCCAACCATCGCTCCAGCTAATGATCTGAGGCTTCTGCAAACACTGGTTTCGCTCGATTCACAAGCAGTAAAAGGTGCACTAAAGAAGCTCTGTGGCCACCTGTGGTACTTGAGTGAAGAGCTAATTGCATTATCATTCTTTGACAGAGATGTTTCTGCTCAGGTGAAAAAGTTGATGGTTTCAGCACTTCAAAAGCCAGCATCCGAAGATCCACCAAAGCGAATAACAGTTGACATCACCAAAATCCATGAAATGCAGTTGCATGATTTCGTGACGATGACTTCAAAGAAGTTCTTTCACTTGTTGTCAATCCCTGATTCATTTCTGCAAACTGATCCAGACAAATGGATAACCAGCCCGGACTATTTGAAGGCTGAGGAAATTGTACGTGCTCTGCGGGTAACAAATGACACTGCAGAGAGAGGTGTTGCCATGATACAGGAATACAGTGGTCTACTGACTAAAAGTGAAGAACAAACACAGTTTCTTCTACAAGTTGTTGCTGAGCATCGAAAGCTTTTTCCAGACAGTAACAAGATAACTGTACTTCATGGACTTTCTCCATCTACAAGTCTACCATCCGCAGAATGACTGGTATCGTGTTTGCAAGCGTCGAGCGCACTAGTATAGTTAGTTATTAGCTAAAAACTCTGATTTATTTAATTTGTTGTTTAACTTACAACTAATGGTTATGACAATTTGCAATTTTGTGAGCAGGATATCTGCGACATTATAAAATGAGCAGTCATGTAGTGGCTACTGGGTATATTTTAATTTACAGTCTGTTACCTAAAAATCACGTTTTCGCGAAAAAATTGAATATTTCTGTATGCTTGAGCACACCCTAAATGTCAACTGAACTCAATAAAATTTTGCACATTTCTTTCATTTGACATGGAGACTTGATTGAGAGGGTGAGAGGTTTAAAATTCCAAAGTTGAAATTTAAGGGTCACCCTAATATATATATATATATATATATATATATATATATACACTCACCTAAAGGATTATTAGGAACACCATACTAATACTGTGTTTGACCCCCTTTCGCCTTCAGAACTGCCTTAATTCTACGTGACATTGATTCAACAAGGTGCTGAAAGCATTCTTTAGAAATGTTGGCCCATATTGATAGGATAGCATCTTGCAGTTGATGGAGATTTGTGGGATGCACATCCAGGGCACGAAGCTCCCGTCCCACCACATCCCAAAGATGCTCTATTGGGTTGAGATCTGGTGACTGTGGGGGCCAGTTTAGTACAGTGAACTCATTGTCATGTTCAAGAAACCAATTTGAAATGATTCGACCTTTGTGACATGGTGCATTATCCTGCTGGAAGTAGCCATCAGAGGATGGGTACATGGTGGTCATAAAGGGATGGACATGGTCAGAAACAATGCTCAGGTAGGCCGTGGCATTTAAACGATGCCCAATTGGCACTAAGGGGCCAAAAGTGTGCCAAGAAAACATCCCCCACACCATTACACCAACACCACCAGCCTGCACAGTGGTAACAAGGCATGATGGATCCATGTTCTCATTCTGTTTACGCCAAATTCTGACTCTACCATCTGAATGTCTCAACAGAAATCGAGACTCATCAGACCAGGCAACATTTTTCCAGTCTTCAACTGTCCAATTTTGGTGAGCTTGTGCAAATTGTAGCATCTTTTTCCTATTTGTAGTGGAGATGAGTGGTACCCGGTGGGGTCTTCTGCTGTTGTAGCCCATCCGCCTCAAGGTTGTACGTGTTGTGGCTTCACAAATGCTTTGCTGCATACCTCGGTTGTAACGAGTGGTTATTTCAGTCAAAGTTGCTCTTCTATCAGCTTGAATCAGTCGGCCCATTCTCCTCTGACCTCTAGCATCAACAAGGCATTTTCGCCCACTTGACTGCCACATACTGGATGTTTTTCCCTTTTCACACCATTCTTTGTAAACCCTAGAAATGGTTGTGCGTGAAAATCCCAGTAACTGAGCAGATTGTGAAATACTCAGACCGGCCCGTCTGGCACCAACAACCATGCCACGCTCAAAATTGCTTAAATCACCTTTCTTTCCCATTCAGACATTCAGTTTGGAGTTCAGGAGATTGTCTTGACCAGGACCACACCCCTAAATGCATTGAAGCAACTGCCATGTGATTGGTTGGTTAGATAATTGCATTAATGAGAAATTGAACAGGTGTTCCTAATAATCCTTTAGGTGAGTGTATATATGTTCTGAATTCATGCAAACAACAGATTTCAGTGGAATGCCCATTCATTCAACACACTCTCCACTCTCCACCCTGTTCACAGTAAGTTGTCTTCATCGTCCTCCTCGAACCTCGAGAATAAGCAGGAGAACACATCCCAACACACGGACACTGACCTGCTGTCCAAGTGGCTGAAGTCCAGCAGGTTGAACTCCCGGCAGTTCTGAATGTGATAGATATTGTCCACATCCTGAAAGAGAGAGAGAAGGAGGGAGAGAGAGGGGAATGGTGACAGACGAGAGAAAGAAAAACAGAGAGGAGGAGGGGAGACAGTGAGAGAAAGAGGGAGAAGGAAGAGGAAGATAGAGATCGGGTCAGAGAAAGCTATGTCCTGCAATGCCCATACAAGTCAGGACTCTGAAGGCAGACCCGAGAGGAACCAAGCTTAAACACAATGGGACAGGCAACTAGCTGCTTCAGGACCAACTTGGCTGAGACAATAATGCTAACAGGAAATCCCTATCAAAAACCAACCAAAACAAAATGTTCTCACACATACACAAAAATAAAAAAATGTGTTTAGGTTTCTGGCAAATTTTGTTTTTGCTGCTCTGTTTCCTGACATTGCAAGACCATGCAAACACACAGAGCTGCACACAGCTATTTACACCACAGCCAGGGAGCACAGTGCACATGCTCAAGCTCACTGCATTTCCTTTGCATTATTATTTATTATTATAAAAACAATTCCTGAAAATTGATGCTGTGGTTGTCCTTATGCTGCAGGCCACAATCAAATAAGCACACAGAAAAGCAGAGTTTCTCTCACACACAGGCATGCACACGCACACAGGCATGCACACGCACACAGGCATGCACTCACACACAGGCATGCACTCACACACAGGCATTCACACACACACAGGCATGCACTCACACACAGGCATGCACTCACACACAGGCATTCACACACACACAGGCATGCACTCACACACAGGCATGCACTCACACACAGGCATGCACTCACACACAGGCATTCACACACACACAGGCATGCACTCACACACAGGCATTCACACACACACAGGCATTCACACACACACAGGCATGCACTCACACACAGGCATGCGCACGCACACACACACAAACACACACACACACACACACACAGGCATGAACACAGAAACACACAAGGCACAGTCACTGTATTATTCAGAAGAAATGTCCATACAAATCTTTGAGATAATTGCTTTTAAAAGGCACTATAAAATAAAGTTTATCATTATTATGATGATACTGACCCACTGGATCTCCTCTCGGCAGGGGAATTCGTTGAAGTCGCACAAAGCTGCATAGGTCTCAGAGAAGCCTCCTGTGGGGGACACAGGGATGACAGGAGTGACCGGTATAGTGCAGAACTCCCAAAACCAAAACATTCACCCTCCCCATTACTAAACCACACCCTCACCTGAAGCTGCAGAGCCCTGGTTTGCCAGAACCCCAATTTGGATTTTATTTCAAATGAATTGCTTTGCCGCTGGTTTTCCATTACACAGAAAAGTGAAACACAATGTCTGGTATCAGTGTGGGATAGTGTGTTTGTGTTGTGACCACATGCCAGGGTTTTGGTGTCCGGTGGCATTCTTTAACAATTCTCGAAAAGGGGCTGTGTGGAGACACTTGGAAGTAATGAACACGTCTTTTGAGCTATGGTTAGTAAGACTGAATGAGCAGAGGCTCATCAAGAAATTACAATTTAAATGACAAAAGTAGCCCTTCTCTCACTATCGTAATGCACAGTGCCTTATTATTCCTGGCCCTGTTCTTCTCAGGGCCGTCCAGGTTAGGGAACAGCCTGTACTGACCACATGGCCTCTGGCTGCCATTCATGCGCTCTTCAACAGCAGTGGTCAACCGCTTAAATCGCTCGTGCAGCTCAGTGGGGGTCTTCTTCAGCAGCTTCCTGCAGGAATAGAAACACACCATCGGTGACACTGGACACATCACAGCAGGGCCAGGGGGGGAAAAATCGAGGAATTACTGAGACTCGAGAGAACGACTTCTGGGTACAGGGTGAATGTAGTGCCTCATCAGAACTTAAACAAATTAAAAACAAAACACTTACAGATATGATGACCCAATGCAAAGATGGGGAAACCATGAGGGAGTGAAAGTTGTTGTGTGTGTGCAAAATGGATTTAAAATGCTGCCCTGTTGCTCTGCAGGGACAGGGGGAGTCTAGACATTACAGAACGGGAGTGGGGACACTTTCATTGAGAAGTCACACGTGTGGGCTGCTCTGACTGCTCTAGCAGGAGCCCTTGCCTGGAGAAGAGAAAGTGGTCACAACATGACCTCACAACAGGCAGAAACAAAAAACCCAGCGTGGCTGATTATCTGTGCTTACAGACCGCACGGGCCAGGAAGCCTGGTGTGTGGGCAGGATTTGCATGTTGTGAGCTTCTCTCATGGAAACTCTGTCTGACAGCCAAACCGACAGCAAAAGGCAAACTATACACACACACATTCTTTCTAACACTAAGCCACAATAAATAATTATACAAATAAATAAATAAAATACAATCTTACTCCTTATTTTCTATCTATTTATCTGAGAATGCTTTTGACAGAGTCCTTTTCATTTTCTCAAAATCTTAAATCAAACACATATATAGAGTTTTTTAATTTGGGTGGGTGTGGGGATGGGTTTGTATTAAACTGTGCACCGTCATTAAGGGACAGCCCCCCCCCACCCCCACGTCATGTTTAGCACTGCGACCCAGCGTGTGTGACTGCAGACCCATAGAGAGCCCCCCACACAGTGTGACTCAGAGCTGCACTGGGGGGCCGCAACGTCACACAGAGAGAGAGAGAGAGAGAGTGAGAGAGAGAGAGAGAGAGAGAGAAGCACCTGCCTGTTATTTGTAGTTATTATCAGTATTATCAACCAAGTTGTTGATATAGCTTTTAATATTGTCATGATCACTGTCACTGTGAGGAGCATCATTGGCAGGGGACAGTGTGTGAGGAGGGCTCACCCCGGGGAAGAGTCTGGGAAGATCTTCTTGAGTGACGCTGTGACATGACTGACCACCAGCTCCAGGTCCCCCAGAGACATCAGACTGAGAGTGTAGCGCTGTCTGTCAGTCTCTATCACGGCCTGCAACACACACATACACACAACAGGGACAGGGACAGTATTTAACATGGACCTTCTACTGTGACAGGTCTTCTGACGCCACCCACACAGCATCTCCCCAATGACACCGAAACCAGGCCTCAGGTAACAGATAACATCATGCTTGGTGCAGAGACTTCCTGCTCCAGCACCAGACTCATGCTGCAGAGTCACTCAAACTCGGGGCTGAGGCAATCCTAAGTAGAAAGTGTCATATTTGCACTGGTGTCCTTTAAACAGAAACTGTTGCTCCGAGCACAAGAGGTTTATAGTATATATATAGTAGTATATATATATATACACTACTGTACAAAAGTTTTAGAACACCCCCATTTTTCCAGTTTTTACTGAAATTTAAACAGTTCAAGTGCAGTGAATAACCTGAAATGGTACAAAGGTAAGCAGTAAACTGCCAGAGGTTAAAAAAAGTTTAGGTTACCAAAAACTGAAAAATAATGTACATTTCAGAGTTATATACTGTGTTACTACACCCTCTTAAGCATTATTTGGCAGTGTTACACGCAGCTCCTGTGCATAGAAGTCACACTGTATTCCTACAATGTGCACATCGTTTGAAAGCTTATTCTCTTGGCTACCAGTGCGTTTCATTCTCAAACACATCCGATTGACAGTTTCTGTGTCACCCGCCATCATTCAGAGCCCGAGGGGTAAAAGTGTACTCCGGGGGGGTCTCATTCAGACGGTCATAGATCACTCAGTTATTATTTGATGTTCTATCAAACACAGACAAGTTCAGATCCAATTATGTAAAATCGTTGTGTATCAGTAGACTGTAAACAGAGTTTCCCATCTTGATATTTTGAGCTCTCTGCTGGTGTGTGTTGCTTCTGCCACATGATGTTTTGATCAGTAGACTGCCTGATTCCAGAATATGTCATAATTGTCAATATTTTCTGAGATTTTGCATTCCTACTCAGTATCCCCCCACCCCCCCATTTCAGAATGTGGTGGGGGGGGGCAAAATGCGGGGGTATAAAAAAATATTGACATCAGAGAGTGCTTCACATTGTTAGAAAGCTCAGCTGAATCCACTAAACATGTCCTGAACTTTGAATTATCATTGATTTGTGATGACGAGGATGTCCGCTGCGTAAATTCATTTTGTTATTTCCAAAGTAACAGCTACAAACATGAAGCACAAACAGGTCTTATATCAAAGATTTGGATGTGTAGTTAGAAACATTTTATACATGTTGGAAGCAAGTGTAACAAACCTTAAACACACTGTCTTTTCTGCCCAATTTGACCCACTCAAAGGCAAAGAAGGCAGCTGGGCGGGGCTTAAGCCTCTGAGCTCCGGCCCCTATGCCTACAAAGTGCCCCTGTTTCTGGGCACATAAAAATGGGTCAACAAACATTGTTAGCCTCAGTAAGCCCTTGCTCTGTGAATGTCCTCCGTGAGTAACTGATATAAACCCACAAACCCACTGTTAGCATTGCAAGGGTTATATAATGGCATCACGGTGGGTCAAGTGTGAAGACCAGAGAGGCCATGCTCCCTGTCACAGACACAAACCAACTGACAGAAACTTTCAAATAGCATGTCCACACCACCGGCACAGCAAGCTCAGCATAGCACAAGTCCCCAATCACACAAAGCTACAGGCTTCTTGGAACTCTAGGCTGACCACAAAGCAAATTCACAGCAGCAACAGCATCTTCAAAACAGACCTGTTATCTACAGCCTCTCGCGTCAAATGCGATAACAATGGACTTCTAAGAAAACACCAAGTGCTTCCGGCTACCGGTCTACCTCTAAGGCACCCAGGAGTGTGATATTTAGGAGTGGCAATGCACAGAAAACCAGTGGATGCCTTGACACAAGTAAATAAATAAATACATAAATGTCATAACACAATGTAAATACAACCTTAACAGAGTATGATAAAAGGACCGAAAGGTGGTGGTTCACACAGAAAAATTAATACACAGCTAAGCAGACCTTGAAAACCTGCACTGAGCACTGACCTTTGCAGGAGGAAATGCTTCTCATACAAAATAAGAAAGTGCTGTTACAACAGAATGTAGCGGAAAAAAAACCACTGGCTCCCAGCAAACCTAGCGCATTCCCAGCTAACCTACCCTGGGAATCCCCCATCTACATACTTTTTTAATAGAGAAAGTAAATACAAATGTAAAAGTCTTCCACTTGCTTTCACTTCCACAAGGCTTTGACAATAAGCTGACTGCAGTAACAAACTGGGAAAAAGTTGAGCTGCCCAGCCCAGCCCGCTCCAGACAACGAGCAGTCTGTAGGTCAGGTAGTGTGGCTCCAGGTTGTTCTGTCTGGACCTTCACACACGCAGGGGACCACTCTGACCACTGTCCCTGACTGACGGAGCATGGGCAGGGGAAATACCCGAAAAGATGGAAAAAAGAAAGAAAAAACACTACTGATCTGACAATGCTGGCCCTCAGTTCACTAGACCGCCCAACTTCTCTCACAGCATTACAACGTTTCATTCAGTTTTAACTTTTTTCTAAAGGTAATCCAGGAATAAATCAGCAGAGTAACAAACAAACCAGCAAACAGATGACTGAATACATGAATGAAAGAATACATGAAAATTAAATAAATAATTCAATGAATGTACATAAGTTGCTGACTGACCTGGTTGAGGCTTGCAATGTTGATGGCATAAATCTCCAAATAGCTGAAGGAGCTCTCCACCTGTGGCAAGAGGAGACACACGGGCTGCTTATATTACAGACGCTGCACTCTCACTGCCTGGGCATTGTGACTCAGGCAGGTTAATGAGACAGAGAGAGGAAGGGGTGTGTGTGAGAGAGAAAGAGAGAGAGAGGGTGAGAGCACATGCAACAGAGAGAGAGAGGAGAGCAGAATGATGCGTCTTTCCTTTGCAAACAGATTGAAAGAACAGCCGAGAGGGAAGAGGTGTGCAGGACGGGTCAGTGGGCGGAGAGTGTGTGTGTGTTGGGGAGGTGGGGGTGGAAGGGATATTATAATTCAGCAAAACAAACCTTTGTGTATGAACTTCTTCACACTTCTGGGACCCCCCCACCCCATCCCAGAGCAGGTTCATCCATTCAGGTTTTCACGAACGAGGCGTGTGTGGAAATTGACGGAGCATGAAGCCCAACATATTTCAAATTAGACCGGCTTTCCATGCTGACCTAAAAGTTGACGAGACCACTCTGAAATACCTGCCACCTACTGCTGGCCCAGCGCTGTTAGGACCTGCTACCTCAATTCAACAGTTATCAACAGCACTAGGGAGGCCCTACTAATGCACTGAACTTCTTCCACCACATTTCTGAGGATTCTGAGACAGGGCAGCCCCTCGAACAGGCACCAGAGGAGTGGATTCTGAAGGGATGTGATGCTTGTAATTAATTTGAGCATTTTTTTGGTTTTGTTTTTTAAACCCGATTTACTCTCCAGCTGCAGGACTGTTGAGTTTCTTAGTGACTGTCCATGTGAAGTATGGTACCAATTGGGTCTCTGTTACACACAAAAGTAAAAATTTTGCCGACACTGGTATCGCCTTAGCAGATAAAATTACAATTGCTAACTCATTCACAATCACAAGTTAAGGACTCTGTCCAAGTTGAACAGTTATCACATAGAGATTGATACGAGTCCAATCGTGTGAACAGGGGACTGAATCGCAGGCAAGACTGAGTCATTTTGCAGAAAACAACTATTAATCTGTTTCTGAGAGTTAATGACTTGTTAAATGTGACCCTGACTCAGAGCTCGAGCTGTTTGTCTTGTGCTGTGCAACTATTTACAATCAGATTCATCTGATAACTGCACCTGCACTGAGATGGGGGGGCAGTTTCGACCTGCATAACGAAAGTGGCAAATCCAAAACAATGAGGCAGCAGACACAGCATTTCCACTTCCCTCCTCGATGTCCTTGTTTTGACGCTGCTGAGGCTGGTCCCGGTGCGACACATAAAATGCCTCTCGCTGTTTTCCTCAGGCGCTTATGCAAACCCCAGACCACAGCTCACTCGGCTCACCTCTCCTTGGCAACTAAATCCTGGTGTAGTTTGGTAGGCAGCATACCACTGTGGCCCTGGTAGAAGAGGCGCCAGCAGGGGGTGGGGGGACCTTTATAATTAACGTCCATCTTGACAAAGCATTTCAAACTTTATCGCAGTGATCATGAACGAACCATAGCTGGGGTGGGCCACTCCATTCCACCCCAATCTTAAGTACTATGAGGTCCATGTCCTATCAAGTACAAGTCTCATCTGGATACTGTGGACAGTTCTGGGCTCCACACTTCAAGAAAGATATCGCTGCTCTAGAGGCAGTTCAGAGGAGAGCAACCAGACTTATTCCAGGTCTGAAGGGAATGTCCTACTGAGAGACTGAGGAACTGAACCTTTTCACCCAGGAACAGAGGAGACTACATGGGGACTTGATCCAAGTCTTCAAAATCATGAAAGGCATCGACCACATCAAACCAGAGGAGCTTTTCCAGATCAACAGGGACACACGCACCCGGGGACACAAATGGAAATTGGACATCAAGACATTCAAGACGGAAAACAGGAGACACGTCTTCACACAGAGAGTCGTTACAATCTGAACAAACTCCCCAGTGATGTGTTTGAAGCTGAAAATTTGGGAACATTTAAAAACAGACTGGATAGGATCCTTGGATCACTCAGTTATTAATGGACACCTAATGAGCACGATGGGTCGAATGGCCTCCTCTCGTTTGTAAACTTTCTTATGTTCTTATTTTTCTTAAGTGCTGCTCAGCACATGATGGAAAAGCACAAGTAGGAACTGAAAGACAGGAGCTCCCAGTTTCGGAACCAGGGGGAATAGATTCTTCAGTGCAACAAGCAAACTTCACCAAGGAGGGGGCGGGGTTGGGCTGACAGTTCTGGAAATGCATGGCAGCAAGATTGGCAGCTACCTGCACTTCACCCTGAGAGATGAGTAGCACAGATAACATCAAAACAGTGGGCTGCACACACAGCACTGATTCCTGTAAGGGGCTTATATTTATAGACAGGTGTCAAAAACCAAGACAGGAAGTGAACTGTGCAAACACTGCACCATAAAGAAGCAGAAGCCGGTGCATTGCTTTGAAATCCAGTCGCCAGTCTGTACACATGTCAAAGCAACATCAAGAATAAGATCAAAAATAGTTTGAAAACATAACAGACAACCAATATCAGGAGCTGGGCAGCTTGTAAAACCTGTAAAGGATTAAAACACGCTGGGCAAGTTTGGCCCTTATTTTTCCGCCAGGCTGCTCCTCAGCTCGGGAGTCTCGGGGTTAATGTTGACCTGGGGTGGCATCATCAGGGGCACCATCACGCAGACGGGTTATTCATAGAGGGGAAGGTACTACACCCTTTGATTAAAATATAATCATACTAACTGCTTTTAATTAACAACATCCATTTGTAGAAATAATTAGTTTGCTTTGATGTATTGGTGGGGTATAACATGGTGGGGTATGAGGGAGGGTGCAGCGCTTTATGGTTTACCTTGATGGGCTGTCTGCTGTGGAACACGTACCCTCGCCACAACGTCATCACCTGTAAGAGACACGGCACAGCTCAGTTTAAGACAACTCTCCCCAAAATATCTGGCAGCTACACCAGAGCTGCCAGTCTCAGTGTGTCCATCTAATCAAATATGAAAGTCCACACATGACCGCAGCAACGCCTAGAGCCTCCAGGCCAGCGGACGGTGGGTTCATTTGGGCATAGAAGGGAACAGGCAGGTGCCCTGTGTGTTGGCCGTGCTCTTGGTTTTCCACATTTGTGAAACAAGACCGAACAGTGTGAAAGGCTGCTGCAACTCAAGTGCCAGTACAGTCCTGTTCACTGAGCTCCACCTGCTGGTGGTAACAGGTAACTGCATATTGTCAAGGGTGTGAATCAGATCTAGGAAAAATACTGTTATAACTTATACTATACTAAAATGCATCAAAGTTATGCCAAGAAATTAATTATAACCAAAACAATAACAGCCAATTATTTGGTCCACCCTTGACACAAGTTACACAAAAATGTGTTTGCTCAGTTTGTCAGTGTCATGAGGTCAGCACAGACTAGTTCTCAGGATAGTTAGCCACTGCCTTAGCTTAGTTTAGTTAACTTCTTTTCCTAAAAAAATTCTTAATCAGATCGATAACAAAAAAATACGAAATTTTCACTTGCTTGACAAGAGACTTCAACTGAAAACAAGTGCTGGTTGAATTCACACTGCTAGAGGCCTGGAGAGCAGGGGGCGGGGTTGGGCTGACTGGAATAGCGCACAACTCCAGCACCTGGGAGTCACAGGAGCTTCCGGATTCCATTCCACCAGAGTTACTTCCTCCTTCGTGTAACTACACCTGTTTAATATTTTGCTCCAGGTGCTTCACAGTACAATACACAGTATACACAGTGCAAACTCTCCCCAAATTTCCCCAGAGGATCCAAATCAGATTCCTGCAGTGGGTGCATGACATGTGAGAGAGAATCAGTCGTGGGCTGTAGACTCACAGTTCTGTAGAGAGGGGTGTGTGTGTGTGAGTATGTGGTTGTGTGTGCATGCTTGTGTGTGTGTGTGTTTGCGTATTTGTGTGTGAGTGTGTGTGTTTTGTATGTACGTGCTTGTATGTGTTTGTGTGTTTGCACACCATGACACACAGCCCCTGGGGTTGCAGCCCCCAACTGCAAGACTGTGCAGTTTTCACACTTCACAGCAAAGGAAAACAAGTCAGACGTGCACCTGTCTACAGCTGAGCTAGAACTGAACTGGGTGGAGCTCACCTCAGCCTGCCGCCTCACCCGAGCCCTGGCCTCGATTGAAGAGATAACTGAATTAGGCTCATTAGGCTTTTCTTAAAAAATATTATATCATTCATTTCAGTGAGGCAAAATGGGAAACCAGACTTCAAATGTGAAACTATGTGCACAGTAGCATTTACACTTAAAAAATATATATTCAAAACTCTCTCTCTTGGGTTGAACTTGAGCCCAGTCAGGCACCAAGTCAACAAAAGCCGCAGTACTACTGAGAGCAGGGGCCGGTCTGCCTGTGTGGGCGACACAAGGCCGATCTGTAGCGAACAGGCCCGGTCACAGCCCAGTCTGGCCACATATCAGCACTGCTGCCCTCCAGTGCCTTTCCCTCTACAGTCCTTACACTGAGGGGGAAAACGAGGCACAAAATAAAATCTCTAGAACTGGATTGTTTCCCATATCCTGACTTTGCCAAGTTAACCACCGGCCAAACATCTACAAGTGGTCTACCAGCTGGGAAACTAGGCCTACAGAATGCAGGGTTTGGAGGTTTGGTGTGTGTGCGTCGGGGAGAGGAGCTTGGTGTAAAACCAGTGCGAGACAGTGTGCCAGTCGATCCCAAAGGCAGTCTTGGGGTTCGCGGAGCTAGGAGTACAACAACAGAAAGAATATGAAATGGGGGTGAATGCCCTAAATGACCTAAATGAAAAACCTCCCTGCAGCCCCTCCAGGGCAGACCCTCAAGGAGAAGAAGAGATTCCCTTCTCGGCTCCTCAGCTCTGCATCTACCCGCAGACATGGAGCTGAGCGGGTCGACTCCGTGTTTGATGTGTGCAGCAGTGTGGTCTGGGGCTCTGCACTGTACTGCTTCAGTTTCGCACAGTGTGGGCGTCCTGGCAGCAGCTGGCTTCCAGGAACAGCATGGGCCCCCTCCTCCGTGCCCTCCCCACTGCCTCTAACACACCAGGGCCTGCTGAACGGAGCTGGAGAGCTGGAGAGCTGGAGAGCTGTGCAGGAGCAGTGCTAGTGACCTAATGACTTCATCGTTAACTGCACACAGAGCAGCTATAATTTGGTCGCAGCATGACTCTTGAGTTTTGGGAAGGCACTGCAAGGACACGAAGGAACTTTTTTTATGTGCTTAATGATCACCAGGAGCCCAGCCCAGCAGACCAACAGCCACACTCACCAGAATCCTCTCGTCAGCCTTGGTCCTGGAGTCGTTCAGGTGGACTCTCTTCATGAACTGGATCTTCTGGGGCCTCAGGAACTTGGCGATGCTGTCTACACAGGGGGACACGAGAAAGGGAAAGCAGGGATTTAGTTCACCGCCAAAGACAGACAGTGTCAGCATCCCTCTCAGACAGGGGCACTCGCTCCGCAGTGTGATGGTTGGCAGCGGATAAACCAGTCTTTACATGCCTTTACTCCTAATGTGCAGCGCGGCCTCTTACTGTGCCCAACCAGCTGCAGCCACAGAGATGTGCTGTTCCAGTCCATACTGTAAACATGCTGGACTGTGTTCTCTAACGTGCTCATCCTGGTATTTACTCACCGCAAGTGAGTGCTTGTGCGTAATCTCCACTTAATAACAGACAGAGCCTTGGAGAGAGTCTGGCCAGCTGTCTTCAGTGCAACCTGAAAGCGGTACACTTACCAAATGTCTTCTTGCCACCGAGCAGACCTAAACATGCAGAGTAAGCAAAAAACAAAAGCGTGCCACAAGATGACACTGCACACCGGCAAAGACGGCCTCTCGACATCCATGATACACAAAAAACAGTTCTACAAGACAGATAAGAGCAAGTGGACAGAAAGTGATGTGCAAGAAAAGCAGTGAGTAGAAGAATGACAACAAAATGAAAGGGATGTGACGCTTACTTGCTGGAATGGACATTGTTACAGGTGCACAAATGGATTTAAACGCAGTCAGAGCAACTGGCGGAGGACACGACCTCTGCGGAGGGTACAGCACGCCTGACAAGAGTGTTGCTACGTCCAGCTTCTTGTGAATGGAGCGTGCCGTATGACACAGGTGCTGCTCCCCCCGGCATCTGCAGATCTCCAGCACCCACTGTTGTCTTGTTTCGCTTGCAGTGGGCGACTCTGGAGGCTGCGTTTCCTCGACAATGACTGGCACTCATCCCCCACTGCGCAGTCTGCCATTGCTGTCTGTTCTTTTTATGTGCCCTTGCATTCCATTACAGCATAACACAAGACTGAGAGGAGAAGAAATGAAGAACTACAACAACGACGACACCAAAAAGGATGGCTCACCTTGGAGGCAGTATGGGATTTCTGCATTGCTGTTGGTAGCCATCGCTGCACAAATCTGTTTGCAAGAAAGCACAGCCGCCTGCAGAGCACTCTGCTGAAGGTGAGGCACAGACTACACATCCTGCTACCAAAACCACACTCAGAATGAAACAGTATTGTCTGCAAGAGGAAGTGACTCCCCCGGGTGCACGTCACCTCTGGCGGCCCTGTCACTGCAGCAGGACGCCCTCGCACCACGTCACGATGCAGTACCGATGCCAGCAAGGTGCACATGAGTAAGACAGGGACGCAGGGTTGGGTTACATCCTCAATAGTAGACCCCCAACCCTCCACATAAAAATACAAGGTGATGGCCCTCTGGAGGGGTCAGTGGCAGAGGACTGAGGAAGGCCCCCTTTCTCAGGCTCCAGATGCTGAGGGCGGCCATTGTTAGGTCATAACACGTCCATTCCTTTCAAATGTCCTTCTTGGTTTCTGCAACAACTAATAAAGATGTGAACTAGATTTTGTTGTTGTTGTTGTTGTTCTGTGATGAGTGGGAGCTGATTTGTGATTTTTGTGAAATCACTGCAGTTTTTTTCTTAGAATATGAAGGCACTTGTCTTGTGTTGGAACACAATGGGGTAATAATATTTATAAGCCCCAAATGGTCCACTGTAATAACTCTGCACCCCTGAGGCCCGGGCTTGTAGTGGCTCCTCCTCCCAGGCTCCTGCACTCCATCATGGGTGCTACAGCCAACAGCTGTTTCTCCTGCTCACTACACAGGAATACAACAAAAACCTCTGTTTAAAGTTCATTAAGATGACGTAAATGATAATATCCTACACCAAATAACTAAAGTACCTATCAGTCATAAACAAGTAAAGGTTTGACAAGATAATATATATACCCTGGAGAACACCATTATACATATCCTGAAGAGAGAAATAAAATAATACCCTAATATATCATATAATCTCTTGAGCTTTAAATGGTTCCTTGATAATGTTGAAACATGATATAAACATGTTTTCATTCTGACAAATTAAACTTAAAGAGAAGTGTTAATTGCAATTATAAAAATCCATAATCTGTACAAAAATATAAATGGAACATGCAACTATTTCTAATATCAATTGAAGTCAATTGAAATACATTAATTAGGCCCTAATCTATGGATTTCACGACTGGGAAAACAGATATGCATCTGTTGGTCAGATATACCAATACTAAGGTAGGGGTGTGGATCAGAAAACCAGTCAGCATCTGGTATGACAACCATTTGCCTCATGCGGCTTGACATCTGTTTTGCATAGAGTTGATCAGGCTGTGGAATGTTGTCCCACTCCTCCTCAATGGCTGTGCTGGATATTGGTGGAAACTGGAACATGCATGACACTGGCATGGTTACACATGGTTGTGTGGCCTGTTGGATGTTTTAGAGTGGATTTTTATTGTCCCAGCTTAAGGTGCACCTGTGTAATGATCATGGTGTTTAATCAGCTTCTTGATATGCCACACCTGTCAAGTGGATGGATTATCTTGGAAAAGGAGCTAACAGGGATGTAACAAATGTGAGTAAGAGGGTGAAATATGGAAGAGTATAGAATATTGCTGGAATATTTTATTTCAGCTCATGAAACATGGGATCATCACTTTATCTGTTGCATTTATGTTTGTTCAGTAAATAAGAAAACATTTCTGAATCTCTAGTGAACTCTCACTACCCAGAGTGCTTCTCTAATGTTCTGTTGTAATGAAGTGGTGGGGCTCTCTGTAGAGCAGACACATTAGATGGCTCTACAGGTGACATAGTGGACTTCTTCTGTATGACTTAGACATAAACAGAGTTTAAGTTTAAACAAATTCTACATCCACTGGTCTCCAAATAAATGGAAGTTTCCTTTAAATCAGGTCTTAAATATATTGATCTGGATTTAAATACTTTTACCATACTCGGCAACATTATGTGTGAGCAGTCGTAACATTCTTTAACCTAAACCTGTGGTTTCCGACCTTCATCCAGGAGGATCGCCGTGTCTGCAAGTTCACTTTAGACGGGATGTCAGTTACTCATCTGAACGATATCCACATATAGCTGAAGATTGACAGGCCTGACAAAAGACTCAAATCAAGTGCTTCAAGTAAACAGATACATATCTATAGAAGACTCCAGGAACAAACCTGGCTTTACAAAAGGGTCTCGTCTGAGCAGTAGAACTAATCTAATCATGTTACAGCATAAACAGTTCAGCACAAATCCAGCAAGGCTCATATAAAAACCAACGAAAAAGCACACTAAACATGAGATTAGGTCAATTTCTTTTTTTATTAGCTGTACAGCAATACATTCTCCATCCCAGCTGCTTTATGTGTGCCCACCCCTCCCCACCCTAATAAATGTCTTTGTAATGTTGGCTTTCGACCACTGAAAAATTCACACAGTACAGCTAAGTACAAAAATGCATCAACCTAGAATTTTAAGAGCTAAACCAAAAAACAAAACAAAAAAGAAAAAAAGCAATTTAAATGCAATACATATAACAGAGGAAATTCCATTTTGAATCAGCAAAAATGATGTTCTGTAAAAGCTTACATATTTTAACAAGTGACAAACTTTATACAAGCATCCTTCCCCACCCTTGCCCTCCCCCAGCCCCTTTTCACATTTCGTTTTATTCAGGACCCCCCAACGCACGCCACAACCAACCCGTTTAGTTTAATTACAGACCCAATTTTCAGCGTCAGGGTTAACCTTGCTTGCTTACCAACCTGACTGAAACTGGAAAACAAGGTTGATTCCACACAAACAAAACGATGGCCTCAAATGTCGTTTCTTTATATATAAAAAAAAAAAAAAGTAGTTAAAAGATTTGCTCTCCAATGTTGTCAGTTAGTGTGCTCTCAAACATCCCAATTCCTTTACCTGCAAGAAATTAAACAGAAAAGAAAAAGAAACCGAGAAGAACATAAGTGGTGGGGGGGCGTGAAAGGAAAAAGGGGTTTTAAAATGGATTTCCTACATGATTTAATAGTAAATTTTGCACATTTACACACTACAGATTGAGACAGCTTTCCTCAGCGGAAGTCCAAAGCTACTGTTAAAATGGTTTTCTTCCAGCATTTACAAGGTCTTAAATCACTATAAAAAGATTAAAATGTAAAAACAAACGGAAAAAAAATATATTTACAAGCAAAACTAGCCGAGATGCTTTTGTACAACATAATATTGGAGGCTTTTTAATATTGCGACGCCATTCTTCCTAATCTGTTCAAATGAGCATTCATTTTTCCCCTTCATAATCTGTAAAAGATAATTAATTAAAGTAGGTCAAACACACAATTATGCAAGGCTTTCCGAATGTTTGAACAGGACTCCCTTCGGAAGGAGGGAAACAAAAATAAAGAACGGCTCCCCTCTCCCTACAGCAGTGAATTACATCCAGGACTGTACAAAGCATCTTGCAAATTCAGGTTGAGCGCTGTAAAATCTTAACATCTGTTCCATTCCCACCTCTTATGCATTTCCAACATTTTCAAGACACACAGCAGGAATACATAGTTCATTATTACATTACATTTTTGTTTTCCATTCATCCAATAAAAAAAGCAACCTTCTCCTCAACACAGTAACTTCTAACAGCTCCAAAACAGGGATGAAGTGGCCTGAACAAAAGGGGAGACCCAAAAGAGCAAAATTGAAAAGAAACCAGGAGTTACGGAAAATAAAATGTAGAAGATTAAAAGAAAAAGTACAGGGAGGGAGAGAGAAGAGAAACACAAATGCAGCTAATTAAAATAAAAAATAAAATAAAAATTAAATAAAGCATGAAGTCACTTTTCTCCAAACATCCCAGGGCTATTTAAAAAAAAAAAAAATACAAAAAAAAATACAAGGGGTTGGGGAGGAATAAAACAAAATAAAAAGGGAGGTGGGAAATGAAAATAAGTCAAGGATTAAAGGAACACGCAGACGAGATGGCTACAGGACTCCCATCACCGGTCCATCATGCTGAGAATCATCTCGGGTGTCAGGTCTCCGTTGGGAGCCGTATCGACCACGGGCAGCTGCACAGCCTCGCTCTCCGGCTCCTCCGCGGCAATCTCCGGCTCCTTCTTCACCTCCACGATGATGTTCTCAATGGTGCCCGTGCTCTCATCCTCCACCTGGATGATGGCTGCTGCTGCAGGGGAAAGGGGTATTCATACATTTTCCTTTAAAGAGAAATAAACATCTAACATCTTCACTTCCTTTATGTCCTGCCACACCCATCACTGCCACCCCCTCCCTGAACTAGACCCCCAGAGGGATGAGGCCACACTCAGTTGGAACCGAGACCTAGACCTGCAAGTCATCCTTTCGTTTCTGGAGTGCCTGTCCATGAAACCGAGAAGCCTTTTCCACGCTCTTAAAACTTTTTTTTTTTTTTTCTCTAAATCGAATCCTGATAAACCTGCAACACAGTGCTATAAGAGCGACCTGCCACCTCGCAAAGGAGTCAACCGGCAATGCCAAACTTACGAGGGGCTGTTTTTGGCGCGTTAGCCTTGCCGGGCGGTCGGCCCCGTTTCCTTTTGGCCGGGGGGAGCTGGGCCGGCACAGGGGTGGGTGGCTCCTCATCCACCTCCACCACATCGCCCTCGGACGTAGCCAGGAGGTCATCCTCATCCTCCTCGTCGATGTCATCAAGCTCAGGGTCCACATGGTCATCTGGGCAGGGAAGCAGATGGGTTTAACAAATGCTCAGGTGCTGATACAGTTTGGATCTAGAAGGTTCTCTACCAAGGTAGAAGGCCTTGCTGGATTACAAAAGTATTTCAGTTAAAATAAAAATGCAAGACCATAGTTATGTGCTTCATCTGTTAGTTTCTTTTTTGGTTTTGTAACTTAGCAAATGGCTTCTGAGCCTTTCATTGTGCAAGACGTGGTTTGCTTCATTTCTGTCTCACCCCCACAATGCTGCAGACAAGACTGACCCATTTTCACCAAAGTAAGGGGGGGGAATTTTCAACGCCCCCTCCTCCTGTCGGGGTCTCTTACCACTATCGTCATCCTCGTCATCCTTTTTGCTTCGCATTTTCTTCTTCCTTCCCACTTTGCTCTTCTTGGGAGTTCCTCCATTCTCCCCTTCCACAGAGTCTGGCCCAGTGCAGTTCTCCGCGTGTCTCGCCATGGTGTTCTGAAGGGAAGACAAATAGTTTAAAATGAAACACTGGCTTCAAACCATTACTAAGCCCCCAGCAACTTTCCAACGGACAATTATTTAACTATTTGTTGAGTTCTTTCCTAAAACCATAAATACACTACAATGCCCCCTATCAATTAGATATTAAAGAAAATACTACAGAAGACGTCGTCATATTACACAGGGACAACACTACAGCAGAAGAAAAAGCAAAAATCAGATCTACAAATGCTGCCATCTGCACATTCCAGTACTTACCCTGCGTGTAAAGGTTTTGCCACATTTGGTACACACGAAGGAAGTGGGCACAAAATTGGGGTCATGGTAGCGCCTGAAGTGCATGTCCAGGAGCTGCTTCTGACGGAAGGTTTTGTCGCAATGGCTGCAGGCATAAGGCTTCTCTCCCGTGTGAGTGCGTTTGTGCATGACCATGTGGCGCTCCTGAACACAAACATATGACACAGGCACGTTAGGGACAAGAGAGGAAAAAGGCGCTTCAAAAAAGAAAAATACACAAAATAAAAGAACAATTTTTGAAGTCCTTATGGAAATGATGCACAAGCTTGAGTACACAGGCACACACGACACACGGCGAGGGTGGAGGTCACCCAGCAGGCCCGATATACCCCCCTGCCCCTCACCTGTCGACAGGCATACTCGCACTGGTCACACTTGAAGCGCTTCTCGTTCTTGTGGGATTTCTGGTGCTGGATGAGGGCGTAGCGCTCGTGGAACACAGCCTCACAGTAACGGCACTTCTTTCCCTGCTCGATGTACGAGTGCTGCTTCCTCAGGTGAACGCCTGCAGGTGCACGGGAGGAAGGTTTGAACAGGACTAGCCATCCCCACACTGCCCACCCCGAACTGACTACAGTAATGTGGAATGCCATGCCATGAGTAAAAATAAACCATCCTACAGAAAGACCGGCAAACAGACTGTTGAGCTCCCACCTCCCACCCGTTTACAAGCCCACATCCTTACCTAGGTCACTCTTCCTGGCGATGACCGTATCACAGTGTGGGCAGTGGAATTTGGCCACATTCTCCGTGTGTTTCTGCAAAATGTGCATCTTCATGGTGCCACTCTGGGTGAAGCGTGCATGGCAGATGTAGCACTCATAAGGCTTCTCTCCTGCAAAAATCAATAAAAAATAAAATAAAACCCTCAGTTCAGTCCTTGCAGCTACAGCTGACCAGCCTTGCCTAAATAACTGACAAGTGCTGGCAGCTCTCCTGATGCCGAGCTTCAGAGCAGTCTGGAGGTCGGGGGCAGCGCAGGAGTGGATTGGAGTTAGTGGTCATTACCTGAGTGGGTCCTCATGTGTCTCTTCAGTTTGTAGGTGTCCCTGCTGGCATAGCTGCACAAGCTGCACTGGAATGGCCGCTCTCCGGTGTGGGAGCGGATGTGGCGCTTTAATTTACTGACCTGCCAAAAGAGGAGAGCCAGTCACCAGGATGCACGAAGCCACCTAGGCAGCCTGCACAGCACTGCCACCTACCTAACCTGGTTCTTAATGGAGCACGGTTGTGTGCCAATGCGACTTTGACATGCCCACCAGCCGACACTGCAGAGGCGTTTGCTTATCAACAGCACTTGGACCAAAGCATTATCATTTAGATCCCAGACATGCAACCCACCCATCTCCCATATCCACTGTTCACACACAGCTTCCCTGTAACAAGGGCTGAAGGCATTATCAGTCCACATCCAAGCATCACAAGCACTACGAACAGCAGAGGAGCCCCTTACCTCTACACTGGCATAGTCGCACATAGAGCACTTGAACGGTTTCTCATGGGTGTGCTTGTAGCGGCGATGTCTGACCAGCTCCCCGCTTGTCACGAACGCCATGTCACAGTCAGGGCACTTGTGCGGCCTGGTTCCTGTAGAAGATCAAAGGACTCAGACTAGGCTTAATGTTCTGATTTTTTTTTTAAATAGTTTAATAAACAAGTGTACACAACCTCCCTGAGACTCTCAGTGCCTGCACCTACCTGTGTGGGTGTTCAGATGGTTGCGCAGCAGCGTGACGGTCCTGAAGGCCCGGCCGCACAGGTGACACTTGTGGGGCCGCTCATCAGTGTGGCTCTTCATGTGCCTGTCCAGGTTGGACCGGCGAGGGCAAGTGTAGCTGCACAGCTCACACTGGAATGTCTTCTTCACTCCTGTATTGGGAAGCACCAAGTAAAGGTCACACCATCAGCCTTCACGCTCAGGCCGCAGACGTCAACCACGAGATGGACTGTGCTGGGGAACTAGAGAGCATCAAGCACACCACACAACCTACTGGAAACTAAATCACCAGAATTCAATGCAGAAACAAAATTAAACTGATATCAGGCTCCCGTCCCTTTGAACCACACAAAATATTCAGGCCGTGCCTTGGACCCAGTCCCTGTGCCTTACCTTTCTTCTTGATCTTAGTGGGCTTGGGCGGTTTCATGTTGCCCACCACCTTCTCTGCGTTGACCTCCGACAGCAGCCCCTCCTGCTGCTCCTCCTCAAAGTCATAGACTGACACATCCATGTCTTTGCCCTCCTCGGTGTTATAGCGCAGCTTGCTCTTTTTGACCTTCTTGACCTTCTTGACCGGGGGCTGGTAGTCGGGGTCCTTGGCCCAGGAGCTGTCTTCGTTCTGCTGCTGCTGCTGCTGCTGTTGCTGCTGCTGCTGGAGCTCTTCCTGCTCCACGGTCTCCACCTCCCCATTGGCCCCCACTTTGACCACCTGGAAGCCCTCGGGAAGTGGCAGGGTGTGGCAGATGACTGGCTCTCCCTCCTTGGGCATGTTCTCGTAGGTGCCCTGCAGCTCATCCACAGTGGTGGTGCTGACAGGCACTGAGACAGGCACTGGGACCTGCACCAGCTGCAGCTCGCCCAGGCTGATGGGCTGCTCCTCCATGTTGACCACCTGCAGGGTGATTATTTGGGTGTCGTCCACCGTGGTCTCACCGGCCTCCGGGTGCACGGCCGTCTCCATCACCTCGGTCTTCATCTGCAGCAGCGTGGGGTCCAACTGCTCCATCATCACCATCTCCACATTGCTGTTGACGTTCACGTTGACGTCCTGCACCATATCCACCTCTCCGCCGGGATGCTGCTCCTCATCCCCATCGGGTTGGCCCTGGATCATCTCCCCCACCTCCTCCTCTGCACCCCCCTCTCGTCTCCGCTGGTAGGTCTTGCGCTCCTTCCCCTTGAAGGCGTCGCCCTCATCCACGACCGTCTCAGTTGGTTCAGCTTCCATGGGAATAACCTAGGGGTGGCAACGCAGAGCAATCAGCCAGCATGCACGGGAAACACCATTTTGTTTTGGACTACACTTTGAGGTAATGACATTTTCTTAAGTGCTTGTCTATGGCAGTGACTGGCTTTATGGTCTTCTTAACATGGAGAAGCATTAACTGTGCTAATGTAAATTAAAAATGTCAGGGACTTAAGTTTCTCCTATAGATGGAGTCAAATGGTTTATTTTGCCATGGCACATTTTAATAATGCAGTTTACACAATTTAAAAATTAACAGTACTGCATAGGGTATATGTACAGAGATGGAGAGATCCCATGCTCAAGCCTTTACACATACAAGTTTGCAAACTACCAACTTACTTCACTGAGTGAGCTGCATAATTAGAGCTCCTGGAAACATTTTAACAGATGTGACAGATGCCAGCGAATCATAAACCCAAGCTATTTGGGTTAATGGTGCATAATTGTGACATTATACACATTGACATTAATGATAAGGACTGATCTAAACTGCTAACTGCATCTCTAGAGAAGAGGTTACCTTAAGCATGTTTTTGTTATGCATCAGGCAAAATTACACATCCCCTTGTATTTGCATTTCAGCCAAACCCATTACAGCATGTTAAGAGGATTGTACGTCCTGTATAAGGAGAGGGGGGAAAAAAGATTTCTAAGCAACAATGTTTACCCTAACGAAAGCCATTAGAAAGACTCTCCAGGGGGGAAGTAAGATTGGAAGCTATTGTTACAGGGTTTATTATTTTTCCTACACTGGGGCTTTTATCACTTTTTTACTAGATGATTCCAATGAATGTGAACCAAAAGGGCTTGCACAGAGGCACAACACACACAGGAAGCTCTTAAGGGTGTACAGAAGAGTCCCGACTGTATAAATGATCATGTCAGTTTGGTGGTTCATGGAAAAACATTCTTACTTCTCGTTATGGACACTAACTAGATAAATAGCCTACTGATTCAGGTCCATCCATCTATTTATTGGAGGAAGCTAAAACTCTTATTTACAGACTGCAGAGGTCTCTCTAGGCAACGGGAGGCTGAACCAGATCTGAATCCAGCTCAGCGCAGCTGTCATGAGCCGCCCAGCCTCCTCTATAGATTACCTGCACCAGTAATGAAAACTTCATCTTTCTAGATCTGTGGCGTCTGTGCTGACCTCAGCTGTGGGAGACTCAAATACCTGCCTCTACTCTCCTGACCGATACCTACACTTCCACCTGCAGAGAACAAGTTGTCAACATGTATTAGACAATGCATCTGCACAACTCACACTCACCTCCTGCCTTATATAGGAGCTGGATGAAAACATTTACACTTACCCTCTCCCACAGAAAAGAGGGAGTACATCAGTTGCCCTAAATGCCAAACCATAACATAGCAATGATGTCCTTATATTAACTGGTGCTCGCTAACCTGATGCATTTTTAATTCTACCCTGTCAGACTACCACTAAAGGGGGGGGGGGGTTATTTCACATTTTTAAATAGTTTCTGTAGGACATCACTAAGCATCAGCAACAAATTCTGCAACCAGGGCACAAGCTGATGTGTGCTTGTTTATGCACAGATAAATCGGCTAATGTCAGGGTTGTGTAATTATTTACCACGAAATGCACTGTAGTCATCCTATGTATATACATTATTCAGCCACTGGCTAATAGGGAAACTGCTCGTTTAGAGGGGGGGTGTTTTCAACCCATCTGTGCAGAATGGCTGCAGAATGTGTCCATCACAGTTCCTCATCTTAAACCGTAGATATCATATGGCTTTGATTTTAAAGGCAACCAATGTTCAGGTAAATAAAGGGATTTTGACGCCACTTTTTTGGCAGTTATGTGTGCAGTTTCAGGAGCGGCAGAACATAAGTAAAACCGAAACAATTTCACAGTTGTTTTTTGCACGGTGTGGTTGATTATCGAACAACCGCACATGAACTGATCCTTAACTTTCTTAACTGCCATAGCTGTCGGTAGCTGCACAGACGGCACATTAACCAGGAAGACGCTGGTAAATCAAACTGTCCAACGAATAACCCATTTCCCCCTGTGCGAGTTCACAACATTAACTGAAACATTATGCAACTTATATCGCCCACCCCACTAAACTGCTCTTTAAGTGCAGTCAGAGCATATCCATACCTGTTCTTAATACTGACACGTACATACATCACATGTGTGGTTTGTGGATTCAGGTACGGCGTGTAGATGCATAGACCTATACAAGGAAGACAGAAAAAGCCGTATACCTTATGCAAAGGGATATAGGGGTGTAATGTTTGCATGGGACGTTCCCCAATTTTCAGTCCATGCAGTATTTTCTTTGCTGCACAACTGGACGAGTTTCAGATGTATTATTTTGTATATATGCAATGCAATTCAAGTGTACATGTAAATGTGCAGTTTGCAGCTCATTTCACTCCTGCCAGCCTGTGTCCCCATCATAAATCCTGTTTTTGTAGCAGCCGGATTGTAGAGGGAGCTCTACACTGTTTATCCCCTCTCGCTAGGTGGAAAGGTGGTCTGTGTGAACAAGTGATCGGTCACCAGGCTGCCAGGACTGTGCACAACATTGCATAGGTAGGTGGGGGGGAAAGCGGGAATGGCGAAAGAGCACCGAAAAAAACAGTAATCGGTTGCTTTTTTTTGGTAAGGAATAATCGACAGTCTTATTACGCTGCTCTCCGTGTAAAATAAGATTACGTATCTGTTTTTTCCGAGGCCAGTCGAGTCTTTATTCGTATGTCCAACGTACGATGTCGTAACTGCAGCCATCATTTCCTGATCGAGACTCTCACATTAGGAGCGTGTTTTAACGCCGTTTGGGAAATAAGCTGCACACTTTTAAACACACGGCAGGGACGGGACGGGCAGGGAAGGGCTGGGCGGAGGGTGAGCAGCGCAGAGCGGCGGTGCAGCCGGGCGCCGAGGGGGCTGCTGCGCCGCGTTTGTTTATCGGCAAGGGTGGAAGAAGACGCGACCCGAAAGCGCAGACTTGGGCGGAAAACGCACTTTGGACGCAGGGATCGGCCGATCGATTGGCAATGGCGGACCTTAACGCTGCAAAAAGCGAGGATCTGGCAGTATTTTATGTTGCTTTATTCTCCGGGATCAATTATTCCTGCGAGCGGCGGGTTTCTCGCTCTCTCTCTAAAGAGGAAACAAAGAAAAAAAGAAAATGGACGCCTGGCCTAAACATGCCCTCAAAACAACGAAGCCTTTTGAAATCCATCCATAGCGAAATATCAACTAAATAGGATCTTAAAAGCCTAAATACTTGAACATTATCCCGAACTTCTGGGTTATAAATGTTTTTTCCTAAATTTTCAATAACGATAGAGGGAGACAAACACCCCCCGCCAGCCGCTTAGACCAGGAGCCCCATCGTGACACCTAGAGGCCGGTTAAAGCTCCTGCAAAAATCCCCCCTTTTTCTGAAAAGTAACGCGGTTTTACCTGTGTTTCTCGGATTGTTTTCTCCTTAATTTCGAGTTCAAGCCCAGGACCTGGTCTGGGATCTGTCGGCGACGGTGTAGAAACGCGCCCTTCTCCTTCGGCCGTTTTAATCCTCTCCCGCTTTAGCAGAGTAGGCTCTGCACAAAATGGCGGCCTGGAGCCGGGGAGTGCGCCTGCGCGGAGCGGTTCGCCCAGCCGGGGCGGGGGGCGTGGGCAGGGGGTGAGCACAAGGCATTGTGGGGATTGGCCGAGCCGCGCTACTTTTGAATCCAGCGTCATGGCGTCACAGGCCGGGCCTCGGAGGAGACGGGGCGCACAGGAGGGCGGTGTCGGGCCGCCGGCGTCACAGTGCTTTTACACCCGTGTGTCGATGCGTTGGGCCTGCTCTCAGGGCGCCAAGAGCGGGTCAGGAAGTAACGAGGAGCTGCATGATACGTGCAGGTGCTTGTGCACACCGCAGAATAATGTATTTCCACTTCCTCATTGTTCGAAGGGGCCCTTGGGTTATGCAATGCATCTGTGGGATTATATGAATAATACAGTACAAACAGTAGTTTCTGAAAATCGACTTAATGTGTTCATCCATTAATCACAGTCACAATGCTATCACTACATTTGAGTCTTATTATATATGCGTTTGTAATGCCAGACATGTTTATAAATAAGATTTTGTAATAATTCATACATTGCATATAGGTATATTAAACAACTAAGTACTGAGGTATTTAAAACCTATGCTCCACTAGTTCAATTTCCCTACAAAATGACATTTTTTCAGCTTTAGTATATCTAGCCATGTGCTGGCTTGTGCAAATGTTGGCCAAGAAAAAGAGGATCAGTTAAAAGTCTCAAAATGGCGAGAATGTCAGATAACATTTTCAGTTTAAAATGACGCATCCTGTGCAACAAACTTTTTTAAACGAAAATAGACCAGCGATAGATAAAACCTGTGCACCGCTAGAGGGCGTTTATGGCTTTTCCAGGACAGCGTGTGTGAAAGGAGCGGCTGGAAGTGTCCCCCGGCCTGCACACGCCGGCCGCGGTGTTGTGCTGCAGAGCAGTGGGCTACCCCCGGAGTCTGTGCTGCAGTGTGCTGCTGGGCACACGGGCTTCAATCGTCTAAGAGCATCACCCATGTGTTTGAGCCACCCGTCCTAACAATCGCATTACAGTATGTGACCTTGTGGTTTATTTGACTTGTGCCTTTCGCTACTAGATGTGCTTAAGATGCATGCTTTTTGTTCTGCCGTCAAATCACAGCCTAAAGTTGCATTGCATTAGAAGTGGCATTGCCAGTGCAAGCGCTTACATTCCGGAGAACGCCTGCTCCTTAATTCATTTCAGTTCAATTCTTTTCAATGCAAACGCTTTTTTAATCCTTCACATCTTGGGTTTACCCATAACTGGATTTGCATCACTATAGCTGTAGTATAATAGTATGTCAGTTCTGTATGTAAGTGTTATGATGGTAATTGTATGGTAGTGTAGTATGGCGTAGCATGGTAAAAACATGTTAACAAATGTGGTAAAAGCATGGAAAAATTAGGAGAAATACTGAAAAAAAACTTGGTAAAACTATGGGCAAAACCTAGTAAAATCATAGTAAAAATATGGTCAAATCATGGTAAGAGACAGCATGGTCAAATATGATAGTGTCTATAGGACATAGACCATATGGGCCAAAATACTGCACTCCTGTCCCCAGGTGTAGCATGTTGCTTGTTAATACCTTTTTAAAAGAGACCCAGATTTAAATTGTCACATCCTATATCCTCTTCATGTCTCTGTCTCTAGATCTCTTTTGTGTCCCCATTTCTCTATATCCCAATCACGTAAATCATATCAGTGTTCGATCTATTTTATAGCGCCCCCCCCGGAAAAAAACAAAAAACGCAGTGCTGCACACTATCTGCTTTAGAGCTGACATTTACTCTGCGGCAGGAGAATTTAGTTTTAAAGTGTTTTTTTTTTTTTTTTTTAATCTTGGAGAACAGCTTCTATCCTAGGAATGAATAGCTTTGTAATCAGATTTTTTTTTTTTTACACAGAAGCTGTTCCAGGCATTATAGCAATTATTAGTCCATTTAATTCCCAAACCTCCTATATCCCAAAGCTGTCAAAGCTACCCATCCTGTACTGAAACCAGCATGTTATGAAAAAACACAAGCACTTTCTTGGTTTTCTTGGTTTATAGTTTATTTCAGGCAATATCCTTGACAGACAATATATTTTTTTTTATAGAAAAAAACAAAACAAACAAAACTCAAGTGAAATCATTTTAAATCTTTAATGCTGCACAATCTGGAAGTCTTATGTAAAATAAAACAATATACTTAAATCTTTGCTGCAGTTGCTTTGCGTTCACAGCTACACTTTTAATTTTAAATAAAATGTATTTATTTTATCTCATTTATTTATTTTAGTTTAAAACCCTCCCCACCGTCACTTGAGGCACTTAGATTGAAGTGGCTAACATCGCCAAGCTTTAGGTCCGAAGAACAGACGCCTGTATCAGAACCCTGCCTGCTCTGTGGAGCGGTCCCATGGTTGTGTTCCGGAGCGGTTCCACATACGGCGTGCAATACCGCGCCAGGCCAACGCATCAGAGCAGGAAGCTTGTCCCTGCCAGACTGCGAGGGAACTATGAGCGTCACCAGACACAGATCCCCTGTGGTTTCTGATTGGCCAGTCGCACTCCCTGTCTCGAGAGAGGTTTTGTGCACCACAGCTAACAGACTCTAGGGTCAGAGATCAGCAGTGAAACAGCTTGCCAGCAGCAGCATTAAACTAAATTCAATGGTGAACCTCTACAAAATGAAAAAGCAGTGGGATGCTTCAACACCCGTTCTCTCATTCAGGTGTTTTAAAACATGCCAACTTAAATACAATATATTCACCTTCAGTGGAAATTAAAACATAGGAAATGGTTGTTTTGAAATGATAAATTATGTTCCTTCATTGTCTCGTGGTACTGTGTTGGCTTGCTATTTACATCTCCCCCTGAGTTATTAAAGAGACTGCAGAATCCTCTCCCAGTCTTTAAGACACTCCTGTGTGTGACCGGGGTCGTCAGCGGGGTCCAGCCCCCTCCTTCTCAACTGGAGTCCCCCATCCCCCCTCACCCCAACACTGCACACTGAAGCCCCCTCCAGCTTCATCTGAAATTATAAAAGAGCTCAAAGTGCAATCCTCACAGAAAAGGTCTGTGTAAATGAACAGTTTCTTCCCTTTAGTATCGGTCTGTCTCTCTCTCCCGCCGAGTCCTGTCCCCCTGCAGAGTCTTCCCTGACTGTGTCTGTCTCATAGTGCCACGGCGGCCCAGGCAGTCCAACTTTCAGGGAGGGAGGTTGTCCTTAAAAGGCAAAGTCAGGCCACTACATAAGGCAGTAAAGCACTCCGTCTCCGCACTCTTGCCGTTTCCACACTCTCCAGCAATGGTCCACATTATTATTTATGTATAGATGTATATGTGTGGTGTTGTATTTGCTGTTGGGTTTGTGTCCCTAGAATATTCATAAATACTGTTTTCATAATTATCATCAGCACCCTCAACATCGTCGAGATCACCAACAGCCTGCCACTACACACGCCAGCTATCTGGGTCTCTCTGTGTGTGTGTGTATGAGAGAGTGCGTTTGTGTGCATGTCTGTGTGAGAGAGAAAGGGTCTGTGTTTGTGTGTGTGTGTTTGAGAGAGCGTGTGCGTAGCAGGGCTGTGGTGCCAGTATGTGTGGAGAGAGAGCAGCAGGGATGCACTTGGCTCTAGAAGGCTGTGCTGGCCATGCTCCCCGGAGCGAACAGCCTGGGCACCCCATCCTGGCTCTCTTCCACGTGTCGAATCGCCAGCTTGCCCTCCTCACCTGAAAGACAGCACACACAGCTGGGTCACACTCCTGTGACACACACACACAGCAGCATGGCCCATGGGGAATGAACTCTGACTGGGAAACGTAACCCATATTTTGATTAAAGTTCAGTCAACAGTGGTGATTTTGCTGTGCTGGGTAGTACAGCCACACGTAACTTCACTTTTAGGGAGATAAGGTTAACTACATTTTAAAAGTAATATACGCTATAAACAAGTGAGTATTTCCCCATTGAAACCTATGTTATTTAGTGGGAACCTGCCTTTCAGTACTTTGTGGCAGAAAATACGTTCTAACAGGATCCTTTATAAGTGCACCTTACAAAGTTCTGCCACACAAATTGGACTGAGTTGCAGATTTTCTATACAAAATACTAAAAACAATTCCATTCCTGTCAGTATGTGCTCAGCCCCACTCACCCTTGACTCTTGACCTGACCACTCTCCCCCAACTCACCAAAAGTCAGCAGGGCCTGCTTGGCAGCATCTCTGACATCATCTTTGTCTGTCTGGCACAGGTAGACCAGCTGGTCAATGCTCTCTTTGGCCTGAAACACACAGCAGGGAAGCAGTTGGGTAACAGAGATGCCAACCTATATTCCTCACACAGGAGCCAGGCTTCCAGAATTAAACACAAAGCCTTCTGGGAGTCACTCAGAGCTGGCAATTCCACATTCTGTTCTACAGCATCTACAGATGGGGAAGAGTGTTGTTGTCTTTAACTCACCTTAAGACACGCAAGTGCTTTACAGCCCGCAACCCGAGTCTCCGTGCTGTCATCCTCCAGCAGCTCCAGACAGCTCACCAGCGCCTGGGGCAGAGAGGGTTAATAAACAGTCACACAGATGGCACAGGAGATCCTGTCCTTGCACTGTGCCAAGGGCAGGCACACACTGTCACTATACCAAGATCTATAGAGCTGTGGTTTCTGTAAGGGGAAAATCATTAGAAGACCAGCTGATATGGCAGGGGTTCAGGACACACTTCTTAAAATATTCTTCATCAGCACTTCAATTAAACTTGCCTTTGAGGAAGACAGTTGGGACACAAAGTCTGTCCCTTCAGTTGGGAGTAAATGTACTGCAGCAGTCCAAAGACATGAAAACTACATTTGAAAGAATCAGTCTGTGTGGGCTACCAAGCGGTCATTCAGCTCCTACAGTGTGTGAAAAGGTGAGGGTGGGTGTGAGGTTGTGGGAACTGCTCTCACCCTCTCGCGGTGGCGGGGCTGCTCTGCCAGACCGCGCAGGAGTCCGGCCGCAGAACTGCACACCTTCCCCCGCGAGTCCCGCAGCAGCAGGCTGACAGCCCGCAGTCCCTCCCTGCCCAGGCTGGCCTGTGGTGGCCTCCGCAGGGCCTTCAGCAGAGTGTCCTGATCGCCAGTCTGCAGGCTGTGCACCAGCCACACTATGGACACAAGGCAGGGGAGAGAGGGAGGAGGAGGTCAGGTGAGGTGAGGTGGCACAGGGTAACGGGTGGAGTGCCAGCTCTGTTCTCTAGGCTGGGAAGGACTGAATTCATCACAGCAATGTCTCTTTTTGCTGCAGTCACACTAGGACAATTACAGAAAGGTAACAGGTTTCATAGATAGGCAACATCAGCACATTGACTCCCTAGACCTGGTTAGTAGATTTTACAGAAAGCCTTAAATGCTCAGAGGCTAATGCCCCTGCGAACATTGAATAAGTTACTCCAGCTAAGTACAGGGTTTCCCACAGAAATGTGTCCATTACTGAATTGTGAAGTTGGGGGTGGGGGGTACTCGCAGAATGTCGAGCGGGGGGATTTAGCCATAGTGAACGAGAGCTGGGGGGTGGAGCATGTCTTTTTGTTGTTGTTGTTTTCTTCACATTCACGCATTTGTTTGGCCAATTTTGTAAACGCTGTAAAGCACTGCAGGAAACCCTGGAGTAGAGGCAGTGTTCAGCGTAGCGAGCCTCACCCTCCTCAGCCAGCTCTGCGATGTGAGTGTCCAGCACCGTCACGCCCTCGGCCTCCAGGTAGTTCCAGAACTGGAAGATGGTCAGCAACTCCCGGGCCCCGCTGGTCACCCGCCTCGGCAGCTTCCTCTCCAGCACCCGCTCCGTCAGCCTAACGAACACTGCGGCACACGACACAGAGTCACCACACACACACACACACACACACACACACACAGTGGAGACAACATTTAGCCAGGTTTTTTTTCTCCCCTCACTCTTAAGATTACAGCTCTGCTGCTGGTTTTGCAATTTAGCCTAAATAAAGTGTCAAACGATTTAAATTGACAATCCATTGTGAAAATAAAATTGAAACCAACAAACAAACAAAAACAGCATTTTGCACCTGTGTCAGCCAGGCTGGAGCAGCGCTCGGGCAGTGCGGCTCGGAAGGTCATGCCCAGCGTGTGCAGGAAGTTGTCCACGGAGGTGGTGTAGACATTGCCGTGGCCCGTACACTGCTTCCAGAACACTAAGGCGCTGTGGCAAGACTCCAGCTGGGGCACCACTGTCGAGGTGGGAGAGAGAAAAGACAGTGAGAGCCTGGCGAGATCACACACACATCAATACATGAACGACAAACAACTACAACAAGAAGTGTGCACACTTCCTGTTGTAGTTAAAAGAACATTTAAAGTGTCCCCCGCTGTAAATAACACCCTATAAACCCCCTAGACTCTAGGGGGTTTATAGGGGGATATTTATAGGGGGGGACACTATGAATGTTCTTTTAATAGCGTTAAGCCTGACCAGGAAGAAATGCTAATGAGTTGCCCCCCCTGACAACAACAGACTTCATGTATTTGGTGCCTCTTTCTCATGTTGATCTTTCACGTGGTCTGTCCCTCGTAATGGGTAAACAAACAAAATCAATACCAAAAAAGCCCTCCAAAGCCCTCCCTCTGTGTGCCGGCATGGCGACGTGGTGGGCTGGACTCACCTTCCTCGGGCTCATTGACACGGCCGGGTCCATCCTCGCTAACCCGGCACACCAGTTCCAGCACGTGGGCCTCTCGCTGTAGCCGGTCCAGGGCATACATCTCCCCGCAGCGCAGCGGCCCAAACGTGCCCAGCCTCTGTAGGACAGGGACAGGGCGTCAGGGCAGGACACACACAGAGTAGGACAGGGACAGGGCAGCATCAGGGCAGCAGTGCGGGACTGTGGGCAGTTATGGTATGTGTGTGTGTTAGAGCAGTGGTTCTCAACCTGCGGCCCGTCATGCATGGAAGTGCCGCCCACGATATGACACCCATATTTAACACTAGAAGCGCCGAGCCGATTTGGTTATTAAAATTTGAATTACTCTAAATACACTGTGCATACCCGTTCGTGACTATATGTATTAAACATGCATAAACGCGAAAATAAGTAAGTTATAAACACATTTACCAGTCACACATTTATTTTGACCGGTCATTTCAATACATAATAAATCAAATATAACGCATAATCCTGCCTTCCCTTTACAATACAGTCAGTCTAGCGCTCAAGTGGTGATTTCTACCCGTCTACAGTTTTTCATGTGCTTGAAAAACACACGCATTGTACAGCATTACAGGTGTTTTCTTTCAACTGATTGAGTGGATACAGTGATTACCCACAGATAAACATGGATTGGAAACATAGATTGAAGAGAGCTCGTTTTGGACATGCCATGTATATGAACATGACTGATTCAGGGGCATCAGTGATACTGGCAATGACAGATCATCCGTGGGTTTGTGCCAATGTTGTGAAAACACTGCGAGTGAAACGCCAGGTCCACATGGCACTGAGTGCTTTTACTCTACTGATCAATACGCGATGCTACTGCACATAGTACAGAGTGCAATAGCGCAGCACATCGCACGCAAAATAATAATTCATGGACATTATCAGTGGAGGAGCATTTATTGCAATGCTATATTTTTTCGTGGAGTAAAAGTGTTAACCTGGAGAAGCTGTCAAAATGCAGTGTGAGGGACGAGCTCATGCAGGGAAAGTACAGAAACGTGTCCTGTGTGGACTGTACGAGCTGTCAGGTATGCAGGCTAATTATATAGTAAATAGTTTATTGAAATACAAAGCCACAGTGAATACAAGCAGTGTATGTTGAAAACAAAGTTTACACAGTGTTGAAAATGTTTACTTTAGTGTACGACAAATGCGTTATTTTTGAACTATGAATGTGGCGAAACATCCCTGGACAGAAACTTTTATTATTAATCTCGAAAGTGCTTTCCATATTTGGATAAACATACATTTGCGAGCTCACATTTTCTGCGATGTCGCACATCAAGTCACGCTTCCGTGTGCGTCTTACAGACTGCAAGTTACAGTCGCAACTTCATTGTGCTGCGACTCCATTCGAGACTAATTTCACCAAACTGGTCAACTCCCGACAACATCAGGTGTCCCATTGACGGTGAGTAGCATTATACTCTGTTTAAATTTAATTGTCTATATATCATACCATTAACCGCTAATACCATAATATTAAATCCAGTTAATTTGCATTGATGACGTCATATGCAAATTATGTGTGGCCCGTGAAACTTGCGCTTGGACCATAGTGCGGCCCAGTGGAAAAAAAGGTTGAGAACCACTGTGTTAGAGAGACACGGGCACTCACCAGGAGCTGGGCGCTGCAGGTCTGGAGGTGTGTCACTAGTGCCTGGTCCAGAGCCTCGCAGCCCGTGCTCATGGGGAGGGGGGAGCTACCGCAGCGCATGCAGCCCTGCAGCTCCACACTGTCCTCCGCTGGCCTGAGGGGGGTGCTCAGTGACACACTGCACAGACACAAAATTACAGGGTTTACAGTTGTTACAAAATACACATTTAATACAATGTGACAATAGGTGTAAACAAATGAAAGTGATTAAATTCAGCAAGAATCAAACACAAAATATAGAACCTTAATTACAAAACTAATTGAGCACAGCTAAAAAAAAACTCAAACATTACACACACTGCTGCAGGAGATGTTTATTCTGAAATTATTATACAGCAGCTTATGAAATGTTTGAAAATGTAAAAGCAGAAACCAGGAAATCACAGAAAATCATATCCCTGTGTCGTTGTTCAGATCACCATTAGAGGGCGCAGCAGGACACGTTTACTCTAAATGGCAAATCTCAAGTCTGTTAATGAGGCATCTATCATTCAAGGACAGGTAATTTAATTAAATCCACATCATGAGCCTCAATTACAGGCAAGGACACAGCGATACATAAATACTGCCCTGACAACCCAGGAGTCTGTGTTACTGCCTAATGCAGCAGATGCCTGAAGCTGTGAGATGAGAGATGAGCTTGTTTATATGATCTAGACAAAACACTGTCTCTGTTAGAGCTACCCTGTCTCAGTAAGAGAGTGCAGAAGGTAAGGAAAGGGGAGTCAGAATGATGGGTGGGAGAGAGAGAGAGAGAGAGAAAGAGAGAGAGAGGGGCCCAGAAAGACAGAGGGGGACACAGGGTTGTGAGAGACGGGACAGAGGTCGAGGCTGACCTGTCCCGGTGCTCTGTGCTCAGGGAGCTGTCCGAGCCGTCGTCCTCCAGGTCAGAGGTGTTGAGGAAGTTGAAGCTCTCCAGCGCCGTCTCCACCGTCAGACTCACACTGGACGATCTGCTGCGGCTGCGGCCCTGCCCCTGCTGCACAACACACACAGACCTTCACAACACTGTCACTGTAACTGCACAACACAGTCACTACACACACACACACACCCACACACTTGCACTAGTACACATAACAACACACATGTAATAGCCCATACACACGGCAAATATGTCTTATCTCCATTTTAGCCCAAAAAATCAGTTAAAAAAATAAAACACCCTGGTGTGTCCGGGCTCAGTGGAATCAAGCGGTACTTCCTGATCATTAGGCCCAGGGCGGAGCTGCTGAGATCTGTCATTACGGATCATTAGTGTCTCTCAGCTGGTAACTGGGCTGCTCCCCTCAGCCACAGCCAGGTCCCACCACTCACCGCTGGCACAAACCAGGCCTGTCTCTACACTGCTGGGCACATGGACTGCACCGACAATGCCAGGAGCACCGTGGCACTCAACATCAGAAATCACAGCGACTGTTATCAACACACTCCTGGCTGATAAAGGCACTCCTCATGTAACTCATGTGGGACTTTTTTGATGCACAGGAGAATTAAGTCAGACTGCAGGCAAGGGGGGCAGAGAGAATTCGGACGACAGTGAATGGAACAAGGCAAGTGTCTTGAGCCTCGCGGCGCTCAGATGGTAATCGCTGGGGTCAGCTGGAGGCACAGGGTGTACGTGCAACTCAGAGGGAGTGAGACACGCGCTCCCCCTTCTCCCCACTAGCCGCCCTTCTCTGACTGTGGGGACAGGACCACCCAGCACAGGGACAGGAAGTGCCTTGCCCTGTCTCCCCCCCACCCCAGAGAGCGGCACTCCGCCATGCACAGCCCCAGGGGGGAGGCTGTGCTTATTCTGCACTCCTGCCCAGGCGTCACAGCCACTAACACTGCCACTGGCAATAAACACGAACACTGTCTAGCACTAGCCCTGACACGGACACGGACACGGCACTGTGTTCCCAGGTTCACAGTGCTCAATGATTGGATTGAAAACGCAAACCCTTTAAGTGTACCGGTGACCTCCCTGACCACCGGCCACGGTTCTAAAGGGACTTGGGGCAGTGGAGGAGTGAGGAAACATTAATATGCATTCTGGCAGTAAAGCATGTGAACCAATTGGTGCCGGGACTTTGATCGTGTTAAGAGGTGGAGGGGAAGAAGAAAAAAAGACCTTAAAAAAACAAAAAAAAAAACACTACAAAACAGACGTGCGGAAAAACTCACCATCAGGACCTCCTCCAGCTGCCGGACATGCTGCTCCAGGAGCTGTAGATCTTGGAACTGGCCCCTGCAGTCTTCCAGCGAAGAGATGACCGCGTTCAGGGCCTCCTCCACCCCACTGTCCACTGGCCTGGGCTTCACGGCGTGCATGGACTCCTCCGCCATGCTTTCCTCAGCCCTGGTCATCGCAGCATTAACAGCCATCTCGGCTCCGACGTGCGCGGCCCCGGGCGACACCATGTCAGCGGCCTCTGCAGGCTTGGCCGGCTGCCCAGGCTCAGCCTCTAAAGGTTCATCCTGCCTCTCTGCCTTCAAGTCCTCCTGTCTCTGAGGGGCTTCAGTTCTGGGGGCGGTAACATGCCCCTCTGTCTCGCCCTCAGCCACCACTAGAGGCTCGATCTGCTCCGCACTCTCTGGCTGCACCTCTGCCAACAGAGTCAAGGGCCTGGCCATATGGTCCAAGGCCACCCCAGTTTCAGCCTGCTCCTCCACTATCAGGGGGGTGGCTAGTATGGGCGCCAGGTCAGCAGGTCCTGGGAGCTCCTCAGGCTCACAGGCGACCGTCATCGTGGCCTGGGGCTCTGGGGAGATGGGCAGCTCCATCACAATATCGTTGACAGAAACAACGTCCAAGGACCGGGCCAGCTCGCAGCTTGGGGAGTCCGGGCCCCGGTGGTCAGTGACGGCACCGTCAGCACTGGCCTCACTGATATGGCTGAGGGAGCGAGAGTAGCGCCCGTTAGACACCACCTTTTTCCCCAGGCCCTGTCCCTCCTCCTCCTCTGCCTCCTGGGCTTCACTGTCCTCCTGTTTGGGCAGCCCGGCTGGGGTCGCGCCCTCCCGGGAGGCGAAGGAGATCTCGATGGGTGGCACGGCAGCCTGCAGCTCTGGCTGCACCACAGTCTTTTGTGCGTGCCGCAGGCCAAGGGACAGCTGCGGGCTGGAAGAGTCGTCTGAGGACTCTGATGAGTTGGACCAGGCTGTGCCATTCTCCATCTCCTCCTGACGGCGCAGCATGTTCTGCAGGTGACAGAGGAAGGGATGGATGGGGGGGATGGGGGGGGTGGCAGGACACACTGGTCAGTCACTCCTCTCTAAGCACCCATTTAGAGTAGCACACTCTTCACAGACAGACATGGACTCTGCCAGGGGCACCAGCGGGATCCACACGGCCTGAACCAGGATGAAGCCAGGACTAGGCAGGAGAAGGCCTGTTGTGACATGTTGCCTGCTCTTCTGTACACGTTGAGATGGTACAATTACAACTGTAACGTTACTCGTTTAAATGGGAATCAGCACTGTTACAAGGCGTTACTGCGAGCAGACCTTGAGCTCGGGCCCCTCCTGTGACTCATGCCAGCGACTGTGGGACTGACACTTCCTACAATTGACTCCACGGTCAGAATAATGAAGTCATACACACACACCCAACCACAGATATGTCACTGGATGCCTGGTTTCAATGCTGCCGGAGAGGCTAGTGTCCAGATTTTTTTGTTCTAATAATAATGAAAAAGGAGGGCAGTAAATCAAATTCACATTCTAAACAATTGATACATCAGCCAAGCTTTAACAACCGGTCTCAACATGAACCCAACACAATGCGTATCTAGGAGAGCAGATGACTCTCAGGGCCAACACACTACCAGGTTGCCTTCTGAACCACCACAATGGGAGAGGACACACTGGCACCACACACCAGGAGCAGCCCAACCTCCTTTTGGTCCGTTTCATGCACTTTAACCTCTTGTTACAGCTGGAATCACTGTTGCTCCAAAAACAAACTTAGAAGAAAAAGAAAAAAAAAATAGAGTTCTGTAAATTAAAATGGATACATTTTTAAGGTCATCCCAGATGTAAACATTGATTCTATGTCCAAAAGTCTTTCCATTATCTCCTTTGTGGTGGCTCTAGACACAGCTGCTATGGTATCGGGCTACCAGGCCTCTAGTCTGGCCTGCTGTCTGACTACAACCACTTACATCCAGCTGCACAGTACCAGAGCAGCCCAGACCGACAGAAGTGACATCGCCGCACGAGCAGCTCTGAGAGAGTTTTTCTGCCAGGGTCTCCCGGAAAACATCCAGCAAGGACCACCTCTGCTTCTCCGCATCATTTCGAGGAGGGTTCTTTTTGGGATTAATCGAACAGGACGATCAGGAAAGAAAGGCCATGCAGAAACAAAGAAAAGCTTCCGGCACAAAACACTGTGGCAGGCGAAGCTGACGATGCTGATGACAGGCCTGCAGTATAAGCTCTGGAGAAACGTTCATTAAAAACTATGAAAAGAGATTTCTTCCAGGGAAAGGAGTGGTTGGATTGCATTCGGTTACTGAAAGATGGAGGCATTTGGGCAGTACACACACACGCACACGCACATAGCCTAGGAAAGCATGCGGAATTCAGCGTGCCATATTCACGTAATTTTTCACACAGCTCAGAATTTCTTTACTGCAGGAGCCAGCATGAAACTCACATGAAAACCTTTATAAGTGGAAAAGAGGGATGAGGCTGGCATGGTGGCCTAGCCCCCCACCCCAATGTTAAGACTGCAGCGGTGCATATTGACATTACACTCCCCATATTCTAGGGACAGAGCCTTGATTATCAGGTAGGTGACCCGGAGGTTATCCCTGGAATGCCCCCCTGAAGGCCTGCACAGCCGTCAGAAAGAGCTCCGACAGATCTGAGGAGGAGCAGCTGGACAGTGGTGTTTAAAAATTAGGGCAAATGAAAATGGCCACCTGTAACAACTGTACCGGTCACTTACGTAGAAGGCCTGTTCACGCAGCGAGGGCGTGTCTGGGGGGCTCTGGTTGTAGGTGGAGAACCTCTTGTTGACGGAAGAGGCTTTATTGACAGTGCTGGCGCTTGAGGTCTGATCATCCTTGTCAAAGGGACTGAGAGAGAGAGAGAGAGAGAGAGAGGGAGAGGGAGAGAGAGGGGATAGGCTCAAACACAGGGCCACATGAGGACAAAATTGAAGGAAAACCCTATGTTAAAAAACAAGATCTATGGCTGAGAATAAATAACTGACTGGGGAAGACTCGCAGTAGGGTTTAAGAAGTAGGTGGCAGGACTCACTTCCAAGTCACCTCTAGGCTGAGTTTGATGGTTCCCAGGTCATTGATGTCGACAGCGACAGTCTGTGGCAGGGCGGCAAACAGGTCCTTGGTCTCGCATGACACATTCCCCACCACCACGTGGTTGGCCAGGCTCTTCAGCTCTGTTACCTAGGAAATTAGAAAATTCCCCAGATTATCCAACTGGGACTGGGTTGGACAGGCACTGTGGTGCTCCCGAAATGACAACACTCACACACACACAACGAGGTCACTGGTAGCTCCACAGCCAGGCTGTCAAAAACCAGCACAATTATCTGTGTTAAGGTTACTTGGCAAAACGATGTTTAACGCACGTTACATGTGACGGTAACGGGTGTGTTAGAGAGTCTGCATTTGATTTGTAAACGATATCTGTCACTCTAGGAGGAGGGGAAACCAGGGCCACATCGTGAGCCACTACAACTCTTAGAGCAATACGTTGATAAATAATTTGGAGGCACTAAAAGAACGGGTCTGGGAGTCACTGGGACACTGTGACGTGGACCCTACAGGAAGAGTAACAGCTGGAGAGCCTAATTCTGGCTGCGGTTTCCACCCTGAACATCCCGCCGCTGAAAAATGAGCTGATGCTGTTCAGTGCTGCTGAGCAGTGTGCTGAAAGATCAGTATCCTCCCCAGCTGTGTCTTAACCCTAGGAGTCTGATGTTATAAACAGGAAGAGGCTGTTCAAACAAACTGTCTCAGGGTCTCTCTCTTTCAAAAGTTATTTTTCTCGGCCTAAAGATTTTTTTTCAGTATAAAGCAACAACTATTAAGAACTAAAAAGTCGTAATATATATGAAAAAATATATACAGATACATAAAATCACCAGCCCATAACAGACTGAGGGTGTGGTCCACTGGCAGAGGGGCAGAACATCCTCCTCTCACCTTGATGGACAGGAACTCTGTGATGAGTGGCAGGAACACCATGTCCTCGCTGTCCCACACCTGCTTGCCATTGATCTCGATCCGCCCTCTCAGCTTCCAGCGCTGCCGCCCATACTTCATGAAGATCTGGAGGGGTCAGAGGGTCAGGGGTCAAATACACTGACAGTCAAGGTTTGTTTATAACATGCATCAGGGTCAATCAGCAATCCCATCTCCCCTCCACAGAAACAAACAATAACATGGACACAATTCAATCAATTCAATTACAAACCCAACTTCACATTTCCTCACAGGAAAAAATAAAATGGTTCCACAGCCCCAGCCAATGTATTTCTCCTACTTACACTACTGAGAAACCCCTTGGAGGGTGCCGTCTGACTGTCTGAATGCATTTTAAACAGGTACAAGCTGTGCATGCCAGCTGTGTTTCTAGATCACAGAACTACCCCCCCCCCTCAAATAAAATAATAAAATGAAAAACTCCAGTTCCCAATCAAATGCAAAAACAAGCTCTCGTTTGAAGAGAAGCAGCAGGATGCTGAGTAGTTGCAGTGGGAGTCTTACCTCATACTGGTCGCCTGCACAGAGCCGCGCAAAGCCAGCCAACCCTGCAACACAGGAGGGACAGACTGAGAGGAAGACTCACCAACTCAACAGCCACACTAATGTTACAATGTCAAAAAATACATCCAGTTTTAACAGAAGAGCACATCAGACTGAGTTAATGGTGTACCTGTGTGTATACCTTTTCAAGACACGTAAGATAGTGGGGCTGATGTTAAAAGTCATGACATAATTGAGCTGTCAGTGAGAAACTGTCTAGTCAGTTAGTTAGTATGCAGTCGAAGTCTGAACAGAGCAGACCTTTAACAGAAGGCAACAGTCTGCATTAACCTTTGACATCAAAATGGGTGTGGCCTAGGTGAGGAAGGCACACACAGCACATCTCTACACTTTTGGGAGTTGTGCTGACTCAGCAGGACAGTCTGCCACATTCAGAATAATTGCCCCAAGTCCCAGCTGTTAATATATTTTTTTAACATTTACATAACATTGTTCAGGGAATTAGGATGCAATCTTTTTTATAAATCTGGATTGTTGCGATTGTTCCTGGTTAAGATAGAAAGGAAATACACACAAAAAACTCCAGTATATACACAAACTGTAGAAATATTCTAAGTTATACATATTTTGTTTAATAAAAAAATTCCACTCAGTCAAGGCCCAGCTGAATTCCCACTTGCGCCTGCGCCAGTCAGTGGGTGAGGGAGGGGGCGGGTCCCTTGATCTCCTGAGAAAGTGACACTGTTATCAACCCGGTCCTGGAGAACGGCTCTTCCTTTCACCCCACCAGCACATAGCAACCCATCTTTGTTGCCAGGCGACCGGCAATCCCCCATTGTTCAGTCGGGTGGAAATTCCATTACCTCACAGCGTAATGGGTGCTCAGGATTCTAATGGACTCGTGAGGCTTCCAGTGATTTCCACTGGTCTGCTCACTGTTTCCCCATTAGTTGCCTGCGGGTGGGAGCTCAGTTGTTTTTGGACTTGACAGTGAGCTGGTTCCCAGAATGCTAACTCTTCTTAAGAAGGCATTCCCCCCTGCAAACTTCACACATACACCCGCCAAAACAACCACACACCTTACTGAGATAAGTGGTTAGCAAGGTTAAGTTATGACTGCAGTGGGAAAACGGAAGAGCGACAACAATCCAGATGCAGTTCAGCAGAGCCGACAAAAAGTACTGCCTTAATAATCCCTTATACAGCTGTCCGTGTAAGTGTCTGTTTACATGTTTCTGTCCCTGTGTCCCCATGCGTGTGTTTGGCCAGTCACTTTCACCGAGCCTACCTTTCATCTTGACATGGAACTCCCCCAACAGGTTCTCCAGCTCACTCTCCAGCATGCACATACTCTACAGAGAGAGCACAAACACTGCAGTTAAACACAGTCTCCATTGCACAGGACCCCCCGGGCCAGGGCTACTGCTGAGCTAGGTGTACCTCCCTTACACCATGTTAGTAAGGCCCTGAGCTGACTGTGGTGAGCAAACACACACTGCCTATGGTGTACAATTGGACGATGGTAAACACCCAGCTGACAAGGACCATAAGCTACAGAAACGTAACAAAAACATAAAGCATTCAAAATATTTATGCAGCTTTAAAAAAAAAAAAGAGGCAGCAACAGATATCCTGTCCTGTGACAGCACCCCACTGGGGAATACAGCTGCACAACATTTAACCACTGACAGTTCAGTCAACCAAATGAAATAAAAACACAAAAAGAGCATGTTTATAGTCAGAGTGGGGTGTGAGTCTCTGAGGCAGGGCCGAACAGGGGAGGAAAATTACACGTACTTCCTGTCCCTTCCATGTCAGGATTTCGGCCCAGTCAGACCCGATGACAAGAAATTCAGTCATCTCATTAAGTAGAAGCCTAGAGAACATCAGGGTCAGACGCAGCACGTGGTGCGAGTACCAGCCCTGGCTACGGTCCACCTCCTAGCCTCACCTCAGTGTACTCCTTGTAGCCCTTGTTGGCCTCAGACAGGCTCTCGCGTGCCTCCCGGCTGCCTGGGGAGGCGGTGTAGGCCTTCACCATCTTATTGGCTCCGTCTCTCAGTCTGCGCTGCATGCAGTAGGCCTCGTACATCTCGTCAATCTGTTACACACACACACATGCAGCTGTAGACTCATGTTCCACCAGAGGAGTCCCCCAGAAAGAGAAAGAGCTACCCCACCCCCTGCCCCAGCAACAGTCTTGTACCTTTTTAATGCAGAACTGGCCAGCACTGGTATTCCAGATCTCACCCCACCCTGAAGCTGAGCCACAGTAACAGCCACCGACATTGTAACACCCACGGCATATATAATAGAACCATTTCCTGTATTGCATTTTTTAGTATATCATTTATTATTTTTAATTAACAATGTAACTTTTTCAGTAAAGTCCCTAGGCGGTGTTTTCCATTGCTTACAGACATTTTAGTGCCCTACCTTGCCGGTGTCTGGTGGGGCACAATGCACAATACTGTAACGTGCTCGAGGGCTTCACGGAGGTGCCGAGCGGAGGGTTAAAACACAACTCCAGGGTCTGGCAGCCCTAGCAAGAAGCCCCCCAACTTACAAACACTGTCATCTTCCCATCATAAAGGCTGGTCCAGAGTGGGAAGTTTGCTCTGGCATTTCTGTATCAGTGCACTTCCCCTCCCAGGAGACACGTAACACATAACAAAAACGAAACACTAAGCTGAGGTAAGCAGAAGCCCAACACTCAGCAACTGACTATGAATGAATAAATGAACATCAGACACTGTGATTTCATCCTGAAGCATCCATTCACTGGCAGAAGCCCAGTGGGGTTGAAATTTTATGACTGAAAAGCATTTATATATTTTTTTCCCCACACTGATGCTGCACTTTATCCCCATTCTGTTCCCATTTAAACACCACTCTCCCTTCTGCCCCCCTCTTCCATTAAACACAGGTCCCTGCACAACCTGGAGGAAAGTGCCCCACTAAACTCTCTCTACCTGTGTGTAAAACCCTGCAATATTAATCCCCGCTCCACCTCCAGGGTCTTAAACTCAGAAAGAAGTGCAATTTCTTCAATGAGCAAAAGAACTCAGGCTCACTCAGGCAAGAGAGCCTGGTCTTCCCCATCCAGACAGCAGCTTCCTGCTCATCCTGCAGTAATATCTTATCCAAAGCAAGACCTGTTCCTCCCAGATGCACCACAGTGAGACAAGTCCTTAAAACTGCTTAACTACTTAATACAGGGGGCCTCCACTCCCTCAGACAGGCTGGGCTGTGCGATCTCTTCAGCATGCCATCCCTGGCTCTGATTCACACACGGTCCAGCATTTTAAATCGCTTACTTTGGCGAGGAGAAGAGTGCAGATCTGGGTCTGCACAGCCAGTCAGTGAAGTACTTCCTCCGCACACCGGAGTAATGGCACTCGACACTCGGGGTGGGATAATGCAAAATGCGACCCTCTAAAGAAATCAGTGATGTGTACTGTGAAAGAGGACAAAACCTGCAAAAGTTCCAGTTGCCTTTGCCCAGTATTGTGTCCAGGGACATTGTTACTTAGGTGGCAATGCTCCACAAGGACAGGAGGAGGTGAAATGATGGTAATGAGGAGCTTGTCTCTTTCACAGCAGCTCGGCTAAAGTGTCATGGGATCCCTGTGTGTGTGTTTGTGTGTTGTGTGTTTATTTTAATTGTACAAAGGGCTTCCAGAGCACAGGGGGCCAGAGCGAAGGGAACATTGAGAAAAGGCTTGGGCATAGGAACGGCCTATTAAATCTCAACGGTCAAGCCAGAAGAGTCCCCTGATTTGGCACAGAAACATTTTCCTCATGGAGAGCAGCTGGCTTTATAGGAGCTGCCTTACAAGAACAGGAAAGTGTTAAAGACTGCAGACACTTACAGTCCATGGGGGAGCAGTGGGCCAGGAGGCAGGAACAATAAACACGGCCCAGCTCTTTAAACGTTTAAAAACAAAGGGAAAAAAAACGAAAAACATTGATTTCTCTGGCTCTCCAATTAACTTGCTGCTCATCTGGAAGTGGTTAGTGGTTGTCAGAGCTCTTTAGCCATACTGAATCCTGCTGGCCCGGAGTCGGCACACTGCACTCCTTTCATTGTTTTAACTGTTCGCACACCACAGGAACGCTCCCAGAAAGAGATTGAGTGCACTTCACAGAGGAGTCTGCAGTTTTCCTACAGAATTCCTAAGCTGGAAAAAAAAAAAAAAAACTAAAAACAGACAGCAATTGAAGGTCATGCTCATCTGTAAGGTCACCGCTCCCATAGTGCATTATTCAAGACTGTTCTTTTGCTGACAGACAATCAGAGTTGCCAAGGTTAGCAGCCGGCTGACAGGCAGGAAGTTCATGTGCTATAAATTCCACCCATGCTTGTACCTCCTCAAAATGTCATCCCCTTTGACCTCGGTGTCACAGTTCACCCCTGGGGGTTAAACTCATAAAACAGGCGTAATCACTCTCCAAATTAAAACAGGATTGCTTCCTGTGTGGAAGTGCAGCTGCATCAACTTAACATGTCATATCCCTCCATAAGTGCCTTTCATTTAACTGCAGGGGGACCTGAACCATTTGAGTTAATGTTCACGCATGTACACACACACAAAATAAGCTATATACATCTGAAGTACACAACACTGCCCCAAGCCTGAACCCTAGCCCAGAAGCCTTTGTTCATAAGCAATGCACAGCTGCCTCTTCAGGGGGCCCACAAACAGAACATAGACTATATACAAATGATCCGCCAGAACAGCCCCACACTTGGCAATAACAGCTCTGAAAAAGCGTGACCTGGCTTTGACCTTGGTCAGCATAAACAAACACACTCAACGCAGCACCGACCTAAACACAGAGACCAAGGGGTGCTGTGACAAGGTGTCTCCCTCAGGCTGCTGCACAAACAGGAAATGAACAGCACTACCCACACTTGAATCGGTCCGCCCCTGGCGTCTCCCGGCCACCCTCGGAAGACTGTCTCAAAATGCTGGATGGATCACCTGACTGTGTCAAGCAGCAATGGACCACCATGTCTCTATACATTCCAGATCTGCCGCACCCAAGCAAACAGCACACACACTACCTCAGTCACGTGACCAATCTTACCTTACTGAGGTGGAACTCCAGCCTGCGCATGAACCTCTCGATGGCCTTCACTTGCTGTGGACACAAACAGAAGCTGTGGTCATTCATTACTTGAAAGCAAACAAGCAAAAAAAATGTTTCTCCAGTACAGAAAAGCGTTGCCCTCAGAGACCAGTCTATTATTAATTGGCAATTGAAAATTAGATGCAAAATTACCCTGAGTTAAAATAAACAACAAAAAAAAACATAATAAATCAGGAACACACACCAACATCTAAAGTCAAGGAAATAAAAATAAATAAATACATAAACTCACCTTGTCCAGTTCATACAAAAATCCCTGCCAAGGAAGGAGAGGAGAACAACTTTAGGGCATTGGAAGAAAAAAAATTAAAACGGCAGAAAACACAAATCATCCACAATCAGTCACTAAGGTACCGATCAACCACACTAATAGTTCATCTACTGGCATGCGTGATTAAATGATGTCCCGGCCGGAGTCCAAAAACAATGAGTTAAGAAAAATAAAAATAAAATCAAGAATCACAGCTGCAGCTGGCCCGGGACTCACCAGTCTGGAGTTCCTCTTGGACTCCCTCATCTGCCGGCTCAGGCTGTCCAGCTCCAGCTGATGGACCTGCAAGTATGCCCTGATGGAGCAATGACAGGGAACACGTCAGCGCCTGCAGTCCGTCTCCACATCCGTCCAAGCGTTGCACAAAAACAACGTTTGAGTATCTAAAACTCTCCAGGTGTGACAGTGCAGCAATGGCCTGTTCCAGAACCTCTGTGGCACACTGACACTCCAGGAACACGCCAAGGGGGAGACTTAGAAGCCAACTGAACGGAATGAGTTTCCTGCATCTCAAGAACTGTAATAATGATTCAATAATGTACTATACACACAGTACAATGTCACACTGAAACATTACACAATTCATCAACAAGGGTCTTGACCTCCCAGATCAGTGGTGGACAACCCTGCCCACTAACTGATTAAGGGATACAGGTGTTGGGCTTAATTAGGCAAAACTTCCCTGAATTCAAGGTGTCCCGTGAGTGAAGAGGCATGTAAATCCTATGGCTCTCCAGGGGAACAGGGATAGCCAGCCCTTTCCCAGATAATTGAATAAGAGACTGTGTATTGGTCTGACAATGACCAAGAACTAAACCTGAGAATCTCCCCCTCCGCTTATTCTCATTCCTGCTTCGCTAGCACCCCGATACTCACTGCAGGCCTCTCTTCAGCGCCTCGTACACCTCGTCCAGCCGCTCGGGCTGCGGCACCTTGGGGGGAGGAGACTTGGCTGACAGCGTGAACATCCTGCTGCTGCGAGAGACCGTCCTCCGAGAGCAGGCCGGTGTGCTGAACACGGACAGGTTCCTGCGGCAGACCATACACTGAACATCAGCCCTCCACAACAGCAGGCACACACACACTGAACATCAGCCCTCCTCAACTGCACAGACACACACAATAAGCACTGTTCAACACTGCACACTTCAGCTCACTCAAGCTATAATTAATCACCCTCTCCAATTACCTGCAAAGTATACATTTACACATATATATTTTTCTTGAATCATTATTGTCATGATTTCCCTGGTGAGTCGGGGAAATTGAAAACAAATCAATACCTCTTCAAAAAGAAAAGGGCAGCAAAATCCATATAGTAAGTGCATCAGCTGTCATAGCGGAGATGTTCACACAGCATTCAGAAAGGGATTTGTTGCTCTTTCTTTCGAATTAATTCCCAGCCTTGACATGGCCTCTATAAGCCGTCACTTTTCACAGGCCCTGTGTGTGCAGAGCCCGTCTCACTCAGAGGGCGTGTTTTCTGAGCAGGGCCCTTCTCCCACAGCTGTCACTGTCATGCAGTGCATGTGTGGATGAATGTGTGGGCTTGTCCGATGCCTTGTGACTGGCAGGTTGTGCAGCTCTGTGGTGCAGCGCTGCCACATTTCCAGCCTCTTTCCTTGGTAGGCCTGAGCTGGTGACAGTGGGAAGCCAGTTCAACAGGCTAGAAAACAATAACCCTGATGACCCTCCTAGGCTAAACCCCCACACATCTGCCAGGAAAGTATAAGAGCAGAGGTAAACTAGAGGCCCAGTGGGGCAGGATCCCACTGGGAGATGCAGTTTTGCACAATCTCCTCTGTAAGTGAAACCCAAGGGACTTGGTGGTCCCCAGAGTAAAATAAATACAAATACAAATAATAAGCTACTTTAAAATAGTGCAACTGGAAGACACTGCGGGAGACACTGGGACACAGGGCACACTGTGTTACACATGTCCCGTACGGGTCCGAGACGCACCATTTTCCTGAGAGCCTGCAGCAGCCACTCTCCCTCCCAGCCCAGGGGCCAGCCCTGATCCTGACACTCAGCTGCCCAAGCCAACAGGATTAGCCAGGCCTGCACGCCAGCAAACAGCCAGGCTGCAAAGGCCGCAGCGTGTGCAGCACTAGCGAGGCCAAGAACATCGAGCAGCAGTAACAATGGCTGTCAATGTGCACTCTGACCCCTGCGCAGAGGCTACAGTGCACGCACCACACAAATCAGGAAAGCACAGAGACAGGAAGAACAAGGAAATCAAAGGAGAAGCAGGGGACACACATTTGACCACCAAGGGGGGGGGAGGAAGACCCCTCCCCCCAAAAAAATAAAAGCGTCCGTGAGTCATATTAAGAATATTGATTTTTTTTTGTTTGGTTGGTTTCTTGAGGAGAGAAAAACGTAATTTAAATGTATAGAAAAAAAAAAAATCAGACCCTTATCTCTGATCAGTGCTGCGCTGTCAAAACAAGGAGCTGCGACTTAAAAAATCCTGATAACCAGCAGGCATGAGTTCCTAAGAAAAACACAGGCAGTTTATTTTCCTTGAGTGACCCACTGGACTTCCTGGTGTGGGAACTCGTGCAGTCATGGTGTAAATTACGCATAACAGGAAAGATATCCACTCAACATCTCTAGGAAACTACCAACACACTGGCTTTCTCCACAGTGTATGAAAGCCACTGCAATTACAACCAATTACAGCATTTATTTCTCCCCACTATGTCTCTCAGATCCATTACATTGACTAGCCCTCTCTGATAACTGACGGATACCCCTCTCTCTGGGGAGCCAGGAAGGCAATAGCCTACAAAAACACAAACTGTTGCAGTCCGCTCTGTGAATTTGCCTCTCTCAGTTCAGATCACTATTTTGTGAAGTTAAAAGCAATTCAGACGACATGAATGTGTTCCATTTTAACTGCTCCAGCTCCTTCGTTTAAGCTTGGTTCTTATTGCTTGGTCTTTTTGAACACATCAAAGCTAAAAACACAACCTTCACCAGACATGGAGCCTTTGGAGTCTCCTTCAAGACTTAAGTCATGCTTTTTAAATCAAGTGTTTAACCGTGATCTACAGACAGCAAAAAAGAAGATCCACAGAAAAAAAAAAGAAATCAAGCAAATTATAATTTGTTAGAATCACAAGTATAGCATAAAAATGTAATCAAGATGTATTTTTTTGGAGTGCAATGTGACTTGAGCATCAGCAGGAGACAGATGGAGAGGGGGAGGGAGAGAACGAAGGATGGGCACAGGGATGGGTTAGCATGGTTTCCATGGACGTCCTGCCAGGTGTGGCTCGGTGTCAGGGTGCAGGCTGCAGGCTGCTCTTGAACACCCACAGACACTCAGGATGTGTGTGTGGCACCAGCGAGGGACTCTCCCGGGGCACTGACCTGTATGGCTTGTCGTGAGTGGAGTTGACTCCGGCGAACGACTGGCTCCTAGTGATGGATCTGGACAGGACGCGCCGGGTTGGGCGAACAGAGAGGGACATGGTGGACACAGCTCTGGAGGGACTCCCTGCAGGATGAGAAGAGAGACAGGAGGGTCAGCATCCACAGCCACAGACAAGACCATGCCAGCAGGAGGAGGGCTCGGCAGGGAGCAAAGCTTCCCTACTCCCAGTAGAGCACCCAGAGTTTATGACATCATACAAGAACACAGAGTTGCAGCTGAACTGCATGACGTGGTTCACATTGCAGATGTACAAATGCCTTTAGTAAATGACACCGGTTAGTGTGACAGAAGAAGAAAACAAACATCCTCTAAGAGTCTCCTGCATCCCACACCTGGCTGACCTCAATGGCAGTTTGCTTTAATAATCACAGGTTCTTTAACATATGCTAAAACTACTCTCTTCTTTTTTCACATCTACAGCACCCAGGTCTAGTCTCAAGTGCTACACTACCCTCAGTTTCTCACTCTACTTGAGGTATTCACTACATAATTAAACCCATAGGTGGGTTAAACTGGACCCAATTAACACCTGCTCCCCTTTCTCAGTTCCCACTGGCTCGTGTCTTTCTCCAGGACCAGAGTTATACACCCCAAGGCATTAAGATCATAACAGCACACAGCTCAGCCTCGATCACAGCCCTGGCTTCTCACACAGACACAGCCGAGCTCAGTGATGTACGACCCAGGAGGCCAGTGCGCCTCTACAGCTGAATCCCCCAACCAGGGCTGCAGGCAGACTCATGGGCCTTCGGCTCGTTCCTTAGCCCATCCTCCTGCACTCAGCGATCGGGCAGCGGTCCACTGCGGTGCCCCTTTCCAGAGTGCTCTCTTTTCCTGTCACAGGAGGTCATGCTGCGTGTTTTGTTTCACTGCTTCCAGAGTGGAAACAATATAATTTCCCACTTTCCGAACCACAACACCTTCCTCTGCACTGCCACTAATCAGCCACAGCTAGCCGTCCAGAACAGCACTGATGGGGTTTACATGGGGGGGTTCTTCTCCCAGGAATGCACATTTTCCAGGGGCAGCCCTGTCGGATATGGCACCTGACATTGTTGAGCAGCCAGTATAGCAAGGCACTGCATTTAAGTGTACTTGGAGTGGCAGGGAAACACATGCATATAAAGAACACAAACCCATACATGAGAAGAAACTGCACAGTACAGACACTGCTCCGAGTGGGCAGTCCCTCTCCCCTCATTAGTTATCTGAAGCCAAATAAACCCCACTTGATCACCAGCGCACCAGTTCATCGAGCCCCTCCACTCACTCCCAACACTCGCGCTTTTGTCAGGATCCCAGATCAAACTCAACAGTGACATCTCTATCACAGCCACTCCACAACAGAGCGGCCTTCATGGCATCTGGAGACAAGACAATGGTTCATGTCACCGGAGAGCAAACACTGACTGCATTAAGGCCCCCCCCACCCAAGTGAGACAGACGCTGGGCTGAGCTCTGCAGATAACGCAGTACAGCACAGGAGCTGAGGAGAGGGATCCCAAAGAGTGGACAATCGCTTCATTAATGCCATTGTGTCTCTCTTGCTTAAAACTATGGGGCAATAAAAGGTCCACAAGGCCAGACTGGGTAAGATGGCTCTCCAATTGACCACTGATAGACTCTCGAGGTGCTCCAGCTGACGGGCACAGCTTGTGTATGGAAAAAGGTGTAGATTGTAGCCCACGGTAACTGTGTGGTACATATGGAACAGAGAGCATTGCAAATAATTCATACAGCACTAACTTGAACTCTGGAGGGAACCAGCCCACATGCCGCCGGCAGCCCACACTGATCCCAGCACATGGTTTTGAGATAAATGTATCTTAATAGATCTCTATGCTGCCACACCCACACATACAGCAGTATACAGTTACCTGGCTCTGTCCCCACTCCCCCTACCTCTCTCCCTCTCTCTCCCTCCTTGGGCTGGTGACACCGAGTGCTGTAGGTATATGTGCCTGATGGCAGGGCAGGACTCAGCCGCCAATGAGAAGCCGTTCTGCTGTGTTTACAGATTCAGAGGCACATGCTTATCGAGTGACATCCGTCAACCGCACATCAGCGCTGACCTGATTCTGTCCCGTGACAAACAGAAGCAACAGTGCCTTTGTAATACAGTGTTGCTGATGTAAAATTTCACCACTTTGGTGCCCCCCTCCCCATCCCATCTTAATAAGGAATGCTATTCACTATACTTAATGTTCTGTAGTGTTAGATGTTGTTGCTTGTTTTCTTTGCACTCAAATTTAATTTCTTAGCAAACAGTGATAGACTGGCTTCAGGGAACACATCCCAATGTGGTTTCAACAACAAAGGGGAAACACGAGACGAGAGTAACAATATATGAAATATACTGGATACAAATTACTTGAATCCTCCTTTGAAAGTACTAATAAAAAATATAAATTTAGGATGAAGGCATATTTTATGTCAGTGCAAGAAAATAAATGGTTTTAATAAAGTTTTAAATTATTAAATAATGTAGGTTTAGAATCACAGTATAATTTGCCATTTGGACTGGGTAATGTTCCTTACTGCACCCGAATCAAAATATTTACAGACCACAGCAGGCCCTAAATATTTCATCAGGTATAAGTTCAGTAGGTTAACAGCACAGCCTATTATGGACTCAAATCAAATGTGCTTTTAAGAATCACTACAGTAAACGATCACAATCCTAATTTATTTCAAAAGCCAAAAATTATACTGGGGAAAACTAAAATCCTTCAGGATGTCTAATGTTTATTTTTACGCTCCACAGGAAATGTAACGAACGGAAGATAAAAAGACACGGGGAAAAAAAGCAAAACACAAAACATCTGGATTAAGATACAAAAAAAAAAAAAAAAAAAAACTAACAAGATCTGACTCTTTCCCTACAGATTCAGGCTGCATCGTCTCAATACAAACAAAGTGCTGCTCAGCAAATATGAGTCAAAGTCACACACCAGCAACTCATCAACACTGCACAAGACTTCTGTGCCAACACTGCTTCTAAATTAGCTGCTCACTTAAAAATACCCAACAGGACGGCCACCCACGACACTGCTTACGGTTCTCTGCCACTCAAAAAATCTTACAGCTACATGATGAGTTACAGCATCCCCTTTTTTGTCCCTCCTCAGCCCTTCCCTCAAACTGACATCTGCAATGTGGTAGCCCTACCTTGTTTGTGAAAGACAGGCAGCACAGATCAATCCTTACAACTCTGTAAAGTGTGGAAATGTTGGGGGGGAGAAAGGAACAAAAAAAAAGACAAAACCAGTGGTCAGATCCTTAGCGGCTTCTGTCCGTCTCCACGAGCAGCACAGGCCACATCCGAAATCCCAGAGTGTCAGGCACAGAGAGAAAATGATCCAATAAAACAAAAGCATAATGAATGAATAAATAAATAAAATCACGTTGTTGTTGTGCTCCACAGCTCAACTGCTGCCCGATTTTATTCCAGAACAATTCCAGTGTTTTCCACACAGCGATGAGAACAAGAGGGCCACCCATAGAATGGCTCACCCAGCTTGCTCTCTGTGCACTTCCTACAGCCCTTCACAGGACAACGCAGCCCTCAGCTGCCCCACTATTCAAGACTGTGTGTGTGGGTCTGTGCGCGTGCGTGTGTGAAGGAATGAACTGCTAATGGCTCTAATCGTGCAGAGAAACAAAGACAAAAGTTACAGAAGAATAAACAATGCAAACAACACAGCAGGCCCAGCAAACAAGGCAAGAGATTGGCTGTGCTGTCATGTCAGTCAAGTCTCCCGCCATCAGCCAGGCTGCCTCCCTCTCACACATTCCAGGCATTTCAAGGGCCAGGCAGAGCCTGGTATTCATGCTCACACGGGTGGGCAGCTCGATTTTTTGCACACGGGGGGGGGGGGGGGGGAGCATGGGGGTGGGGGCAGGGGGGAGGGAGTGTTATGCTGTTTTGAGGCAGGACAGGTGGGCCACAGAGAGAAGCAAGTGGAAACACCAGGAGCTGAGGGGCGGTAGGGCTACCGTCCCAGTGCCAATGCTCTCAGCATCTGACAGGGAACTCAGATAACCGCACACTGACCTACATAATGCAGGATCCTTCTTCAGAGCAGTACACCCTCATCATGGGTACACTCACTGAAGAATGGACTTCCGTTGTTTTAAATACTACAGGAAGTAGTAATAACTAGTTTTGATGTGATTGTATATTTAAATCAAAACCATCAGTTACATTAACAACACATGACCCCTTCTTTACTGCCTGACATTTTTAAGGACGTGTCTGCCAATACATTATCTTATCGCTTTTGTTTTGGTTCATTTCTCCTTCTTTGGGCCATGTTTGGTGATGTTATGCCAAGGCAGAATACCTGATCCTCCCCCAAAAGATTGAAATCCACCCCGTGTCTCCTCTCTGAAGGTCTGATGTGCAGTGATTGGATGCAGCCACAGTAGACAGGCGCTGTGCGAGACAGACACGTCCCATCACTCCTCACTGTGCATTCAGCAGAGTGTGAGTCAGTCTCAGAAGAGACTAAGGGTGGCAGAGACGGAGGAGGTCAGCGTTATCTCCTCTGTGCCTTGCCTCATAGGCGCCATCTTAAAAGGAGATCTCTGATAAAATTCCACAGCAATCAATATGGTGCAGGTGAAGAATCACACAGTCTCTCCTTTGCTGGTTATCTTTCCTCTCTCAGAGTTGTCCTCTACACACGGAGGATCTTAAATCACTTCTCTGCAAGCCCCCGACGAGACTGTATTCACATTTAATAATAATAATAATAATAATAATAATAATAATAATAATAAAGAAGTACGAACCCAAAACAAAACATTTGAGCTTTGAGATCTTCAGAGCCGCCCCCCCAGAGTCAGCCAGTGTGGGAACTGCAAGCCCAGTCATGATGGCAGAGAGATGAATAACGCAAATTACGGGTCTCAAAACTTTGCATGTCAGCACAAGACTTCAGCCAAAACAACAACAGCCTTTACCCAATACACAATGAGCCACATCTCAGGATGGGGAAGATTAACGCTTTCTCTCACACCAGGCCTACCAGACTACATGTTCAAGGTCTTAGGGACCATTCTCCAACACACCAAACACCATCCTTAACCTGCAGCAGTGACAACGGCGGATGGCCTAAGTGTGTTCCATCCCATATTTGAAGTTCGGTTCCAACGGATTCACGAGCACTGGAACGAGCGCGTCAGACAGGTTGGTGTAGGCCGCCTCCAGGGCTGTTTGTTTGCATTACTATGAATATTTACAGAAGAAAGAAATTTACTGTAAGAAAAACGTGCTGATCACTGAACGGTACACCTGCACCACAGACAAGCCCCCGGTTTCCATAAACACTTCACCATCATTGCCAGATATCGCCAGCGACGGCTCCACGCTGCTGGTGCAGACAGAGCACCAGGAATGGAATTCTTTGAATCGCCGGAGAGAAGCATGGGCCAGGGTCAGATCAAGGGCAACCCCCCTCCCACCTTTTTTCTTATTCTTACCCCTAAACCCACCGCCGGCACGCTCTGACCCTGGTTCCTCTATGGACAGCTCTGCCATTTCCTGCTGGCCAGTCCCAGAAGAGAGCTGTGCCTTCCCACTATTCTCTGAGCCCTGGCCAAGCCCATTCCTTTTCCTGCTCCTTGTCTCAGGAGGGGTTTTGAGACAGAAAAGGAGGGGGGTAGAAAGACAGAGCGAGAGAGAGAGGTAGGGGGGAAGATAGACTGTCAGCTGGAGCAACTCAAACAGAAACTTAACTAAATAAAAAGCACCCTTCCAATAGCCATTCTTGGAATGTGTCCCAGCAAAGGACAGCAAGGCTAAAAAATAAAGAAAACATAAAAGAACTTAAAACAGGCACAGCCATCCAGCAATGCTTCCTCAGCCATTGCTGAAGGACAGAGCCGTCACCCACCCTCTTGTATGGGAGTATCAGAGGGCCTGCTTGGAGAAGCTAATGATATCATTGAAATGGTCTGATTGTGAGCCAGGTCCTGGTACATCTGATGGTTGTTTAAAAGGCCCCCAGCAGAGGCCTAGCAGTCTGGGTCTCATTTTCCAAAGACAAAAGGGCTACAGAACAAGGCAGTGAGAACAGGGCCGGGGGGAGAGAAGACAGTCTGTCTGCACTCAGGGGTGGGCCAGAGTAACACGGGGAAGTCCTGACCAGGGGCAAGCAAACTGTTGAGAGACGAAAGACTTGGAGGCATTAGGATACATTTCAAGATACTAAGACAGTGTGCACGAACTCTTGGGCTGGGCTGCAGCTACACCCGCTGTCTATTTATACACATTTCTACACACTACATTAGTTTTACACCTCCTACTCTCTCTGTCTTTTCCTGTGCAGCGAACAACACACTGAACTGGTGTGAGAAGGCATCAACCTAAAACAAAATAACAACCTAAACGTGGAAACACCAGCAGAGACTTGAATATATTCAGAGAGTTTGCATTTTATTCCTGTAACAAACAGGATGAAACAATTTATGACTATGACCCTGTGTGCCCCAAACTCCTCCACACTGCAACCCAGTGACCCCCAATGAAGAATGTCAATACAGAGATACTCCGGTATTGGTACCTGAAGGAAATGCTGTGCTAGTTGACTAGGTAAGGCCCAGAATGCACCTCAGATCAAGGTGAAAAGTTGAAGTGAGCGGTTTTTGATGACCTCCCTCCCGTTGAAGAAAACAGAACGCGCGTGCACACGCACACACACACGTCACTGCCCTCACATCCTTGCTTGGTTTACAATCCATCAGCAATAGCTCTGCTTTTATAAACTGGAGATACCAAAGTGCAAGCCAGAGTCGCAAAGAGTACTTTGTGTCTCCATGCTAAATCAAATCCCCAACCCCACAAAGCAGTGCATTGGTGCAGTTCACCTGGCCCTGGCTCTGAGGGAGCAGAGGAGTGTCCACGCAGTCCCGGGCTGTTAAGGTAGACCTCTCGGCTCCAGAGCTGCCGACTGCTTAGGGTCTTAAGAATCTTGTGGAGAATTGGCAAGGGGAAGGGGGGTAGTATACGCTGGACAAGATAAATTACTCTGTCTCAGCAATCACTGACCACGCACATGCGTACGCACACACACACACACACAAACAGTAAAGACAGTAGGATCAGAATTAAGCTCTAGCAGAGTAATAATTCAGCCTGATAAAGATGACAGTGACGGTCTGAGGAGTCTTGCCAATAACCTGAAATGAGGTGCAGCACAAAGAATGAATACATACATTTTAAAAGCATGTGTGACATATTGTCCAGTTACATCTGTCATTGATCACAGCAAGTCAGCAGGGCAGTGCCCAGCTGACACGATGTCAAGGAGAGATGCAGACTGAGAAGTACGGGTGATGGGAGTACAGAACTGAGGAAAAAAACACACCAGTTTCACACAGAGGCTGATAACGGGCACTTCAGGGTAAAAGCATCTGCTCCGCACAGCCCAGAAGAAAAGAGACCACCCTCCCAACATGTCAAGAGGGCTCACATCAACAGCACCGCCACGACAGGGCACACAACAAAACCTGACAAGACCTGAGCACCAACCATCGTCAAGAAACAAAGACCAGGACTGCTGCAGCCAAGCCAAGCCCAGAGAGGACATCCCAGCTGGAGAACACAAACCACAGCAGCGACTCCTCTGGGTGGCGCATGTTTCTCTCACTGTAACTCAAGGCAACAAAAACACCAGGAAATCTATCGCACCAGGGGTACCTCCATATCTGCTGTACATCCTCGCTGAGGGGGCTTCTGTCGGGTGGGGGGATCGAGAGTCTCTGAATTAGCAAGCGTCCAAAATGCGAGGTTCACGGCTGGCCAATCGCTGTTTTCATCGCTGCCCTGCTTCTCCGGTACAGAGTCACATCTGGGAGCCGGAGAGGAGCCGAGCTGCCAGGAAATGGGAGTCAGGCAGCTGGGAATCTCCTCCCTCCACCCCGCTTCCTCAGCCCTGACATCACGCAGTTCCTGCCTCTCCCTCTTCCAGGCACACAGCACTGTGCCATGGCATTGTTTGCACAGGAGGCTCCTCCAAGACGGTGCTGGTGGTGGTTTTTCCAAAAAGGGGGGGTTCTCAGCACAGAATGGCAGCCCCCACCACAAAGCCCAAACAGTCCACTCTTATCCCCCCGCCAAAAACACCCTTTCATCAGCCCTCCTCCACAAGTCCTCCTTCTGTGTCTCACTCCTGCCTCCAGCAGGGGGGAAATAAACATCCTGAGACACTCATTCCTGTAAATTCCGCTGACCTGTTGAGAGGCTTTCCTGGCACTGGCTAGACACTACGATTATTGTGGATTATTGTTGTTGAAATAAAATAAAAGATTACGATTGAAAAAAAAGTCACTAACTACTGAGATCATGCAGCACACAACCCCCCCCCCCCCCTCCTCCTCCGGCTTCAGGGCCATCTGTATGCAGTTGCTACCAATCTGCTGGTGGAGAAGAAGAAGGTGGGGTTTGTAAGTTTTATGAAAAATAAAAATAAAAATAAACAAAACAGCATGAGTGGAGGCGGATGAGCTGTCCTGACAGGAACGTGTCATCGTGCCTTGGTAGACCACTGGCTGGAGCGTGTGAAAACAAGCCCAGCAGGCCTTTAATATGGTTAAGGACAACAGGAAAGGAATCATGGGAAACTTCCCATAAACCACACAATCGCTCCCAGGAAAACATTAGTGAGGGGTCCTGTCACTTGTGATCACAGATTGGGAGAGACTGTTGACAGTGGGTTTCTGCAAGGATTAAGATTTCCTTTTCAGTGTGTGTGTGTGTGTGATATATATACTCACCTAAAGGATTATTAGGAACACCTGTTCAATTTCTCATTAATGCAATTATCTAACCAACCAATCACATGGCAGTTGCTTCAATGCATTTAGGGGGTGTGGTCCTGGTCAAGACAATCTCCTGAACGCCAAACTGAATGTCTGAATGGGAAAGAAAGGTGATTTAAGCAATTTTGAGTGTGGCATGGTTGTTGGTGCCAGACGGGCCGGTCTGAGTATTTCACAATCTGCTCAATTACTGGGATTTTCACGCACAACCATTTCTAGGGTTTACAAAGAATGGTGTGAAAAGGGAAAAACATCCAGTATGCGGCAGTCCTGTGGACGAAAATGCCTTGTTGATGCTAGAGGTCAGAGGAGAATGGGCCGACTCATTCAAGCTGATAGAAGAGCAACTTTGACTGAAATAACCACTCGTTACAACCGAGGTATGCAGCAAAGCATTTGTGAAGCCACAACACGTACAACCTTGAGGCGGATGGGCTACAACAGCAGAAGACCCCACCGGGTACCACTCATCTCCACTACAAATAGGAAAAAGAGGCTACAATTTGCACAAGCTCACCAAAATTGGACAGTTGAAGACTGGAAAAATGTTGCCTTGTCTGATGAGTCTCGATTTCTGTTGAGACATTCAGATGGTAGAGTCAGAATTTGGCGTAACCAGAATGAGAACATTGATCCATCATGCCTTGTTACCACTGTGCAGGCTGGTGGTGGTGGTGTAATGGTGTGGGGGATGTTTTCCTGGCACACTTTAGGCCCCTTAGTGCCATTTGGGCATCGTTTAAATGCCACGGCCTACCTGAGCATTGTTTCTGACCATGTCCATCCCTTTATGACCACCATGTACCCATCCTCTGATGGCTACTTCCAGCAGGATAATGCACCATGTCACAAAGGTCGAATCATTTCAAATTGGTTTCTTGAACATGACAATGAGTTCACTGTACTAAACTGGCCCCCACAGTCACCAGATCTCAACCCAATAGAGCCTCTTTGGGATGTGGTGGAACGGGAGCTTCGTGCCCTGGATGTGCATCCCACAAATCTCCATCAACTGCAAGATGCTATCCTATCAATATGGGCCAACATTTCTAAAGAATGCTTTCAGCACCTTGTTGAATCAATGCCACGTAGAATTAAGGCAGTTCTGAAGGCGAAAGGGGGTCAAACACAGTATTAGTATGGTGTTCCTAATAATCCTTTAGGTGAGTGTATATATATATATATATATATATATATATATATATATAGATCTATAGATATCTATAGATATACACATATATACATATATATATATATATATATATTATACACACATATATTTCTTGTATTTTATGCTTTTAAACTATACACATACACATTATTATTTTTTTCTATTCTTAATGCGCCATAAAAACACAAAATCAATCACTCATTGTAGGAGCCTTATAGATCCCATGGTCTTCATAGTTAACCTCCCACTAGGTGGCAACATAAGCGCTCCAGTATGTGAACCACAGCCAGTGAGCCCATGTGCAGCACACAGCCTGACTGAAGCAGACGTCCATATGTGAACTCTGCATTTATTACAGCCAAAATCATATTAGCCAAGCTGCTGAACTTCTTTCTTTTTTCTCTTCTCATATACTTTAAATTTAACGTTTATTACTCCCACATGTTGCCTTTCCCTTTCACATCTGCCCTGCCTCTCCGTCAGTTCAGGCTGCGGTTTATTTGTAATGTTATGTATTTTATGTTTTTGTGAAGAAAGCATAGCATGCTGGATGCTGTCCGCCCCCAGGCCCAGCACCGGCAGGCTTCATAACTGCCAATGATCTATCCAGGAGCCCCGGTAAGAGCTTTGCCCTCGCGCTTTAGACTATAAACAAAAAAAACAAGCGTGTAAAGGTTTCAGCGATCCAGAGGTGAGAAGACCTACAGGTAAGAGCAGGTGCAGACACAGCATGGTACAACACTAGGCCACAGATGCATTGTGGGGCAGAGGGTGTCACTGCACTCCAGGCACACCAGCAAATGGGAACCTCTGCAATGGGAGGCTTACTCGCAGGGCCACGCAGGAAATAACACACTCACTGAGGTTGTGCGAGTCTCCCTTTATACCCACCCTCACCACCATCTCATGGCTCCATGTTCTTCCTCAGGTGCCAATTTCAGCCCTCCGAATCATGAAAGACATCCCTACGCCTGCACTTTTCAACTTGTCACACACCCTGAAAGCGGGGTCCCTTTCTCACCAGTCCATGTCTGAGCATATGTGAATATCCATGGTCTGCCAAACACTCAAAACAAAAACAAAAGTGGAGATTTTGGCTCTCTTCCTCTGGAGGCTAGACTCTTTCAAAGGAATTCCCTCTCATCCCATCTGAGCTGAATACAAATTCGGGCATTCAGACTCCGGCTGCGCTGCAGCTCATTAAAAACACCCCAGCCCTCCGCTCGGATTAGATAACTTCTGCATTTTAAGTCTGCAGCCAAGGCCGGGCCACAGCGAAAAACCGTGCTTACGAATACAAATCGACTGTTTAATTAATTGACTACAGAGCTGGCACTGAGACTTGATGTATGCTGTGGAGGGGGGCGGACGAATGAATGGGGGTTGTAATCACGAGCAGCCGCACTGTATTGTGTGTTAGTTGGAAACAATCACCTGCAGGACAGCGAATGTACACAGCGTACACACAGGACCCCTCACAGTTACTACATCTGGTTATGAGTAAGTTAATTACAAAATTACCGACGGTGTTGTGCATTTCCGTTTGTTTTGCTCAGAGTTGTGTGCTCTACTATCCTGTTCTCTAGGTGTGAGATCTATATATTACCCAATATGAATGCATTATTAATACCACTGTGTTCCCCTCACCTATGAGGCAGGGCAGGAGTTCAGCCTGGGCATCTCTGTGTTCCCTGCAGCACCACCTGCTGGCAGAAGGTGCTGCCAAAATATGCAGGGGGTTTTCATTGTAGGGGTTTGCATTCCACTCAATCTGACGACACTGGGTTCCCTGTCCGGGCTCACCCAGTCACACACACTGCCTACTCCCTGCTTTCACGTTGGGAGGCACAACCCACAATATTTTCCTACTATGCAAATAATTAGAAACAGGCTGTGAACCTGCCTCAGCCAAGATGCGTTTTCCTGAAGCTGACACGTCCACTAGCTTGCCTGGAAAACCGCAGCGGCAGCAGCAACGCTTCCTCCGTGCCGTGCTTTGCTCAGCAGCACACAAACTGGCCAAGGGGCAGTTAAGAGCGACTCAGAAATAACTCTGGGCCTTTTTGTTATTTATTTTCTTCATTATTGTTAACTGGACCTAGAACTGTGCATTGAACAGAAAGTATCATCACACTGTTAAAGCTGAGCTTGATTATAATACAAAGTATTTCAGCACACTTGTGCAGTCCATTGCAAAGCTCCTCCTTGTTCTCAGACTTATCATGACAAGAGCAGAAGCCTGGGGTTGACAGAACCCCCCATGACCGAGGCTTGCTTTATGCGTTAAGGGACTCTCCAGACCTGGAAGGAAGTTGACCAGGTGGAGCAGAGTGGGGGGGGAGGGGTTCAAGGGCTGGACAGGTCACTGTACGAAGTGACTGCTGGCCCTCCTAATGGGATGTACTGTTAAGCTGAGGAATCCGAATATAGCCTGTTCTGCTCCTGGGGGCGGCAGGGATTTAGGCAGCAGTTGTCAACAGAGCTGGCCCTTCTTAACTCCTTGCCAGCATCTGCTTCCCCTGCAGACAGCCTGCCCGGCCTGGTCAGGAATGCTCTCCTGAGGCATGCGGGACAGCTCGGCACCTGTCACTGCCCACACCCCCATCCTCCATTCAGTTTGTGCTTCAGCAAACAGCCAGGAAGCCCTGACCCCTTCAGCCAGGGCTCCTCCTAACACCTTTAATTATAAATGAGTGATCTTCACATGTTTGCATGTTGTTGTTTTTTCCCAGCCCACAGTATTTTCCTTGGCTGGCTGCGTTTGCATGTGCGGTCTCTAACGAGGATGCAGAGGTCACAGAATCGGCCTAGAGGCCACTTTCAGGCTTTTCTCTTAGCATTTTTCTTCTAAAAGCATGACTGCGAGCCGACTAATCACTGCATGTTCTGTTTGCACCTATGACCGATGCAAGCGTTTGTTAAAGCGAATTAAACACAAGCTGCTGGTGCTGCTGGGGCCTCACTCTCCTTGGCTCTCACGACCTCTTATTTCTTTTAAAGAAAAGCACCACCCTCAACAGAAGAATCGGCAACACTCTCTAAAGAGGGGGCAATGGCAGGAGCAGCACAGCGTCACCTCCGGCTGCCTGGGTGTCATGGCGCGTATGTGCAGGCCGCGTTAGCTCTCCTTTACTTGATGTTTGTAACATTTACGTTTTCTCCTGTTCTCTGCTGGGCCCCGGCCTCCCTGGCCCATACATCCAGCCCATACTCACCTGCTGCGGTAGAGATCCAAACAAAGAGAGCATTATCTCACTGCATAGTAGTCTTCAGCCCCCATCATTCTAGCAGGTGTTTGGTTTCAGTCATATAAAGCCCTTCAACGACTGGACAAAAGACAGACATACCAAGCCACCTCCCCTCCTCTCCTCTCCCCTCAGTACAGCATGGTATAAATAATCCCAATTCTTGTCATGCCACCATTTCTCTGCAAAGCATAACAGAGGATGCAAAAGAATGCCAGCTATTTTAACCCCCTCCCTTAACCTCTCCCTCTTCGCTCCTTTCCTTCCCTCTCTGCTGCACCAGCCTGGAGCTGCCGTACCATCTTCACAGGGGCCCTTAATGAAAGCCATTAACTGTAGACCAATTAACTGTCTGTCAAGAGGAGTCCACTGCCCCAGTACTGCCTGGCTCTATGCGGATGCCAGGGAAAACTTGCTGCAGTACCTGCATTTTATTTGGCCCCAATTGTCGTATTGATTTTATGTTAAGATGTCAGGCTGGACAGGACTCGAGTTAGGTAATTTGAAAATGTGCAAAGCAATCCTCTCTTCCAGAAGACTAATGTGGCCTGTCACTTATTCAAAGCCAAAGTGTGTCTAAGGCCCAGCTGGCCAGTATGCTACAGTGCAGCACTGTCCCACACTCCCATGCTCTGAGGACCCCGGCTCCCCCCTGTCCTCTGGCCTCCCCTGTGTCCTCTGTGTAATAAGCCAATGAATGTCCTGCTACAGTGCTACCCAAGCTCTCGTTCTGCTCACACATTAAAACACATCAACACAGGCACCTGCTATCGCAAGACATGCACGGCAGAAATTGAATTCACAGTCAAAAAACAGAGGGGAACCTGACAAGTTCAAACTGCACCCCCTCCTCAGCAGCACAATACATAACCATGATTATTATGCGTTATGATTTCACGGCATCACGGCTGCTCACGGGCCGATGCGACCCCAGCCCGAACCACAGTTTCCATTGCAAGCAGCAGACTGGACTCAGCTATGGAATCTGTGAACAAGACCTCTTGAGTAATCTTCAGCTGGGACATAAGAGGCTTATTTGTAAATAGACGCAGCTCTCTGTTTAGACCTCCAGTGCAATGCAATGTAAACTCTTAAGAGAGGAAGGAATACATTAATTCAGGGCTTTTAGCATTTAGCTTTTTTCCCCCCCACAGTTCTCTCCCACTAGTACTTTTTTCTACAGTTATGTTTGTGTGCATGTTTAAATCTTGCCTCTGGTTCCTGTTCAGCCCCAACTCCTCCTGATGTTATATAATACGGCTGCCACTAGTAATTAAATGTGCTCTGGCCCGCCTGCCTGCTGCGCATGTGTGTTACTGTGCTGCTTCATCAATGGATAAACAGCAGCCGAGCCAGACAGGCACTCGGCTTCACTCAGCGTAATCGGCACCCAGAGCATTAGAGATGGGCAGAGCAGGAAGGAAGGGGTAACCTGGGGAAGGAGCAATACTTGTGGAAGACGTTAGACCAGCAAGAAGGCATCGTACTTATTTAGTATTTTAAAGGGAATAAATACTCTCCCCCCACCACTTTTCCATCACACACACTCAAAACAATCCCTCTTTCCGCATAAATCCTACAGACATCACAGTACAATCCCCCCAAATCTGCCATTCAATTGTTAGCCTTCAATGTTTTGTTGTTTTTGGTAGTTTTTCTGCTCCTCTACAATAATGCCAAGAGGGCCACCTTTAACCTACAGTGTACAAACAAGACATGAAACGTCTGCTGGTCGTGCAGCAGCTGCTGAGCACTCCTCTCGCCCTGTAATCATGTTGGCAGTAGGACAAGCCCAAGCATGAGCACCACAGAGTGCACAAGAGGAGTGGCGGTGAGAGACTCTGCGGGGGTCTGTGTGAGACAGTGGGTAATTACAGGTTTGCAGGCCCCTCTCAGTTCGCTCTGCACTAACAGGGTTTTTTTTTTTTTTTTTTTTTTTTTTTAAACATTTTTAAGAAAATGAAAACCTTTAATCCCCCATCCCTAACATAAAAAAAGACTGCTTGATTAAAGGACTCTGAGCCCCTCATTACTTAACAGGAGGTTATAAAGAGCCCAGCTCCCCCGATAGCCCCTTACAGCAATCTTCAGCCTGTAAATGGTTATTCTTTATTTCACTTTTTAATTAACAAATCACATGGCTCTTAACAACCCAGAAGCATGTTTGCTTGTCCAATTATCACCACGCCCCTGAGGCAGAGCTCCTAATAGGATTACACAGGAAGATAATGGCAAACACAGGGCTGTGCGGGGTCTCAGGACCGCAGAGTACGCAGGCACCTACAGCCGTCCTGCAGCTCTGCACTGTCGCCGGCAGCAAGAGTGGGGAGGAAACCAAGCCCCTTCGTCTCTGTCCCAGGACTCCCATCACATCCCCTGACACACGATGTACCCGTGCGCAGGCCGCTACCCCGCTCTGACAGCAAACTTGTAACACATGCAACGCCAACCCCTGAAGCATTTTCATTGCTAGGAAGACTAGACTAATGTTTGGGAGCAAGACATTTCAGTGTCTTATCAATCCAAAGAATGGCTGTTGCACTTCCGCCCCCCCCCTTCAGGACTCTCCACAATAATCTTTTGTTTCTATTTTGACTTTTTATTGTGTTCAGTTATGGCTGTCTACTCCCCCATTTTGTGTCGCCATCCCAGGGCTTCCGATTTTGTCCGGAAATTCTGAAATCTTCGTTTTGTTTGTTCGGTTTTGTTATAGGTTTCTTTTCCTGTTATCCATCCCTCCTTTGTGCTGGTTCTAAATCCAAACTCTGTGGCCGGAACCTGCTGCTGTGAGAGAACCGGTGCATTGGACTGGATTGCGTTGGTTATATGGAGTTATATATTTAATTCCAGGATTTGCATTTCCCTACCAGCCCTCACTATTTTAAACTTGCCTCACACCGAGAGCAATTGCTGGGATCTGTGAGAATGCAGAGCAAAAGATCTGGATATCTTGTGTAGTTCTCACTTTCAGGAAAAATGTCAGTGAATGAGGGGGAAGCTCCAATGGGAGATGAACAAGTCTGCGTTGATCTTACAAAGAGCTCTTGTGCAGCATAAGGAGAAAAACAGCACACACCACAACAACATGAGATCAATCTCGGGGCGGGAGTGAGGCAGTCAGAGTGATCTAGCAGAGGCAGTAAAATCTGACACTCAAAACTGCACACACAGCACAAGAGTGTCTTAGACGAAAGTGGCTGAAGCAGGGGGAAGGGGAGGGGGGGTTGTAATGCAATTTGAAGAGATGTGTACTTCCAGCAGCTCAATCAAGATTTCTGACAATAATGCAGTCCAGCGACATTACCATTTTAACATCTGACATCATTTTTATTCCAATTCCATTTATAAAATCATTCCTCATTATTGATTTTACAATGAAGAGAAAAGAAAACAGCAGCTGGATCAACACACTGGGGCTGTCGGATGCACTGTATACAGGCTGTTTTCCTGGTCTTTCCCTTATGTGTTTTTTTCCCCCCCAGACATCAAAGAAAAAAAGTTTACAAAATTAACATCTAGCGGTTGCTCGCTCTTGCCAAATAATTATAAAAACAGAGATGGAAGAAAATCTAACAGAAAGCCTCCAGCTGAGTCACACACACACACTCAGTCTCGCTCCTCAGACTCCCAATGCAATCCATTCCCTGTCAGAACTGTTTTGGCGAGTCAGATGCTCTCTGTGATAATGCAGTTCTAAGTTTGGGGAGTCAGCCAGCACATTAAGAATTATTATTTTGCTTTATTTATGCTCATATATTTTTCAGTACAAGAGGAGAAATTGCATTTGAAGCCATGCCATAATACACTCTCCACTAATTCACTAAATAGCACACTGTTTCCCAGACCAGCATTAATTATCTTAACTACACTCACCTAAAGGATTATTAGGAACACCTGTTCAATTTCTCATTAATGCAATTATCTAACCAACCAATCACATGGCAGTTGCTTCAATGCATTTAGGGGTGTGGTCCTGGTCAAGACAATCTCCTGAACTCCAAACTGAATGTCTGAATGGGAAAGAAAGGTGATTTAAGCAATTTTGAGCGTGGCATGGTTGTTGGTGCCAGACGGGCCGGTCTGAGTATTTCACAATCTGCTCAGTTACTGGGATTTTCACGCACAACCATTTCTAGGGTTTACAAAGAATGGTGTGAAAAGGGAAAAACATCCAGTATGCGGCAGTCCTGTGGGCGAAAATGCCTTGTTGATGCTAGAGGTCAGAGGAGAATGGGCCGACTCATTCAAGCTGATAGAAGAGCAACTTTGACTGAAATAACCACTCGTTACAACCGAGGTATGCAGCAAAGCATTTGTGAAGCCACAACACGTACAACCTTGAGGCGGATGGGCTACAACAGCAGAAGACCCCACCGGGTACCACTCATCTCCACTACAAATAGGAAAAAGAGGCTACAATTTGCACAAGCTCACCAAAATTGGACAGTTGAAGACTGGAAAAATGTTGCCTTGTCTGATGAGTCTCGATTTCTGTTGAGACATTCAGATGGTAGAGTCAGAATTTGGCGTAAACAGAATGAGAACATGGATCCATCATGCCTTGTTACCACTGTGCAGGCTGGTGGTGGTGGTGTAATGGTGTGGGGGATGTTTTCTTGGCACACTTTAGGCCCCTTAGTGCCAATTGGGCATAGTTTAAATGCCACGGCCTACCTGAGCATTGTTTCTGACCATGTCCATCCCTTTATGACCACCATGTACCCATCCTCTGATGGCTACTTCCAGCAGGATAATGCACCATGTCACAAAGGTCGAATCATTTCAAATTGGTTTCTTGAACATGACAATGAGTTCACTGTACTAAACTGCCCCCCACAGTCACCAGATCTCAACCCAATAGAGCATCTTTGGGATGTGGTGGAATGGGAGCTTCGTGCCCTGGATGTGCATCCCACAAATCTCCATCAACTGCAAGATGCTATCCTATCAATATGGGCCAACATTTCTAAAGAATGCTTTCAGCACCTTGTTGAATCAATGCCACGTAGAATTAAGGCAGTTCTGAAGGCGAAAGGGGGTCAAACACAGTATTAGTATGGTGTTCCTAATAATCCTTTAGGTGAGTGTATAATTACAGCCAGATAGTAGGTAAGATACACAACACACTGCAAACATCACAGAGTGACCACGCAGGGGACAGATTTCCAACAAACAAAGGGACACTTTCATAAGCACTAATGAGGAGAAAACAACATGACATTCAGGTTTGAATACGGTGGGAAAATCAAATCAGTCCCCATGTAGCTAACCTGCTACCTGTGCTCCCAATCCCCAGGTAACTTTTATGGCCGCTCCCCTGATCAGAATAAAAACCTGCCAGGGGTCTGACAGAAGAATAGCCCAGACTTGGATCAATGAAACATGTTTCTTAAATCAATTGCACACCCTAAAAAAAACAACAAAAAAAGTCAGTGCTGATCCCTGACAGAATGAAATTTAGAAACAAACAGCCTGGCCAACAAATGTTTGAAGCAGATCTGCACCCGCACCACCTCCCAGTGAAAACATTTGGGTATTTGTTTCAGGCCCGTTGGCAGTGTCTGCAGCACGGTGCACAGAGAGGCTAATTAGGGCGGAGGGAGGCAGCAGGGAGCAGTGCGTCTGCAGGCAGTCATCTGTTGCTGGCAACCAGATCTGTGTCATGTGCATCTGCATGCGCTGAACCCCTGCCCTGGTCTGACACCAGCAGCTCAGTGCGCTGGGCTCAGGCGAACACTCCCCTGGCACTGGCCACTACCCTGCCTGCCAGAGAGCACAGCGCCGTCGCCTGGGCTGACATCACTGCGTCCGCCTGGCCCTCAATTACAGGACACTACGCTGCAATTAGTGAGGCTGTCAGGAGGAGAAAGATATAAATAGTGTGGAGCAGGCTGTGTTGTACTGTGCCGTCTGCTGTGATTGGTATAGCAGGGGAGAGCTCCCTCTGCAACGAGATCACCAGTTGTGAATTCCTGGCGCTGTGTTCACTCAACTTGCCTTTTGCGTTTTCTCTAATTACACTTTAAATGGCTGACAAATACATTGCCTGTATACAATTCCTCCCTTGCCCGGGCTCAGGACCAGCAGATCATGAAAGAGATCCTGTTGAAAATTAACAAGGCCCCATAGCTTAATTTAACATTTTACATAAAAACAAGACAGACTTACTGTCAAGAAACAGACAACTATAACACAGTGCGTGTGCATCAGTGGACAGAGTGTGCATTACCCTGAAGCCCGTGAGTGAGCGAGTATGTGTGCGTTGGCGTCAGAGAGCCGTCCAAGGAGAGACTGACTCAGACTGTACAGCTGGCGCCCGAGTCCCACCTCCTCCGCCTCCAACTCCTGCCGACAAGCAGGCACACTGCCTCCGAGCTCGTCACATAAATATAGGCTGTTACAAAACAGAACAGAACAGAGCAGAGCACCATCTGCTTGGCTTTGTCCTTGTTTGTTTTGCGGGGGGGTTGTTTTGTTGTTTTTGAAGCATTTTTCACTACCTTCAACTGAAGTGTACATACAACAAACTGCTACAAAATGACCTGAGCACAAGGATGCCTGGACCAGCCGAGGGAGAGTTCGCAAGGAGGTGCGGTGACTCTGCAGTGACCAGTCTGCCCCAGACAGAGGCCAACCAGCAGTTAGCTTCAGTGAGCAGGACTGGGCAGCTGATGGAGGAAGCAGAACAGCAGGAATAGCAGTGAGGCTGCCACTGCTCAGCACTGTGATCCATTTCCAACTCTAGGCTCCCGTGCAAAGGGCAGCGAATAAGCAGGAAAGCACTAATAACACGTAACAACTTCAACCCCACAACCCCTATGCAAATTTACCGGATAGAAGTTGCGAGACCTAAGCATCTGGCAGGTGCTACTGGCTTATTGTGTAGATAAAGATGGTATTCTGCTTTGTGTTGAATGACATATTAAGATAGAGCGGACTATGGGTGCTCAGACAGAGACCAAAAAAATAATAATCATCATCATAAGAGACATTAGAGGCTAGTGTTTAGATTATTTGATGGATCGTGTCCTAAGTCAGAAAGTTCACCTACAGATTCCAGAATGTAAAGGGCAGAACACTGCTGTCAGACACTGGTAGGAAATCTACACAGTGCTGGATGGTGTAATTAATCCTGACACACAGCATCCAAAGAGTCACCTACAGCCCTGACGCTGAGAGCGGAACACACCCTGCCAACAAACACTCATTAACCAGCTTAATGACACCCAGTAAGAGGGATTGGAGTGCATAATTAGCTCCAAAGCCACCAAGGAACAGGGCACAGGGTCCCGGTGGAGACCAGTAATCTGAGTCACAAGCTTGGTACGGGCTCACCACATCCAGGACGGATGGCTGGGAGAGAGAGCGGCCACGGGTGCTCGGGCCTGCATGGGGAGATCCAGCCCCAGAGTGACATAGTTTTGTGCGGACGCAGCAAGTGCCGGCATCTAGAGCGGCCCATCAGGACAACCACGACACGGCCTCATCAGTTGTGTTGAGGTTGTCCTGATGGGCCACTCGAGATGCCGACACTCGCTGCGTCCGCACAAAACCATAGAGTCACAGGCTTCTGTGAGTCACGTGACCCTAGAGTCACATGCACCCCTCTGCTCTGCGTTTAAAATCAAAACTGAAAAGGAGGGTGCTGCTCCACCTGGGAGCAGGACCCATAGACCTGTTACCCTGTGACTCTGAGGGACAGCAGTGACTGCTGTCCCTCAGAGTCACAGGGTAACAGGTCTGTGGGACAATAGATCATTATCAGCTTCAGACTGGAGGAGACTGTTACACAGGCCCGATTAAGCAGCAAATCAGTTCGCTAAGGGAGCTCAGATCTGCAGGGATATGGGGCAGCCTGTGGCTGTGTAGGAGCACAGCTGGTCCTGGCATAGACTGACTCCGGGGTTTGGGGGGGGGGGGGGTAAAATAAATATACAGGGAAGTATTTGCCAAATGATGTCACCGTGACAGATTCGGGACTGCAGCCCAGCTTTCACACCGGCCAACCACGACTGTACCATCACTGCATGGCACCAGAGGAAGACACGTGAAAGGAGCAGAGACCATGGAGAGGGAGGGAGAGAGTGAGAGAGACAAATAGAAGGCACCTGAGCAAAAGAGAACACGAAAGAGAATACCCTGAGAGACTAACTCCAGTCCAACTGTGGATTCAACACCGAAAGCCACAGGGGTAGGAGTTGTTAAACTGTTAAAGAAGTACAGCCAGACGACAACAACCTAAACAAGCCCCAGGGGCACAGAAAAGACAGGAGAGATTTGCTAACTGCAGTGAAACCAAAGCTACAACATACACACACAAACCGGTGATGTCCTAAATGGCCTAACTGATACCTGTTCCCTAGCATATAAAAGGAGACACAACGTCAAGCATTGCACCACACCTAAGTAAGTGGAAAAACCTTGCAGTGCCTCTGTGTGAAGGATTGGTGGGTGCTGTTGTGGTGTACTTCTACAGCTCTGCAAATACATTTACCATGCAATACCAAAGAAAACAATGCATGATCATTTCCTGGGGGTGTTATTAAGACCCAGCAGCACATTTAACACTGTACAGCAGCTGCAGAAAATAAGTTGGGGGGGGGGGGGGGGATAAAAACATGGGCCACAAACACCCACGTACATAAGTCTGAATCATTAACGTTAACAGATGTCTATGAGTCTGGAACAGCACGATCTACAGACATTTTGAATGAGGGTAGGGGATGTAGAGATGGATGTGCTCTTTTGCACTGATGCCCCAAAAGCCGTCTGCATTAGAAGCAAGAATGTGAAGGCTTGCTTTCGTGGTGAAACATTTCCTGGCCGATTGTTTCCCTTCAGCTTCTCTACAGGTGTGGGACTGGAGACCTGGAGATCACGAGCACTCTTCGTCACAGCAGGCCGGCGCGATCTCGGGGGCAGCACGTTGCAGTCGGGCAACACCCAGACAGCAGTCGGCATCCCAGGTCACCTTTCACTTCACTGTTTAACTTCATATCATCTCGTTATGTTCTACACATTTTGTGTCAAACCACGGAAGACTCTGTAAATATTAATGGTCCCCTGAAATGCAGTTGTGTTTTTGAATGCGAGTCGCCTTGGGAGAAGGACATCAGCTGGATTCATTCAGGAATGAATGACAAAGTGATTGAATACAATCTCAACAGCCTGCAGGAACAGGTTTATTTCCACGCAGAAATAGGAAGTCCTGCTGGGGCCAGGGAAAAGGGATATTTTATTTAAATTGTCCTTTTAACTCTCCGTCCCAGCACAGTTAGAGAGAGGACAGTCTAATCTATTTTTGAACCACTCGGGCAGGGAAATGCCTTTCCTATCAGGAAGGATGGGTGCTGCGTTCTACTGATAGTAGGCTTTATGTATTTATAGCCTTTGTATCTGCTTCCCAGCACAGGCCTTGCTTACAAAACTGATGGGAGGTCATCACTGGGACCGCCGACGCACTATGGACAGCAGAGGCTGGTGGCAGGTTAATCTTGGCAAAAACCTCCATGCAGAACGACACAATGCAAAACAGCCTGCCCAGGTACACATGTTACGCCCTGAAGGCAAGCATTTAATGACACATTTGGCTGAGTGATTAATAAAGCATTTTTCTTTATTAAACCGTGCAGGTTTTGTAGAATACGCATTTACAAAGACTTACTCACAATACACCCCCACTGCCCTACAGCACCTGACACTTATAGCCTCTGGGCTTCTGACACGGCCCCCTAGTCTGTGGCATGAAAATATGAAAGGGGGCGGGGGAGGTCTGGATCAATTCATCCAACCCACAGTACGTCACACACAAACAACAGTGGCAGAGGAAGATAAACTCCTGTACCAAAGCAGGAATAAAATCAATCAATTAAATCAATAAATAAAAACAAACATCAGAAGATGGAGAGCATCAAGCACAGTCTCGAGGCCTCCCTAGAGGTCTGGATTTTAGGAAGTACTGTGCTGAGACAGTGGGGAGATGGCAGTGGACAGTTCTTTTCACCCCTTTCAGTGCAGTACTGGGTGCCTGGGTTCAGAAGTCATCCAGTCCTGGGGAGTATGCTCACAAAGCATGCAAAAACCCAGACAGACAAGTCATCAGTCATCAGGGCGTGCACTCAATGACCCCATTTGTACTGGGCTTTGCAAACTTGGTGGGGGATAAACAAACAACATAAAATAAACTACAAGGAAATTGAAATGAAGCACACACTGGCGCTATGGATTCATGAAACAGACAGCCACGGGGGGGTGCTCAGGGGAGGGTGGGCTCTCAGCTCTCCCTGGACGCGAAAGACAGCACCACACATAAATGCACAAACCTCCCCACGGCCACAGCCCAGCCAGAGACAGAGCTACACTCCCACCCACCCTCACCTCACCTCACCATCACAACCAACAGTGCTCTGGACTGCCCACCGCATACAGCCTCCTTCTGCAGCCACAAAAAGCCTCTTAAACAGTTAATTCCAATAGCCACAAAGCTATGTGCAGTGCTGCTCTTCCGCTAGTATTCTCCTTACGCAACTAGTCTTCTGGCTGTCAGGCCGTCACCCCTAAAACAAATCCTTTCTGGTCATGACAATAGGGCAATTGTAACTGCAAAGATTATTTCAGTAAGCTACATTTCCAAGAAAGTACTCCAGCACTAGGCTAATCCTGCTCACCCCGGCCCTGCTGTCAGCACAGCACAGCACAGGCAGGCTGTGGACACTTGACAGATTTAGGAAGTTGTCGTCTCCTTTTTACAGTAAAGGGCACTGCTCCCTACAGGCAGCAACACCCCCACAACCCCCCCCCCCGCAGTCCTTTAACCCTTTCCACCCTGCAGTTTGCATTTGTCTAATACTACACAATTACTCTGGAGAGCGCCCACAACACACTGAGCAATCCCCACTGAGAGAAAGAAATAAGAGACACACACACTGTAAAGGAATGGCACAGACCTAAGACCTTAATCATGTGGTCCATAGAGGACTGTATGGTGTAAACAAATCTGTTGTCATTGATGTTGACAACCTCCGGCAGGCTTTATGATGAGGACACTGATTAACAGACCCACTCAGGAGAGACTGCTGACCCATCAGTGCCATGGCCCTGGACCTAATTGGTCCCCTACAAGATGAGACGGACTGACGGACTAACAAGGCATTTCTGAGGCAATAGCAGTCCTAAGACCCAGCCCACACAAAAGGATCAGGAGCTTTCTGCCCAGGTGACCCTGCTGTGCAGCTCTGTGTAGTGTAGTATTGGCTAATGTATTTTAGTATAGTGCAGTGAAATGTGTTGTAGTATAGTGCATTGTAGCATAGTATAGTATAATAGTGTAGGATAATATATTGCAGTATAGTAAAGTAGAACAAGGCTGCTTCTCTGTTATTAACCCAGTAACCCCAGCTCTAGGATGCCACGACGCTCTGTGGAATTGATAAGTGAAAGCAGTTTACATCTGTCAGGAAAGGGGACAGAGAGAGTGCTTAACTCCTCATCCTGGCAGATTAAAACACATCGTGTGAAAATGTGAATCAATTTAATCTGACAGTCAGCCTATTAAGATTGCCTCCCCCCCCAGCACAGTAAAATCACATTTATCAAACATCACATCTAAGCAGCAAGGTGTATTGTATTAGCCAACACTGATTTCCAATAACCCCCAGCCCGAGTATCATAGATATAGATTTGTGTTCTTAAGTTATAATGTAATTGTAACTATCTCCTCTTTAGCTATTGTTAATTATTCACAGGCCTCATAATGGACATGCCAATGGGGCTGCAATCGCAGATCTGTTCTGCATCAATTCCAGGGTACTTTTAGTGCATCCTCAGGAACGGGGTGATACATAATTCAGCACTCACATTAGTTATATAACCAGTGATTTTGCTTTGCTACCTTCTACCCAAACTGGGAAGAAAAATAATATTTCTATCAGCACAAGATCAAACCTCTCTTAGCACACAGCCGCCTACGCAACTGCAGGAAGAGCGCTGGCATCCAAAAGCTCCTGCATGGTGCTCTCCTCTGCTAAGTGTACAAAGAATAACAGACTTGTTCCCCCTTAAACACACATCCCTGAGCATTACTATAAATGGAAGGGCTGCTCCTCAAAAGGATGTGGATCCTCAGGAGAGCCCTGCGGGATCAAGGGTACAATCACGCCTCCTCCAGGGTCCCATACACTCCTGCCCACTCTCGCACCTACAACACCAAGTGCTACCTTCCCCTAGACGGGTCATAGAGGTCAACAGTGGGATTAGACGGGGAATGGACTATTTTCTACGGTCTAGGTGATGAAGCCTATTTGGATTAAGAGAGGAACGTTAACCCCCCATACACACACACACACACATATGCATATAAGCAATGCCTATGACGACTGTAGCAATACACAGGATCTGTCCCACGCCCCATATCCATATGCATGTTTATTATTCAGTATTTCCGTCTTGCTTTGTGTCCAAACGCGAGAGGGGGTGATGGTCCGCACGCCGACATGTCAGCGTTTGCAGACCTTCACTGCATATTCATACCCAGCGGACAAGACCCCCTTTGTCATGTCAGACGCCACTTTCCCTTTCAAGCGCAGACCCCCCACCCCCGCCTAAAGTCCGCCGTCCTGTCCCCGCTGTCAGACTGCCCCGGCCGCCGGTGCGACCCCCGCACTCGCTGCTGCGTCCGTTTCCGTTATCATTGGCCGCGTTGGTCTGTGTTGCTGTCGTAACTGCAGTCTGGCAGCTCCGCGGGCCCGGTAGAAACCCACCCGAAACGGAGCGCTCAGCTCGGCTACACAAAAAAGGAGGAGATGCACCAAACACGGCGTGCAGAAAAGGGGGTGACATAGTGAAGCTCTCATACATACATGTCTGCCGCCTGGGTCTGGGTCTGCGATCCCGCCGACTGGTGCTGTTCGGTCACTTGAAGCGACGAGAGACAAATCAAATGAAAACACGGATTTTCCGTCCCGACCTCCAGCAGATGCGCCCACAGCCGCCGCTCCAGCGCGCCCCGGTGTCACTTTTCTTTTCTTTTCTTTTCTTTTCTTCTTTCTTTCCACGGCTTAAACTCGGCGCAGGCACTGGTTTGTTTTTGAGGGGGAGGGAGAGCAGGGCAGGGAAGCGGGGCGGCAGGAAGGAGGAGAGGAGAATAGGAAAGCGCATGAAAGTGCAAACGGAAGATACAAGCTGGCCGGATCCATGTCGCTTTATCGCCCCGCCGGGGAGGGAAACGGGCAGCTGAGCCGGCAGCGCATAATCCACAGGCAGAAACCAGCGACTGCCTCTCGGTGTCCTGTCCTGTCCTGTCCTGTCCTGTCTCCGTGGACCAAGACTGAGCGTGTGTGTGTCTCTGTCTGTCTCTCTCTCTCTCACACACGTGTATCCACAACCTGCAACTAACGCCGAGCCGAGCCGAGCCGAGCCGAGCCGAGCCCCACACCGAATGGCAGCGGTGCCGGATACAGCGCCGAGACAGATAGAGGAGAGGAGAGGAGAGGAGAGGAGAGGGGGAGGGACTGAGCGGCTCTTCTGCTCGCTAGACTTTAGGGACTCGCCTCTCGTCTCTTGCTTGTTGTAAAAGGAGCAGATCCGTTTTTCGTTGGGGGGGCTGTTGTAAGATAAGCACTGGCTAACTTTGCACCCTGTTCATTTGCATTCTTTTGGAAGAAACTGCATACCGTCCAGGTTGCAAATGCACCACTTAAGTTCAGGCGTATCTGTTTCAAATCTACATTCAAAATACAACCAGTACTCTTTACATAGCTGTTTTTAAACGCAAAACTGGTTCTCATTCAAATGTTTGACTATTACATGTAGTAACGATTGTGAACAACACAATACTGTCATGTATCGTTTTTACAGTGCCTATTCACACTAAATATGAAACCACCACCTTATCTGACTAGGCTAGTGTGCAGTAGAGATGTTAGTTGGAACTATCTTTAAACAAATCCCAAAGATGTATTGTCTGGTCAATATTAGCCTACCAGCTCCAGAACCATCTCCATCCGAATCTAAACCAACAAAAATCCTTTTCAATAATGTGCATCGGTGGGGAGCACGCAGGGCAAATCAAATCAGCCCAGGTTTTCTGTAGAATAGGGGAGCAGGTGTTTGATCATTTACATGTAGAAACAGAGAGGTGGAGATTTACTCAGTGTGTTGGGCATCAGACAACACACAGTGATGAAATTAGCACAAATTAACACAACAACAAACAAATACAAAACAATACCCTAACACACAAACAGGAATATCACGATCAGTGCTCACGGGTCGCACACAGAGCCCTGTCACTCCCCAGTCTCTGTCCAATCTGCACGTCATTGCATTTCTACAAGCACATCCTGGACAACAAAAAATACAATAAAATGATACCTCACTCTTGAAATTAATCACAGCTTTACCCCAGAAAAGTAACCCAATCCCAGCCTTTTTGTCCCATTATAATATTCTGATCTGAAATGTTAGTGGTGCCCCGGATCACTGAAACTGATCTCAGGGTGGCTAGTTGGCATGCATGTTCTCATCGCCTCCCCACAGGAATTACATAACGCTGCTTCTCACTTTACCACCGCCAACTCTTCTGCAGGAGGCAGCACGGCGCGCTGATCTATCCTCAGTCATCAGCCTGGCAGCAGCATCTAAAATCACGGCCCGCATTGGTGCGCATCTCCGCGTGTCCAGAGGAGGGCTGTTCTGTTTCAGCAGGCCGGGAGGTCGCGTTACCCACTCCACTCATGATAAATGTGGCACAACAGGGGCTCCCCACACAGGAGGAAGCCGGGATGCAGCCACGAGAATTATTTTGACTCTCAGGGGGGCCAGTGTGTTACTGCATACCTGGGTGAACAAGCAATATTTCTTGGTCTGTGTGAAACGGCTTGTGCATTAAAAATAATAACACCAGGCAGGCAGGATCCATCCATTCAGCATTCTGGAGGTGCTGGGCAAACAACTGGGAAGTGCATGAGGCTGTATGTCACAATGTGCAACTAACAGGCCGCTGCTGGCTGTAATCACACTGGGAGGAGTGGGCGGCCGTTGTACCTAAATGGAGTTTGATGTTACCACAAAGCTTTATCACCCCATCCAGGTGTACAACATGGAGCACTCCACAATAATGGGTCTGTTATCTGTGCAACACTGCAGTGACCACAGAGGACTCCAAAATTAGCATGGGGGGGCAGAGAGCTATTATTTTAAGATAGTCGGGGACAAGTATGTGCTTGAACGAAACATATTAACCAAAGGAGGCCATGCTGATTCCATGTTTTATAAAAGTGCAATGGTACTTTGAACTTGAATTCACAGCACATTAAGATTCAAGGATCAGTGAGGTGGAACCATGTGATTTCCAGTGCTTCTACTTTCAATTCCTCTTCTTTTTTTTTAGTTTGTTTTGCTTTTAAAGGAACAAACATTGGTAAAGGAGGACGGGCTTGGGCCACATACTGGGCAGCACGTGAAGTTCCCCTTAAAGGAGAAAGTCACACTGACATACCTGAAATCGGATCAATCCATTCTGGTGAGATTTACACAGGGACATTAAGTTTAAAACCCGAGGAACAAGAAGGTCTATGGAACCGCCAGATTCCCAGGATCGTGCCTGTTGCACAGGATGCAGGGCTGGAGTTCTTGCTCAGAGCTCAGTTTTTAGGCATCACTCCAGTTCCCTGACAAATTCTGTAAAGAGGAACACGACTAGAACCGAGAGGGACAGCCAATGTTAGCTCAGTGAGTCACAGGGCTGGTGGCAGCTTCCTCTTTGCCGCAGGGCTGGACTGCACTGGAGAGGCTTTTCCACGAAGTCAGTCAAGCAAATATCCTCCCCTGCCACAAGGACACAGCAGATCTCAGAGCTGATCTGTGAATCACATGCCACAGTTTCCCAGCGCTCCACGGAAAGCAGAAAGTGGTCACGGTGCTCTGTGATGGGCTGTGCTCCTGGCCCCAGTCTATATGGAGACAAATAGCGAGAGAAAGATAGAGAGAGAGAGAGAGCAAGAGGATAAAGGAGCTGCACAGGCCCAGGGAGCCAGAGACTAACTGTCCTTATGTGCAGAGGACATGGGGCCCCAGGTCCCATGATGATGTTTCTCTGACATGGGAAAGCCTTTTGCAACTTACTGTCCTTTCACCGTGCTAAAGTTTCAGACATCGCAGAGCAGGTGTGAACTGTTCCTCCACATACCTTTCTCTTTCTTTAACTTACACACACAGACATGCAAATAACAAGCGTGATCTCCACCACCTGTGTGACTTTCAGTTTCACTTGACCTGATTAGCAGACTTGGCTTGCTAAATTATGTGAGGGACTGGATACAAAAAAAAAAAAAAACGGCAACAGCGGCATATTGGGCCCGTTAGAATTCCCCCCTCGCCTGCAGATCTCTGGTCATACGAGCCCCCGTGTGCTGCCCTGTATTGATTGTTCATTTGATACCGGTGTTGCCCAGGGAGTAGCCTCGGCCCCACTGTCATCATTCCAGCGGGGAGGAGGAGGAGAGAGGTCAGGGGGGCAGCGGGGCTGTTAATAGAAGTGCTGTCCTATCCTCCTGCCGGCCTGTACACCGGGGTTGTGCAAATTTTGCCACGGAGGTTACAGCCTCCCAGGTGCTCGTGCTTCCTCTAGGAATGAGCCGTGACCTCTCTTACTCCGGGATGTCCGGAGAGACCTCCTCACTGGAGCCGACAGTGAGAACTCAACACTGCCTGTGTGTCTCCACAGAGAGAGGCCTGTCAGGTTTCCAATACGGCCCTGTCTGAACACTGGCCTGGTACTCAGGAGCGGGCAGGTAATCAATAACCTGGGAGAGCTGCTTTATTGCGGCAGCTCGGCCCCCAAATGTAGGAATTTCTGCTCGCGGCCACACAACCTAAACACAAAAGGCAGCTGCACTATTCAGTAGCCACAAAGATGTCCCCCAAAAATCGTTTGAGTGAGTAGAAAATGTGTGGTGGCACCCCTTGCGTATCATTCTGTAGTCTTTCATGGTCTTGCTTTTATTTTAGGGGTAACACTCACCATTTCCTCCGATCCCCTGTACGCAGCCAGCTGAGGGCGCCACTGTGCCCTCCCACTAAAGCTCTCTGTTCCACGGACAAAGGGCGACCGGAGCAGAAATCAGATGCGTGAATAATATATATTACATCTGTCCCAGGAAAGTTGAAGGGTTAAAAAAAAAAAAATTAATAAATAAACAGGCTGACTCTGGGGATCAGTCCTCTCCTGTCGCTCCCTGCAGCCAGCAGCCAGTGGAGGGGAGCCGCGGTCCTCTGACCTGCGCAGCTGCAGCGCTGTGTGGGAGTCTGTGCGGCCGAGCAAGGAGAAGAAGTGACCCCCCCCTCTGCTCGCCCCTAAATGGATCCCTGTTCTCCCAGCCACCAGCTCCCATCCAGTCACCAGCACAGCCTGACAAAGAGCCCACGAGCTCTGGGAGCAGCGGGAAAAGATGAATGGCTCTTTCTCTTTCCCTGGCGGGGCTGGTAACCCTGGCAACTGGGTGGTGAGTCCTCCGGGTGATGTCATCTAGTTCTCATCACCATGGGGGGGATGGAGGGGATGGGGGGAATGGGGGGATGGGGGGCTGCAGTCACCTGTCTGTGTGGGATAGGCATGACATGACACTGGGCGCTCGGCTGCCTTGTTCATCACAGTTGGGCCCCTGAACGCACTGCAGCTTCATTGGTTTGTCTGCAATCAATACCCATTCATTATGGATCTCTTTAACTGGCATCTAATTCCATCTACAGCGGAGCCCAGAGGTTTCTCTGACTTGGGAGAGCCAAGCTGGGATAAATTCATAGCATTTTATGACATTATTATGAAAATACAAAAGTGTGGAAAGATCATAAAAAGTATTATTATTTAAAGAGAAGAAATGAACAAATTATGGATTTACTGATGCCAGGAGGAGATTTTCACAAGAAAGAAATCAGTCCCCCCTCACCACGCACGCACACGCACACACGCACGGTACCTGGTGAGATCACTGCTGTCACCTCCTACTTTAGAAGGCAAGAGTTATAGAAATACATGCGTTCACATCCTCCCGCTCCCTGCCTGGCCAGACCTGCAGGAAACCTTAAGAAAGATGCCTAAAACAGTACAGGAAACAGTAAGAAACTCTGACATTACCCAAAACAAAAATCCCTAGAGCAACTCATTGATGGCAATAGTTAAACAGTTTGCTTTTTGGATAAGTATGCATTGTACATATGCAATATGTACACTCTGTGAACATAAATATATAGATACACACAGGCATCCTGCAGTCATTATTTACACACAAACCCCTGCTGCAGAGGCAGGCCAGGGCATTAGTTGCTCAATGTTTTCTTCCCGTCTTCTGCAGCTGCACACCGCAGGCACCGGTCCAGGTTCAACCTCACGGCGCTCCCTGACCTCTGTGCCCACTTGCGAATGATCCTACCCCTAATCCCCGTCCAATTTCCCTGAGCCCAGCAGCAAGTGCCATAGCCTACAGTAGCCTACTACAGTGCAGTGCAGTGTGACTCAGAAGGCAACAAATATATTATATTACAGGAGTTAATATTTGTCTACATGACGTCCCCGGACCATTAAGTCACAGCCTGTTTATTTGTATCCTTCCAGCTAACAGCTTCCAAGAGAGTGAATGTGAACACAGAAACACATGACCAGCCCAGCCCTGTGTGCCGCTGCACACCATTTACTCTTTGCCTGTGGGTGGGCCAAGGAAACAGGGAGAGATTAAGAAGACATTCTTCATCTGCATACCAGAGTCAAACTGGAATATGTATGATGTCATGTACAACCCAACTGTTCATTAGATCAGTACATCCTAGGATACATACATACAGACATACATACATAAGCAATACCGTACCTAAACAACAGACCTCGCTCTCAGCCCACACACGGCCAGGGATGGCAGTGAGCCCCTCAGACACTGGAAACTGGACAGCAGCTACAGGGATCTGCTCCAGAGGGGACCTTTGTCCAGAGGAGGCTGCCCTGGTTAAAATGACAGTTCTGTACTGTGGCAGGGCATGGGACCAACACGGCCCAGTGTGGCAAAGCACACTGGGATAGATGTAAGGCCTGGAAAGTTACAGTAGGGCTGAAACTCTGAAGCAAATGAAGTCAGTGCTTAAAGGGGAAAATTAATTACTGTTCACATTTAGTACCCCCAATGCAGTACAATAAGGGAAGCTGGGATTACCACTTGCTCTCTAAGAGCTGCTCCCCGTGTCCAAAGGAAGTGGAAGCCAAGAAAATTATTCAGGAAGAAAGTCATCATCAAGGCCTGGGGCAGGAAATTAAATTCACTCTCAGGGTCCTGGCAAGAGCACACAGCTCTCTTACGGGCGTCTTATATTATTGCCTGTCTTTCTGGATTGATTATCTGGGACCAGCCACAACAGCACATCTACATACAGACACACACACTCAAACACACTCACACACGCATACATACACAAACACAAACATACGAACACACTTAAACACATACACAGACAAGCACACACACACACACATTCACACACAAAACAACAATATCCAGACCTTATTTAGCCATTCCTGGGTGTCTGTCAGTGTGAGAGTGGTATAGGCCATGAACACAGACAGTTTGCCACAACAGGACCATGTATATCAGTCTGTGTGATTTGTTTCCTAAAGACACACATCGCCCCACAGTCCAGCGTCCTGCTGTCTTCGTCAGATACCTTTTAAGGATCGCGTCGCCAGCTTGTCACAGGGAAGCTCAGTTTGTACTGAAATTAGATTTTACACTCCAGTAAATCTTCCTTCCACTGAACGTTTTTGGCTCATCAGCGATTATGTAGTCTTGGGTTTTTCTCCATTTGGGCACAGTCGAAAAAAAAAAAGGAAGAAAAATCGATGCTGTTGCTCATTAAACCTTTTTTTTGCAGTTCCTGCTATCCACTTTCTCTGCAATTTAGAGGCAACGGTAAAAAAATCTACTGGCATGGAGAAATGTACTGCACAGTTCTCTCAAGGGCACTCCTAGGTTAAATAAATAAGTAACATATGAAAACAAATAAATGTTCACCAGAAGAGAACTTGTTTGCCTTGTCTTTTCCCTGTTTATTGAAAATTATGGAGGTTGTTTTAAAACGGCTCTAGTGTAGGCTGAAATCACACTGTTGGCCGGCCCAAAGCCTGAGCTGTAGTCTCAGTGCAATCAGAAATCTGTACTTAAACGCAGTAAAGAGACTGTGAGACTGTGAGGGCTGGTACTAGATTGGCAGATGGAAAGAGGGAAAGGGAAAGTTTCCTGACCAGCTGACCTGGTTAAAAGCACAGTTGTATTTTCCTATACTAGTTATTACACACAGAATAAATCCCTCCACACACACACACACATATGTAATTAGCCATGAGAGAAATTGGTAGGTAATAAGGAAAAAGCATAAAAATTGCATAGAAATCTGATCCTATGTCATGACTCGTGTATGGCTTCACACACGTGCTCACCCTGAGAAGTACAGAGGATTTCTGGAAACTTCTTAGCCTCCTGAACACAATGTCCTCAGGCTAATTTAACTTTAATCCAGACAAGCCTGCTGATTTTTCCAGAAAGATGCTTGAAATAATTCTTGCACGAATGGCACTGGCAAGCTGGCTGTCCACTCCCCACTGCGGATCCTAACCTTTCCCGTTGGTCTTGTGGCTCACCAGGCTGATAATTAAAGGGGATCCTAAAAGCTGATTAAACTGTGGAGCAAAACCGCACTGTCCTGAGACCTGGTACACGCACTGGTACATTCACGTTTGTTTGTTTTTCCCCACCAATGCGCTGAATAACATACCAATGAAAGTTAAAATGAAGGAAGTGAAAGCGCATAGAGCCTGGTGTGAAGATGCTGTGTGGGAGGCAGTTACTGCATCATCACCATTTCATTACTCATCTGTTGATCCATTGTTTCAGAGAAAGTGTTGGCAGTTACGAGCTGGTGTAAAACCCATAACGGATGCAGGCTGTTGTCAGGAGACTCCCGGCACTATTTAGGTATGCGGTGATCTAAAGGTGGAAGGGTCGGAAGCAAGCGAGAGGAGCTGCAGCCCTGTGAGATCCAGGGGCCTCCTGTGGTGCTGGTTAGATAGCTTCGGGGGCCTGAGGATCCATAAACTCTTCAAACACAAACGTGGACACTTCCGGGCTGGATCACAGGAGCTCAGCCTTCAGTATCGCATGTCTCATTTGAGCTCCCCCTCCTGAAGATGGTAAATGGTTACAGAGGCTGCCAGCAGGGGCCGGACAGAGCAGTCTGGATCTTCCTCTCCCACAAGGGGCCGCAGTGCTTGGACAGCACAGAGAGCAGACACACAACACTCGTGCCCAAAGACACACAAAAAGGCACCAGCACACAGACGGAGGGACGCACTCTTGTATATGGGGGCATGGAAAGAGACACAAGCACCCAGACAGACGACACACCTGCATAAATAAATATATGACAGCCACTACCACACTAAGAAACACACGTATACCTAGACAAACAGACACACACACACACACACACACACACATGCCACATATGGAAGAAATTAATGTCCCTCAGGAGGGGTCAACCCGGGATCTCACTTCATCATTTTTAAATTACAGAGTATCAAAGCGCTGGCTGGAGGCTTGGGCTCAGCACAGATAGAGAAGACAACAACCACAACAACAAAAAGAAGTTACCGTCTTTGAAAAGCAACTATAAAAAGCCTGTCAGCATGCACTGTACCTCGCTCGTCAGGCCCTGGGACAGGCACTGGAGGGGTGCGTGCGATTCAGAGCGCTCTGCTTCCACACATGGCGAAATGAGGCAGCAGGATGGGGGAGAGGGAGAGAGAGAGTGGGAGGGAGAGAGAGAGCTCATCTGGCCACTCACACTCTCCCACACGGGCCGCCCTGCGCCTCCTCCCCCGCCTTACATGAAGATGTGAAAAATCAGGAATTAAATAAATAAATAAGTAAACGAAACACCGCCAACGCTTTTGGATCTTTTCCCTTGTTCATCACCTCCTTCTGCCAGAGAACTCATCTCCACTGAGCGGACCTGGACTGGCTTCATTTAGCGAAGGCAGGTGTGTGAGCTGAGGATGGCTGCATAAGGGTGTCTCCTAAGAAATAAATAATAATAACCCTAAAGTAACCAGGAGTGCATTATCCCCACTGCATTCTCATCACCCTTGAGGGTGTCTGCCTCACAGCCCCGGACAGCAGCCCCTGGTCTCTTCGGAAAAACAAGCATGAACACCTGAGAAGCCGCCTTGTTTGTGTTTCAAATCCACGGATCGATTGCAAGGGCAGAAGTAATTAAAAGTCACCGGAGGCCTCCCATCTAAAGGAACTAAAGGGTTTAGGATGTCTGTCTGTTTCAGGGAGTGCACAGAGTGAGAGAGAGACTGGGCTGCAGTTCAGTCAGGGCTCCTCTCTGGCTCTGCTTGGAGTGATAGCCAGTTGTGAACTGCACCTCTTTTACTGGTTTTGTTTTTTTATTTCCCTTTTCCACAATGGAAAACTGTCATTATCTGCTTTAAAAAAGTCAGTGCTAATTGCCACACTTGAGGAGAGGGAGGAGGGGAAAGGAGGGGACAGCTGAAAACTTGCACCATGTGCTCTGACAACTTCAACCAATGCAAATCACTCTCTACCCACTTCCTGTCACAATCATCCTCTGCAGCCTGCTGCGGCTGGCCTGCTGTTAATTTCTAGCGAGATAGTCTCTCGAGGTACTGCAGCACATGGAGACCTCGGTTTTATGGTAAAACAACCAAACCACATCACTTTGCTATTTCAGCATCTGATTGGTCTTGCACATCACTTGCTGGAGTGTAACACTACAGATAGAGCTGAGGCTCCTCTATACACTACAGGATGCATGTCAGACTACAGGCCCGAGGAGTGCAGGATTCTGGGACTGCAAGTCACAGTCGTACAGCAGTCAGAGGAAGGAGAAAACCACTGTTACAGAAAACGTTTATCATGCACAATGCTCACCACACTGTCACTCCCCAGCCTACTAAAGTGCTTCTTCCATCTCAGCCCTGCGCTTAAAGACACAGAAGCCTCCTTTGTAGCCGACCCAAGCAAAGGGCAGCTGGGGATTCACTGAGGCTGAGCAGCTCTGTGGGAATGAGAGGCTCCTGGGGCACAGCTGACCAGGCCGCTGGGACTCACAGTGCCTCGAGCCACAGCAGGCCAATGTGCTGGGAGTCACTCACAGTTAGCAGATCTTACTGATGGGAAACAAATACAGCCAGCCAGGCACAGATACTGCTCGTTATTGTCTCTCACACAAGACTCCTGGAGCCGAGCCATCACCCCTCCCTCCCTCTCCCTTTCTCTATTTCTCTCTCTCTGGGACTCAATGCATCCTGCACTGTGTGACTTCCTCTGTGGACACTGAGCCCAGGACACACTTTTCCTGCAGCACAAGGCAGGCCAGCTCTCACCCCCACCCGCCTGCCTGTCTCTCTGGGCAATTTAATGAACTACCCTGAGAAGGGAAGCTGGCCAATGTGAGCCAACAGCACTGTCACTGACTCGTGGGCGAAAGATCAGCTCTCGGTGGAGAGAAGCAACAAAACAGGTGAAGGTGGAGGTGCATGGCAGCATCAAACGCTAGCGATGAACCTCACAGGCCTGCTAAGCCCTCAGGAGCTACATGTCACCAATATGGGTTCAGTTCTCTGGGACAAATACCTTTTTCGCTTTTGATGTGTAATTTCACAACCTTTGCCATTTGTTATGCCTCAACAATGTCACAGATAATAGCAGAACATTCACATATACATATAGACAGACAGACAGACAGACAGTTACTCCAGCCTGATATCTTCCTGCAGCTTCCTGGTGACCAGACACACCTGTCTCAGCATGCCCCCCTCCCACACACACCAGGCTGAATGAACTTCAAGCCACATCACAATAAACAACTGCCTCCCCCAGCAGCCCAGCCCCCCAAACACAAATAAAGAGCTCTGACGCACTGTACACGCTGGGTCGCGGCCCTACGGCTCCTGCTGTAATTTGATAATTACATCCATCCCTGTGAAAGAAATGGGAGAGACTCGCAGCAGGAGCCCAGCCAGCGCAGCTACGCACACAGAGAGGCCTGCGCTGGATCATTTATTCATTTTACTCTTTGTTTGTTTCTTGTTTTTTCCCCCTCCCAATTTTCCTTTTGTGAGTTTAAATGTTTTATATATATATATATATATACACACACACACACACACACACACACACACACACACACACACACACATATGTATATATATATTTCAAGTTTGTAAATAATCTTTACAAATCTTTTCCAGTTCAACTGACTAACTTTGTAACTACCCAAATAAATACATTTTTTTTAAATTATTATTCTAACACAATAACAACAAATAGACTAATGAACTAAACAGGCCCCATTTCAATAGATAAGAAACAAAAGCAAAGTGCCCAACATTGTGTTTTTCCTTGAGACACACCGCCATCCAGTGAACAAACCCACACACTGCAACCAGGCTGTGAAAAGCAAGTCCTCTATCTTAAAAATGCAACAGAAAAAAGGTCAAATGTTTAATTTAAGCGCTGTTTTGGGCACTCAGTTCAAAATTCCTGCACTTTTCGCATCCTCTAAAAAGTTAATTCAGTTACTCCAAGTTCACTAAATATACAGCCAAGCGTAGGTTAATAATAGTGTAATTTTACTACCTACCTACATTTTTCAAATAGCATTGAGTTAATATAAGCAGATTTTAAAACACTGTATACAGACAATTTTAAATAATAATAATAATAATAATAATTATTATTATTATTATTATTATTATTATGTGAAGTAAAGTAAGTATATCCTATATAATAATAATAACTGATCACACGGTACAAACTATCCCAATAGTAATTAAGCCGCTTCTAAATCATAACCCATTTTATATGCAAATATGAGCCCAAAATGGAAAAAAAAATACAAAATATAGTGCAGGGCAGACACATAATGCCATCCAGGAACAGAAAATGCCATTTGACTAACAAGATTAATATCTGACCAAAACTTTCATATGCAACCATAAAATGACAGATAAAACCAAAAAGTGTAATAAGAGACCAAAACATTTTATATGTGACCAAAAAAAGTATCCTGCGGGAATAAAATATGAGACTAGAGTTTCATACCCGAGCAAAAAAAATCATAAGGGAGCAAAAAATATAATACAGGAGCATATAATAGATTAATTAGCAGTAAATATACAGGAAAATTAGATATACTTCGACCTTGTGTTCCTGATTACAACATTGTCAGAGGCAGTTGTTAACCCCTGGAACAGGTCTATTGCTAAAACCAAAACACATAAATCAGGTTAAAGAGTATTAATATATGCATCGGTGACAGTGTTATCACTCGATTTGTCTGTCAGAGGCCTATGACATGCAGGGACACTAAGAAATAGTGTGCTTCACCTTTCATCTAAATCTAAAGGAAGGGCACATATTCGAAACGTGTACGTTCTTACTGCTGATTGGCTATGCGAATGAGTGATTCACTGCTGATTGGTCTTTGAATGTGTTGCATCAAAACCTCTGCATCCAGATGTATTTTGACACTGTCAAGTTGCGTTCACACCAAACATGTTCAAATCAGTCGAACACAAAAATGCCTGGCCTCTTGTGTTAATACAGGAGAATTCAAGACCATAGACGACACATACAGACCAATACAAACACATATAAATCACGCATATAATTAAATCATTATAAATCAAATGTCATCAATAATAATAATAATAATAATAATAATAATAATAATAATAATATATAATATATATACACCGATCAGCCATACCATTATAACCACTGACAGGTGAAGTGAATAACACTGATAATCTCGATATCATGGCACCTGTCAGTGGGTGGGATATATTAGGCAGCAAGTGAACATTTTGTCCTCAAAGTTGATGTGTTAGAATCAGGAAAAATGGGCAGCGTAAGGATCTGAGCGACTCTGACAAGGGCCAAATTGTGATGGCTAGACGACTGGGTCAGAGCATCTCCAAAACTGCAGCTCTTGTGGGGTGTTCCTGGTCTGCAGTGGTCAGTACCTATCAAAAGTGGTCCAAGGAAGGAAAAGCGGTGAACCGGCGACAGGGTCATGGGCGGCCAAGGCTCATTGATACACGTGGGGAGCGAAGGCTGGCCTGTGTGGTCCGATCCAACAGACGAGCTACTGTAGCTCAAATTGCTGAAAAGTGAATGCTGGTTCTGATAGAAAGGTGTCAGAACACACAGTGCGTCGCAGTTGGTTGCGTATGGGGCTGCGTAGTCACAGACCAGTCAGGGTGCCCATGCTGACCCCTGTCCACTGCCGAAAGCGCCTACAATGGGCAAGTGAGCATCAGAACTGAGCACGGAGCAATGGAAGAAGGTGGCCTGGTCTGATGAATCATGAGTTCAAGGTGTTGACTTGGCCTCCAAATTCCCCAGATCTCAATCCAATCGAGCATCTGTGGGATGTGCTGGACAAACAAGTCCGATCCATGGAGGCCCCACCTTGCAACTTACAGGACTTAAAGGATCTGCTGCTAACGTCTTGGTGCCAGATACCACAGCACGCCTTCAGAGGTCTAGTGGAGTCCATGCCTCGACGGGTCAGGGCTGGTTTGGACCTACACAATATTAGGAAGGTGGTCATAATGTTATGGCTGATCGGTGTATAGGTGTTATTATTTGTACACTTTGTTGTAGCTTTCAGATGCAATAAACAAAAGAAGACTGAAGTGCAGAGCTTGTGAGTTTTCTCTTAAACAATAATGAAAGAGTGCTCCGACACTGAGGAGAGCCAGACTGACATTTCTCTTCCTCTCCATTAGAAGAGGAGTATGATTATTAGTATCAACAATATTAATGACAAAAAAAAGATTTACTCATACTAGGGAATGGACAGAAGTACTGTAATGATGACCGTTATATCATTATATTTGAACGTTAATGCATCTGCTTTAAATACATCTGAGTAAATCCTCACTGCTGATTGGCTATTGGCCATAAAACATCTTAACATTCTTAACGTATTCTTAACATTCAAACATTATTTTCATTTTAGTATTAATAATGATTAATCATATCTAGTATGACCAGCAACATACTAGGTATCATGATGAGTCACTGTACTAAGTTTGGTATGTGTAGCGCACAAACTGTAGGAGGTGGGGGATTGTCCAAACGGGATAATAATAATAAAAATAAAGATCCTGCAAGAAAACAAGGCTGCATCTTCTCACATGCAGACAAATAAAACAACGTGGTCGTCTGTGGGCAGCTCAAATAAATGTTATAGTCGCCCAAACATTAAAATAGTCACCATGGAGACTAAAACGGTCGCCACTTCGAGCACTGTAACCTCTAATCCACTTGGCGCAATTCCATACATTGACACACACACTCACACACAGCACACACACAGAGGCCCTCTGTGCTGGAGCCAGCACACACACACATATATATATATACACACACATGCACACACACATACACACACGTCTGTGGGGATGTTTATGCTGTGACTTGGGGTCAGTTCAGAAAGCCAGTCGGGGAGGTCCGACATTTGATCTTTCAAAAACAACTTTATATATTTTTACAGTCAGCTCAGCAACACAGAACAGCTTCAGTCAGCGCAAGCTAAACACAAGCACTTCCTACACAAGTGTAGAGAAACGAATCCGCAGTGTTTTCAGCACAAGGGGAGATCTGTGGACGTGAGTTATAGACATAAAGAATATGAAATTAGTTAATTCATAAAAGCAAAACCACACTTTCTAGCATAAATGTGTGTTCAATAAACTGAGAAGATTAACACTGACAAATGAGTCGTGAATAGTATTTCTTGCATGTGGCATTGTTTAGAATAAAAGGGTGTAAATACTCCTCTTAAACTGTAATACATGCATAATTCTTGATATTTAAAACAAATGAGCCGTTTTGTCTGATCGTTATTACATCCAACTAATGTTTCTCTCATTTCCAGAATATAAATATGACACTAAGTGTTAGGAGATTTTTTACATAAAAATGTAATACAATAAATGTACAATAATAATAATAATAATAGACAGGATATGTCTCTATGGTTCACAAATGCAGAACATCTGCCTGCTTGTTAACTCAGAAAAAGGAGACACCATTGATCATATTCACTTGCAAGTCAAGACTCAGTGAACAGACTGTCTTCCTTCAGACGTGTTGTGAGCATTTACACCTCATCAGGTCGGCCATTGCACACACAGTGACGAATGGGGCTGTACAGGACACACAGCCCCACAGGGTTATGGGCAAGAAAGTCTCCCAAACGATCCAGTAAAGTGCTGCAGTCTCCAGTTTTCCTGAGGCCTATAATGTCCTTTTCAGTCTGCCAAGTGTAAAACATCCCAGAGAGGATCTTAAAACAAATTAAAATATGGAGGTTTAAACAATGTGGGGAATAAATAACCCCTCCCTCCACACACACACACACACTGCTGGAATAAGGTTTGCGTACACCCTGGTGAGTGTGTTTATGAGACCTGGCATGTGGGTTGCCCAGGTCAGAGGCATCCACAGCCCCCACTAAAGGAAGCCTTATCTGTGGTAGGCATGCAGCCCTCACCCTGCTGTCTTTGTTCCTTTGTATGCCAGGCATGTAATTTGCTTTTAAACTAGTGCTGCGGTGAACTGTCTTTTGTTTTGTTTTTTTAAAGGGGAAAAAAACTCTCCACCAATAGTCCCAGTGTTCCAGTAAATAATTAATCAGGAGCTTCAGACACATGTATTCACAGAAGGGGAGCTAATGATTCCCTGGGGACGCATTCATTAATTTTTAAATGATCCTACATTTTGAGCGCTACACAACATATGCTGTGCTGTCCCAGTCCAGAGGTTTGTCTTCCATGTGCCTGTCCTCTGGGCACAGCTGTAGCACAATCCACCTGATGGCTGGGGAAGATGGCACTGTCAACTTTCCCCTGGACCATATAGAGGAAGAATGCAGATAACCGTATAACTAACTGGTCTCCTTGCTATTTAAAAAAATAATTTTCACTACGTGCGGTTTCCACCATTCATATAATTACTAGAACCATTCAACAATCCTTGAAATAATATTCATGCCCACAAACTGGTGGTACGGTGGCTACTCTCCCTCTTGTCAGTAGGAACGGACAGGTCCACAGAGGCGGTTAATTACAAGGCAGACTGGAACATTCTCTTCCTGTCATTGTGATGTCATCACTGTGTAAATTGAGCCAGGCTCCAAAAACAAGGCAGACACAGGAGGCGGCTTAGAGACAGTGGAATGACAGCTGGCCAGAACTTATTTCTCTTCATATGACATAGACATTTTCTCCCACACTGGAAGTTTATACTCTGTTCTATCCTTAAAAATCAATATTTAAAAAAGTCAAGTGCATCTTGGTTTTGCCACTTATATGATTCCTTTCTGGTTACACACAGACGCACACACACACACAGTCAGACACTCACACTCTCAGGTGAGCACTTCAGAACCATTTACAGTAGTTAGACATTCCACCAGTTTGCCAGGGCAAAACAAGGGGGCCTGTGTCCAGTGGAATTCCAACACAATGGTTTCTCATTCTCATCTCCGTTCCTGATGGTTTGAACAGAGGACTCCGGTGCAAATGACTCACGGCTGAGGGGAAGTAAGGAGCTGAGAGTCACAGGACCTTCAACCCGAAACTGCAAAACACGAACAAAGCAGAGAGCCCAACCACTGTGTGCAGCGCAGGGATGCCTGCTTGAAACCGCATGGTTGCTACACACCAGCGCGGCTTTCTGCCCAGTCACAGAGAGTGAATATGGAGGTGAGAGGGGAGCCTCAGCCTATGCTCCTATAATAGCATCTGGCCCTGTAACCGTGAGCCGGCCTACACCTAATACCATCAGCTTCTCTAACCTCATGCAAGTAAATGGGGCTCCACGCGGAATGGGAGGTAGTTGGAGGTCTCTTTGCCCTCTTCCTCTCCCTGACTGTCCCTGGGAGCTCTGAGGGGACACTGGCCTTAACAGAAACCCCTTCTATTACCCCTTGTCTTTACTATGTGACATTTAAGCCAATTCTTCCATACAGGTTACAATGACATGTAACCATGTTTAATTAAGTAATTCTAAACATCAACTGCTCTCTAAAATCCCAGAAACTGGAATCTGTAGTCACCCCTGGGTCTTTTTCAAAGGATGATGAGTAAAGAAATAGAGATGCAACTAAGATTTTTGCTGCGCAGATTTAGCATCCCCCCGAGCTGCAGGCTCCTGTTTATGACAGACAGATCCACAGGCTTAAAATAATGTCAAATCTTCCCAGGCGGGCAACATCCCCCTTGCGCCCGGGTCAATGGGGTGCTAATAACCTGAAGGTGTTTTATTATTATTATTATTTATTTATTATCACATGAATACCCTACTCTGCAGATGTGTTCAGGTTTCATGTCATTAGAGGATACCCCAGTCTAATATGCATAATAATGCTTTCTTTAAAAAATGAAAGGGGATCTGCATGTCAAGCTGGGAAGTTGTGTATGCCAGGAGCTATTGTATCCTGCACGGGCAGCTCACGAAACCTGGAAGGGGTCAGACTGACGCGTCTTATTCCTCCCCGAGAATGAGGAAGTGAGGGCTGCCGCCGGGGGGAGGGAGGAAGGGCACCTCCTCGCATTGGCAGCTCTTGAGAGAGGAAAGAGGGCACCACTCAGGCCTTGACCACCGCTCCCTCCCTCCAACACGGACACGGCACATCTGCACAAATAAACACTTCCTTCTGTTCTACTGATATCCATCGTTTTATCTCTTTTATACAATAGACTCTTTCCTGTGGATTTTCTTTTGTGTGTGTGTGTGTGTGTGTGTGTGTGTGTTTGTGCGCGTGGGGAGGCTTGTGCCAAAATACATTTAACAAGGCCGCTGAAACACAAACAACAGGCACCAAAAGATATAAAAGAAAAGCACTAAAAAGTCATCATTCATTCCATCTCTTCTGGAAAAACAAAAACAAAGATTGATTAAGCAGGGGTTTCTGTAAAAAATATGAACACTTCTCAGTTAGAATATATATTTTTTTAAAGCATTTTGAAAGTCCCAGAGAACAGTAACTGAACTGAGACACAACAACACTCTCCCAAAAGGGAAACTAGCACTTGCATATAATCCACTTTACAATACAGACAACTGACTTCTCCATTTCATACAGGAATCCTCACAGTAAAAAAAAATGCTGAATGGTTCTGGTTATAAATATAATCAGATCCCCCAGTGAACCACATGAGCATATTATAATAATATAATTGTTAATTAAACTGTTCCTTATTGCTTATCAGTTTACCAGCTTATCTTAGGGGAGCATATTGACAAGACAGGTCAGGGGCCACTGGACCGAAGTTGACTACTGGCCCCTACCTCGGTCTCACACCGACTGAGCCCCTCTAGACCAAACGCAGATAAATCAGTGGCGGGGAACCAGCAGTTTAGCTCTCTAATGAGTGTGTAAAAGCCAAGTCCGTGATCAAAGTTTGCGAGTTAGAAAATCGCTGACTATTTCGCTTACCTGAACAACCTTTGTATCTCAGAACCTAACTATATCCAGCGAAGCAGATCAAGTTTAGTTATTTTACACGGTGCAGCGATATAGGCGGACTCGAAATATACAGCATACAAAAACACATCTGAGGTTTCTGTTTGTGTAGGCAGCTAAAACGGTGCAGCTTGCCAGAACACATCAATGATATCTGGGAAGAACTTTGATGTGCTGGGGTCGCTTGAGTGGCCTGGGGCAGCTTCTCATTTCACGTTGGTTTGTTTGATATTTCTTCCACAAAATGATACTGCTGTTGTTTTTGTTTTTGCCCGTAGGCGTGCCTCTGCATCCCTGATTCAGAAATGCGTTCCAAAGATATCTCACGGGCTAGATTCCCAAGGTGTGCGTCCATGTCGGTCTCGTAGTCAGTGTCATTGTACGGACTGACTGCAGCCTCATCTTCCTATTCCACAGACTCAAAGACTGTGCCTGCCTTGTTTTCTTCTCTGAGTCACAGTGATGATGTGATAGAGGCATACCGGTGTTCTAGAACATGAGGTGACCTCACAATACAGTTTGCAGCACTAGCCCTATCTTGTACCATGTTGTTGCGTTGTATAATTTAGATCATAAGACAGCAGCCATGACCACAATTTCTTCTCATTTCTTCAAAGAAACCATTCATTTTCTCCCCCCACCATTTGTGGTCTTTGAGCTAGTCTGCTTTAAATCTCACCCATCTGTGTACACCAGCAGGACTCTTCATGCTGTAACACAGATCCCAACCCAGGGCTCTTCAGGAACCTGGGAAAAGCGGTCTGCTGCAGCCCAAAACAAACAGCATAGGAGACACCTGCTTCCACACACAGCCCCCTCCACTCCAGACACACTGGAGAGATCCAGAAAATATTAACAGATCTGTCGCACAGCTCTGCCTTTTGGAATGTCCAGCCTGGGAGGAATGTGGTCAAACGTGATTTCAAATCAGTCCCTACCACATAGGGCCATAGGGTTTGCAAACAGCTGGGGACTGTACGTGGTCCTGGGTTCATTCAGCCTTTTAAAAACTGCATTTACTCTGACTCAGGAAAAAAAAAAAGAGGGAAAATAAATAATCTTGTGTGTGCGTGTGTTTAACTAAGAGTGTTTGCCAGGTTCCAGCTGTGAACCCACACAGCTATCTTGGCCTACAGTTTGGTTCTGCAACAAATGCAGACCTGTGTTCACAAAGAAGCAAATGCTGGAAATAAAGTGACCTGACACCAGATCAAACTTGCAGTACATGAACTATAAGAGGGATATTAATAGTAAACATGAGTGGGAGTATTAACTCAGCACACTAGATTCAATCTTTGGAGGTTTCTGTGGGGAGCGCTCATTCAAAGCTACAGCTCCAGTCAAGCAGACGCCTCTGTGTTGCACGACTAGTGCGTGACACATTAATAAGATATTGCAAATTAATTGATTTGGCATGTCCTGAACTGGGCTCACACACTTCTGTATGCAATCTATGGCAGGCATGTATTTTTATATCCCTTACCTTCTGCATCCTCCTTAATTTTACAAGTAATTTTGTGAAACTAAACCATTTCCAGTTGCATTGATTTGAAACGTTACTTCTGAAAGTATGGCTGTAGACTCGCACACGAGAAAAAAAGTGCCCCAATTACTCTGTATATCGCGGGCTGCATGCCTCGGAGCTCCCTTTCTTTTCCTCAACACACTACTGTGTCAAAGGCAAAATAAAAGAAAACCTCGCTTTCTGAGGGCCCTCTGTAGTCTTGGTAACCAGTGTCGCTGCATGCAACACAGTGCAGCCGGTGGGTGTGAGGGTCCCGTTATCCTGCCCCTCCATCCCCCACTGGGGATCTTACGGGAACAGTTCACACTTTTTTTTCAGCACGGCACCGCTGGCCACCCATGTATCAGCTGATACAACACAGACGTTTTTAAATCATTAATTCCATCTTACTAACAGTAATTAGTAATAGTACCTCATCACTTACCATCAATGATTTATGAAGCAAAAAGTTCAAAGCCACTGCCAATTCTCGAATCTCTAACAGTTCAGGTTTGCTACAAAGTATCAGAACACACATGCGCGAAATACCTAACCTATACCGATCGTTTGTATTTGTTGACTTCGTTAACAAAAGCTACTATTGAGATACAATTACAGATACTTCATGTTAATTCAATACTGTCATGTTATTTTACGAGTTAAATACTGTAAAGCTTCCAGTATTAGTTATAAGCACTATATATGTTTGTGTGTGTGTGTGTGTGTGTGTGTGTGTGTGTATCAGTCGCATATATTGACTACTAGTGCCGGATAAAAACAAGTACATTTTAAAAGAGATACAAAGTGCATGCATTAAAAATGTACTTCAATGACACAATATGCATTCTAGTAAACTAACCGCCAAACTTGTTCTAGAAATGTTAATAATCACCGTGTAGCGTTAAGAAAACGTTTGATTGGAATAAAACTCATATGAAATGTAATTAGTACAATAAAAGGAACGATTAATACCAGCCAGTGACGACCAGTGTGACCCACAGCGCACACCGAGACGAGCCCCTTACCTTGAGCCCGGACTTGGAGAGGTCCGATCGAGGTACGGGTCTCTGCGGTCTAATGAGAGCACATCCACGGCCACAGGACACTTCTCTTGTCGGTGTATTTAAAACTCCCATCCGAGGAGCCACTGCCCGCACACTGGGATCAGTGCAGCACTGCCAGAGAAAGTCACCTCCCTTTGAATTACTTCACGGCACATGGAAAGGGGGGCGTAAAGAATAAGCAGAATGACAAATCCTACACCGTTACTCCCGCACTGAGGGGTAATATAGTACAGCAGCCCGTTAGCCACAGGCATGCCCGCTCTCACACACTGGCTCTCACTGGGAGACCCATCGATATTATCCCCTGGTCAGATTAGCTGCTTATAACACCTTTTTTAGCCTTAACCGCGGAGCTTATTGCACTAACCCCCAAATCTGTCTGTAATTTCTCCCACACCCTCTGTGAACTCTTAATGACAAATGCGGTATTGTTGTGGAATGCAAAATACATCTAACAATAATTGCTGGGATAATAATAATAATAATAATAATAATAATAATAATAATAATAATAATAATAATATCAAATCATACTCGAGCTGAGTAGGCTATAGCAAAATTAAATCAAGGACATATATTTTAAATAAAATAAAATTATTTTTCTTCACATTTAGATGGGTGATCAGACATAAGATGGCTTTGTTTTCCATTTCATAATGTGAAATTCTGGCAACATCCGTCCCCTGTAGTCACCCCGCCATTCAGGCCAGAGAAAACAACAGGAAAGGTCTTCCAACACCACTTCCAAAAACTGTGCTATCAATACTTACACAGCCCTTGTCTGTTTATCCTGCGAGGACTCCTTAATTTGATTAAATTGCAACCAACTCCCCCCGACTTCTACCAAAACACAGCTCCCCTTATTCTTCAAAATTAAAATCCACATTTCTGTCCTGGGGGAGGTAAGATAGTAATTGCAGAACAAGCAGCTATTTTCCCAACTATCTGTTGATGGGAATCGCATGGTTCACCACATACGTATCCATGCTAGCAAACAGGGCACGGAGACAGAGATTGAGATAGCAGCAGTCCCTGGCCATGCTCAGTGACAGACTACATATCAGGAATGTGGTCAGCAGGGTCTAATTCAACAGTCTGAGGGGCCAGCAATCGGCAAATAAGACTGTGGCTCCCGTCGGACGGCCTACAGGAAAAGTGTACCTGTGTGTGAACAGCCACCAGCTCAACAACAACAACAAACACTACAGAGTATTTTCACCCAGAGCTGCAGCTGCAGAAGGGGATCAGAAGGCATGTGAGTTTCATTACAAGCACAAATCAATGACAAAAACACAACACAAGAAAACAAAAAGCTCCAAGTTAAACTTTATTTAAATTTTATGAAAATTGTAGTCGTATTAAACCAAAACCACAAAAGTTAACAGTAATTAAGCGATAAAACACCATAGAAAACAAGTTTAAAAGGGCAGTGAGTTCAGGACAGCACAGCCATCTCCCAGCATTCACAGTGTAAAAGCGAGCGTGCAGGCACGAGAAAGGCGCACTATAAAGTATCAGTTTGTGAGGCGTGTTTTACAGTGACTGGAACATCCCACCAGTGTTTGTTTGAAATCCTAATCACCAGTAAATAGACTTTCTCCCTCATATTCTTTTGTCTATTGTACCAAAAACAATATAGAAAAGCTTTCAGTCTGTGTCTTTTTTGATACATTCTTCCCATTTCTATCTAGCTAAAAAAGTCTGGTTTTATTTGAAATTGATGTTCTAGGAGTACATCACCACCTTAAAAAGACCAGACCTTGCCCCAGTAGTAAAGCCTTTTGTAATTTCACACACTATTAGGGAACTAAAATCACAGTTAATCAAATTGTAAAAGTCACATACTTCCATACAGTGCATGTTATTTGAACCACTGAGCTTAAAACGACTTGTCCAAGCATCTCTCCTCCAAGAGTCTGCGGTCTCGCTACTCACATCTGCAAAACGACCAAACACAGCCTTGTTAGAACGACTGTATGCAGAGAAGAATGCAACTCCCTTCACAATAATACTGTATTATAGTGTAGTATTATTAAAATAAAACACAAAACGCTGCAAAAAATGTTGGGAGGGGGCTGACATGTAGAGAGCCTGGGATGCTTACAGACAGAGAACTAAACCAATATCCATCTGCATTGCATAATCACTCCACTTGACAATTCTGCACAGGGTTAAGAGAGGCTTGTGTGAGGGGCAGCCCTCTGTGATGACAGACACTAACGGGTGAGCAATCAGGGAGGCAGGTGACCCTTCTGTAGCTGTGTTTACCTGGACATTGACGGGCTGGTCAAGGGAAGCGCCCAGCCGCTGCAGGGCCTCCGTCATGCCGCTCCGCAGGCCCTGGTAGTCAGGCTTCTCACTGTACTGCAGGGCCATCACCTGGCACAGGTATGTCTGCATAGCGGCTGCAGAACACAGCACAGTCACTCACACACTCAGAGTCACACTGGCGCACAAAGCTCACTTTCAAAAGGAATTTAATTCCCTTTCGTGACTTTAACTAGACATCAAGAAAGAATCTAAGGAAAGAATATTACACATCTGCTACTTTTGATTTTGCAAGAGTATTCATATTTTATTTTCATGGGCGATACGGGGTTATTGTCTTCTATGGTAGCATTCTCAGCTTGGCTGTGAAAAGTCCCTAGTGTCCTTGAGTGCTTAATATGCTCATTGCGTTTCATTTGCAGATGAGGGAAGTACCTGGAACTTTCTTTCTGCCAAAACACTGATCCAGGAGAGCTTTGATGTCTGTCTTATACCTGATGACAAAACAAAAGTGTACAAGTTCACACAGTGTATTTGATATCTGCAACTACTCCATTTAATTTGCAGACATAAAACATAAATACATTTAAAAAACAGCATGGGAGCATGGGCACTCACCGCTCTTTCTCTGCCATGACCTTGGCTGGATTGTCCGCCTGCTGTGTCCAGGGCAGGGAGCCCGTGTGCCAGCTCAGCATGCAGTATCCCAGGGCCTGCAGATCACTGCGCCGGGACGGGCCTGGGCACACAGGAAGGTAGCTTTAACATTACTAATACCACTGCCATCAACAACATTAATAAGAACCAGAACAAGTGTCTTTCAGGCTCTTGTTTGAACAAAAACAAGAGAGATTTACAGCGGCCCAACAGAGTCGCTTTACAGGGACCCGAGTGTGCATCGCCAGCCCAGGGGAGCAGCACGAGGGACATTAAGTTACTTGTTCAAAACAACACCCGGTGAGTCAGCGGCACCTGTCCTTGCGGGATTGTGTAAGCCTGGGGAGCGAGGCTTTCACTTTCATAGTCTTTGTGTGTGAATCAATAGGTTAGACACCCAAAAGCAGCCTTGAACCCACACACACACACACACTATACAGATACAGCGTGTCCCCCACCCACCACCAGAGAACAGCTCTCACCAGCTCCTTTGTGGGAGTCAAGGCTGATGAACTCCACAGCACCCTCGTGTGGCGTCCGGCTGCCCTCTCGGTACTCCACGTGCTTTGTGGCAGGACAGTAGCGGAAGGCGTGGTGGTAGCCTGCGAGGTAAACCTGGAAGGGGGGGAAGGGATGCTCGTCAGCCCGCCTCTCTGTCTGTGCGAGTACAGAGGCCCGAAGACTGGCCTGGGCTTCCCCCAACTTCTCTCCTGATTGAGGGCTCGGTGCAGCAATATCCTGCAGCGACTGTCTTGTCAGGCTCCGATAGCTCAAGAGCTCAATAGACTTTATTCAATAGTGCAGGTATCGAACACTCACGTATATTTGTTTTTTTTGCCCTCCGACATAACACAGCCTCCCGTGACAGGTGTAATCTGGCTTGTTGTAACAGTCATTAGGTACATTCATGTTTTATAGCATTATTATTACATAGATTTATAATATTACAGTGTTATTTCCATACAATACCCTTTTATTTGATATACAGAACAAACAAAAAAGAATACAGTAAATAACAGGCAAACATCGTCCTTGAAGTGTTTGCTATACACTCTTGTGCCATCGTTGACAATAGTAGTACTGGGCATACCAAAAGTAACTAATTTATACTTTGTAACTTGTAGAAAAAGCCATGTTGGTTAAGAATCTTAAAGGCACACAGCTGGAAAATAAAACAAAAACGAGCAGCACTACCTATATTATGAATATGCCTTTAAATCTAGCTGAATCAATATTATTATTAATAACTAACATGTAGTAACAAACACTTAATTGTAAATTGTTATGAATCAGATAAGAGCTGACTGAATGTAAAAAGTGGTCCAATGTCTTGGCGAATTGTGATACAGGAAATCTGTGAAATGACAGCCAGGGCTCTATCTCTGTCATAACTGGAATCGCTCACACGGCTAAGAACACAACAGTGATACACGGCTGTTTATCGCACTTTCGCAACTGATGCTTTCCGAGCCTTGTTTTCACTGGGACCGTGAATAAGGTCCAGATATCAGAGATTGGAAACGATTAACACAGTAATGTGCGTCTTGGGCTCTGTGGCTCGAGCCTGTTGTTGTCATCCTTACGGGACTCTTCTGGGGCTTCCCGATTAGTCTCATTAGACTGACACAAATGCAAACAAACAAGAGAAGCCAGAAAGTAGAAGGTTTCTCTGTTAACTGTACATGAAATGCACACCCCTGTGGAAACTTTACTGGAGATGAACTTACCTGATTGGGGTGCGTGGGATTCAAATATACATTGTCAGCCTGGATGTCAGCATGGACATACTCATTCTCGTGGATATATTCCAAAACATCAAGCTGAAGAGGAAGAGAGAGAGAGAAGTAAAAGAAAAAATACATATATTGCTCTTAGGAAAATGTACTCGTTGAAACACAGACATGCCAGCACATTTGGGATTGTACATTTTAAACAATAAAATATATATTTTTAAATAGAGCGGATTGTGATTGTGGATTGATTAGTCAGGAGCTCCTGTCTGAATGTCCTGCTTCGCTGGAGAAACCGTTACACACACAGTGTAAACATCTAATTTTGTTCACTATCCTAATGATCATTTAGCTCAGATCAGTGTGTGGATAAAAGGAGGGAACAGAGTGTGGATTGGCACTGCGCTCGCTCTATGAGGATTTAGCACCACCCAATGGCACAGTACTACAAATTATCCAATGCAGTATAAAAAAAAAAAAAAAAAAAGGCAGCAGGATCACATTTCCTACTTCAGTTATGAACTCGGCTCAGGCATACCACGCACTGTTAGCTCTGGACTCAGGATAAGTTAGTATCTAGGTGGGCGAATAGCAAGAATTTAATTGACCCCTTGCTACAATAACAATCCACCCACTCTCAACAATCTGCAGCATTGTGCAACCGACTGGAGTGTCGGTTATTGTGTTCAGATCAAAGAAACAAGAAAAAGGTTTCAGACCTGGCCCAGCCGTGCAGTTGACTGCTGTGCTTGCGTGTGGGGTGGCATGTGCATCACCCCCACGTGCTCCGGCCCACGTGGCCCTGCCTGTGTACACACTGCTATGTCCTGTACTCACCAGTCTGCAGGAGATCTGAAGCACGGCCTTCTCAGACAGTGGCGCGGCCCCCTCAGCCAGGATGGACTGCAGAGTTCGGCCCATGTTGGGGAGGACCAGAAACCTACCGAAAGGCACAGGCGCATCGCTGAGACTTAGACGGCCACGACCAACATGGCACAGCAGAGGCCTCAAAGTAAACATTGGTGTGCAGACACAGTAGTGCAAGGGCATCACAACTGATAACAATGGTGCAGCATCACACTCCTGCATGGGGGCGAAGGCAGGGGCTTAAAGACAATCATACCACACCTATGTCAATGGCAGTACAGATTCAGCTATGGCAGTGTGAAGCATCATACTGCCTCCTATTGCACAAAGAACTGGACTGAACCCTATGAATCCTCTCCACCCAGCTAGGGGTGCGGGCACCTGGCCACACATACCTGTATGCATCCACATGAATCCCAAAGCCCACACAGACAGGGATCCCCAGGAAATCCATCTTGCTGCGTTTCATCCACTTATCCACTGCACACAGGACAGATAAAGCCACAGATAAGCCTCCTATTTACTCTCATAATGAAAAGAAGCTGAGTGGGCTAATGAGACCACTCTGTACTGCAGAGGTACATTGTGAGCCAGTAAGGAGGACCGTGGCACATTGACAAGGCAGAAATAAAATTCAGGCCCAAGTTCACAGACTCATATTAGCATTAGTCCAGGACTGCCCAAGGTCGTTTCAGGGTCTAACGCTCATCCGTGACAACAGCTGACACGAGTCCTTTGCTGGAGTGGCAGGACGCCACCTACTGACAGCATATACTATGTACAACAAAAGCCTGTGCAAACTCAAAAGAAAATCAAATGTCTCCTCAACTCTCCATTTCTTCTCCTTCCTTAAATAAAGCCATGGAAGGCTTCCGGCAGACTTGTTGACAATGGTTTCCTGTCTTGAGTTTACTGGGCCCCAAGAGCCCTAGACAAAGGGAAGAGTATTTACCCAGAGCAGGTTTTGCTGCCCTCTGCAGGAAATTCAGTTCATTGAAAATCCTTCCATCCTTGGACGCCTAAATAGAGACACTATTAAATCACTGGCACTGTGGCCCAAAGGGTTCAGACAAACAGGCACTGATGCCGTGTTTTAGGAATGCTTTTGATTCTGAAAACAGTTTAAGTAAAAATTAAATACAGTTACTAACATTAAAAAAAACAAAATCCATAGTTCTTCTCATTCCTATACAATCACACCCACCCAAATCATTATCCTGCTGAAGTTAATTAAACCCTGGACACGCTATAACAAAAGCAATGTCATTGCAGATAATTCTTTGGAGTGGTTGTAAGCTCGGCCACTGCCGCTCCCATCTGTACCCTGACACGAGCACTTACCAGTTTGAGGACGTACTTGTAGGCAGATGAACAGGCTCCAGCTGAGTTCTGCTGAACTGAAATAAAAACACACACATTAATAATTTATATAACCAAATTTGTAGTGTCCAAAGCCAACAACAGCACTGGCATGTGACATACTCTATGGAAAGAGTTGGGGAACAGAGTAACCATCCCCATATACAAGACCTTCAAGATTTACAGAGCATTCACCAGCTATGTTTCACAGAAGGAAGTGAAGAAAATTTTGCAAGACCTAACAGGCTAACTGTAACAATACAATTTTCAGTCTGATCTTTATTTTACTTTATTGTAATATTGTACTTCTATTATACTCAATCTGAGAAGGATAAAAACAAACACATGCCAGTGTTGTGGAGCAACACTACAGTGTGGGTGGGATGCAGGCTTTTTCGCTCTCTTGGTAAGAGCTGTGACTGGGGGGGCTGGGACTAAGGTCTCTCTCACCTCCATACAGCAGCTCAGAGTCGCTCTGGCTGAGCAGCTTCCCCAGCGTCCACTTCTTGCCCCCCGAGTCGGTCAGCAGCTCCCCTTCCTGCAGGGGCTCTATGGCACATGCCTTCCGTGCTCGCTTCGCCTTGCTTTTCCCTGGAAGAATAAAAAACACCAAATACTTGTCGGAAAATCAAATCTGCGTTCTGACTCTTTAACCCGGTCTTCCTGTTTTGGCTTTTCCTTCTGTCATCCCATCTCTGTGCTTCCTTTGTCTTGCCTCTGGGTCACTAAAAGCCAACAGAGCCCATTATTAAGCTCCGGTGTCCTGAGTGACACTGCTCACCTGCAGAGGGGGATTTAGGAGAGGTCGAGGTCCCAACACTGGACTCTTCCTCGTGCTTAACCACTGGGGTTGCGAGGCGCTTCCGAGGCGACAGCGGGACACAGCTGCTCTGGCCTGCACACAGCCAGCAGCCGTGTGTTCAGACCAGAGAACCAGAGAAGAGAGACAGATAGAAAAACGTGCTGCTGTGAGTAACCACAAAGTAACAAACCGCAACAACAACAAAAAACACCACAGGTGCCATGCATGCAGGTGAGCATACAGTACAATACAATACAGGTAAACAAGTCAGTTTAACAGCTCAGTCAGTCATGTCAGTTTAACAGGTCTGTAAGTTTTCACACTTGATGCACAGCAAAGGCGCACACTGAGTCTGTGGAGATCTTCAGCAATGCACCACAACAAAATCCGGTGTCATTGCTCGGACTTCTTCTGCCCTGCAAATGGTGGTCTTCTCACTCACCCGCAGATGGAGATTTGGGAGAGGCAGTGAGTGAGGGGGATGCCCTGGCACTGACCACCACCTCTTCCCCTTTGACCTTTGAAGCAGCCAGCCGTGTTCTTCGCAGTGGTGAGAGATGGATGACGGGAACTGGGCTACTGGGAGCTGCACAGGAAGCAAGCACACAGCTGCTGAAAGATCTATTTATTTAAATGAATGTCACTTTAACAGTCCAACATCCTGTGGTTATTCTTCTCTTTTCCAGAGAGTACTGCTCCACTCTGGTCAAATGTTAATGGCTTAAAACTGTACCACAAGGAATTATCTGCACTCAGCAAGTCGTCTATCTATCTTGTCACCAGTCAGGACTGGGCCGCTGCTCTGTACCTGGGCTGTCGGTGACCGCGACCTGGGGGAAAGCCGAAGCCGCAGCCTGCTCGGGGTCCTGAACGGGCAGCTTCTCGCCACAGGAGGGGCAGAACTTGAAGCCTGACTGAAGCTTGTTGCCACACTGAGGGCAGAAGTGAAGGATCATCCTGGCAGTGAGGAGAAAAAGCAGGGTGACAGTCGCGTGACACGGCCAAAGCACATTCTCACTGAAAGACTGATGTTTGGGAGACCAGCTCACAGCTGTGCCAGTTGGCCTGAACACCCTGATTTTGGTGTTTTCAACACGGGTTGCAAGTTCACAAAATAAATTGGCAAGGGCAGCCTGCAGACACCACCACATACAACTTTGCAGAAATCTTCTGTGGACCTAGTTATGATAATGACATGAATGTAGAGTCAAATCATGGTTACAAAAACTAGGGGGGGAAGCAGCAGGTAGATGCAGTTTACATCGTTACATTTGTCGTCTATACATTATTCTCATCCCAAAGACCAGAATGAATACAAAACAACTGGGCTTCCCGCAATCTAGGGAACCGGCACCGAGGCGACATATTCAGGTGACAGAACTGACTGATTGTAATATCCGTGGTACCCGACGTTCATGACAAAATATGGAAGTTGTCTTTTACTTCAACCATGTATTCAACTAAAGGCAAAACAGACAACTAGGTCTAATTATATATATATATATATATATATATATATATAACATTGCACACATCGGTGAAAACATCAGTAGTCTAAGCTGCGTCGTTATACTAGTGTTCAAACTGAGACGAGCTGTGTTAGTGTACTAGGTTAGTGTACTCCATTACAAACAGCAAAACAGCCCGCCCGGCCACCAGTGCAGTAAAAGATCATAGTTGTACCTGGAAACTTGCAGAAACTGCAGGGAGACTGGGGCGGCTGCAGGATAACCAAGTCAGTCGTTTTCCTGTCCTATCAAACTTTCCCACTGTACACAGCGGCAGCAAAAGCGCGGAAAGAAACCTAGATATGTAATACTACAAGATATCAGGACCTGTCTGTACTGTAGTGCTGACATCTGACCGCCATATTGTGTGATAATAAACTGCGCTCCTACTGGCTCTCCTGCGGTGCGTTCTGGGTAGTCTTGCCCAATCACAGCCTCCGGCGATACCAGGAATAAGCCAATCATAGCCCGTATCGCAACGAAGTTTGACAGAGCATCAGTCCGCCAATTACAGCCTGTAGATTCTTGATTACATTTTTTTATATATATATATATATATATATAATTTTTTGCCTTTTGAGTACATATTTCGCAACTATAATATGCACAGTCCAGCATCGATCCCCAGTCCTGCTAATTAGATAGTATTAGCTCAACAGGTGCAGCAGCACTCTCTAATAGGGTTACGATGTAAAAAACTGTTTAATTACTCGTGGGACTCTTTGTATTGTATGATCTACAGTAATAATAATAATACTTACATATACTTATACTAATTTAGATACTATCATGTATACTGTGTATACATAATTCATGGAAACATACCTTGTGTTTAATAATAGATTGCTTCAGTGTGTTACGGAAAAAAATATTCCATTATTCAGTTATGTATTTATTACTCAAATATGTATACTCAATCGATTTGAAAAGTGCCAGCATACAAGTAGTATAGATCTAATTATATGAAATAATTTGAAAGTTGCAGTTTGCCTTCTGTACAGTACTTTACTATTGGACACTTTAGATGTTAGCTGGTACTGCCCGAAAGGCGCAGAGCTTATGCTATTGCCATGTGTTTTAAGAACAGTAATATCATGCTTGTGTTAGCACAGTTGCAGGAGGGCCTGTGGGGCTGGCTGTGATCCCTCTTGGGGTGGAGGCATCACACACCAGACTGAATGGCAGAACATAAAGAAAGACAAAAAGAAAAGGAATGTCCAGAGATTGACAGTTTATTGCTATGATCCATCACAAACCATCAGCCCACAGTTGAAAGGACGGTACCATAGACGGACTGGCCATCGGGCAATTCTGGCAAATGCCCTGTGTAGACACCCGGACCGCACATCGCCAACACAACTGCCCCCCCCCCCCCCCAGACCGCAGTTTATTGGGACCCAGACTCCAGCAGCTGTCGGCTCCCTGGGTAAAAGTCAAGGGCCGTTTTTTTGGTCCCAGTGCACCCCTGGACGGGACCCTCCTCCACTGTGTCTGTTTTCAGACCCAGCAGTGGGCTGACTGGCTGGCATTTTCACCAGGGGATGCGATTGCCTTCCCAGTCCAGGAACTGGCCACAGCTTTCATCCCTCAGGGAACTGATCACGTGAAGCAGCCCTCTGACACTGTCCACAGGCTCCAGAGGGGCCTGCAAATACACATACACACACAGAGAGACACACACACACACACATTGATGTAGTGTCAGATATGAAATACTGTGCAAAAGTTTTAGGCAGGTGTGAAAAAATGCTGTAAAGTAAGAATGCTTTCAAAAATAGACATGTTAATAGATTATATTTATCAATTAACTAAATGCAAAGTGAGTGATCAGAAGATAAATCTACATCTAATCCATATTTGGTATGACCACCCTTTGCCTTCAAAACAGCATCAATTCTTCTAGGTACACTTGCACACAGTTTTTGAAGGGACTCGGCAGGTAGGTTGGCCCAAACATCTTGGAGAACTAACCACAGTTCTTCTGTGGATTTAGGCAGCCTCAGTTGCTTCTCTCTCTTCATGTAATCCCAGACAGACTCGATGATGTTGAGATCAGGGCTCTGTGGGGGCCATACCATCACTTCCAGGACTCCTTGTTCTTTATCCTGAAGATAGTTCTTAATGACTTTCACTGTATGTTTGGAGTTGTTGTCATGCTGCAGAATAAATTTGGGGCCAATCAGATGCTTCCCTGATGGTATTGCTTGATGGATAAGTATCTGCCTGTATTTCTCAGCATTGATGAGACCATTAATTCTGACCAAATCCCTGTAGAAAGACAATGAGGATGAACTCACGTCTCCTCCCCCCATGTCAGTCTTCACCCAGCCGGGGTGGATGGCCACACACAGGATCCCTTCTGCCCTTATATCCTCAGCCAGGCAGCATGTCAGCATGTTCAGAGCGGCCTAATACAGAGGAGACAGGAGTGGTGCTGAACTGACCAGGAGCAGTACAGTTTTGTGGCTTCTGATCTCTGTGGAGCAGCGGTCTGTTGTGCCATGGCTGTAGTGCACACATACTGAAGGCAGCGGCAGCCTCATAACACCCAGTGCATTTGATAATAAATATAGTTTTAAGCCTGTGCTATTACATCTGTGTCTGAGCTCACTGAAAGCACCTCTCTTGTGTGTCTTTTCAGGAGCTGACTGGGAAGCCTTCCTGATTCTGGGGCAAGAGGTGAGCTGTCATACCTTGCTACAGCGGTAGGGGTACATAGACATCCTGGCGAAGTTCTCGGGGCATTTCCTGATGGAATCCATCAAGGTGGAGATGTTGATGACTGCAGCTCTACTGCAAGACAGGCCCTCCTGGCTGCAGGTCTGCGCAGCTCTCCGCAGGTAGAGCAGGAACTCCTGGAGGAGCAGAGCAGGAGCAAGTCGGACCAGTCATTCTCATCGTCTGGTCGAATGAAATGGACAAGCACTCTAGTCCAGATAGTTAGACACTGTCTTAGTTCAGTCAACTGTTTTACCTTACCACTGAGTCTTGCCAAATTGTATTATATTACATAATACTGATTTGAATATGCTGAGGGCCTGTGAGTTACACCGTTCCAGCTGACATAATATGTCTGAACGCTGTTGACTCTCACCTTGCTCACTAGCATGGGGCCGACGACGTTAATTTTGTAAGTGTCAATCATGTGTTGAGGGCTGCTTGCCTCCAGAGTGCTGCCCACATTGATTCCTGCGTTGTTAATCACTAAGTTCAGCCCCCTGTCGTTCAGAGCCGCGCCCACCTGTTTGGCAGCTTCCCTGACGCTGATGGGGTCCCCGGTGTCTGTCGTCATGCATTGAAGCAAGAGAGGTGCTGGTTTAGCTTCTTGTAATTACTTTCGATCTTAATTTTAATTCTGCATTGTATGAAAATCCAATTGCCAATTGCCAATGATCCAACATTTAAAGATATGAGTTGCCTTCTGACCCATTGGGACCACAGTAACAATTTACTTGACTATGGTACATATTTGTGGAGTGTACAGAGTGTACATTTGTGGTTGTCAGACAATTAATTGGTCTCTCTCTTTTAATCAAATAAAACACTATGACAAAATCTCCCTTTAAATTGGACTTCCCCTTTCACTACATATCTCTTTGGGTTTTGTTTGTTTTCTCATAAAGTGGATCAAGACATATACATGAAGTGCATGGAGTGTTTCACAAATTGTGTGGAGCGTTTCTATGTGCAGTGATGGCAACAGAAACACATGTAGCAACACACAGAGGCGAGGGGTGCAGTCTTTAATTCTCCTATCACAGAATCAATGCCATGTATGTTTAAGTAGATTTAGCCTAGGGTGTTCATTCTGTATTCAGTCCTTACCTTAGCACACTGTCCCCTCCATCACTTTCCCCCAGTTTAATACTGAACGAAGGCTTTCATAACTGTTGCACAACCCTCTCTCTGTATTGTAAATGTAATGTGGATTGTTTTTGTAGATTGTGGATAAATCTGAAGAAAATCCAAATAGTAAGGATAAAAACTATTACTAATAATCTACAGTCAGACCCATTCTGCTCTTAACAAACTTCAAATTTCTGTGGGAAAAAAAAAAGAAACCTCTCTTAACCATAAAATCATATTATTAAAAAGATGTTTATTATGATCATGATGACAACGATGATGATGTCACAAGCAGATGCCAGTTATCTAAGCTGACATACATGGTTTTACAAACGATAATGTACACAATGGCTATAATGATAGTTACTTGACTTATAGAAGACTTACCTAATTGAATGATGGTGATTATGTCTGGATGCTTCTTCGCAAGTTCTTGTAAAGCCTAAAAGAAAATGTGTCAGAACATTTTGCTTTTTTCTGTGAACTGATATTTGGTTTGGTTGAATTTTCAGTTTGAATGTTACACTATGTTTAGATGTTATATTTTTAAAAGTAATAAAAATGACAAATTGAATTTTATCATTTCTGAAACATTCAGCCCTTCCACGAGAGTAATATCTCAGCACTGTGGCATCAGGCTACTGCCCAAACTTAAAAAGAGATGGTGCCACCCCCGTACAGTTGACACTGACTGACCACAAGGCAATGCAGCCCAAGAATCTGAACCGGTGTTAACACTGACAACGAGAACGCCTCCCTCCCCTTCTGCCGTGTGAGGGAGCATCACTCCCCCAGGCTTCTCCTTGATCTCTCGAGAGGGCGTCAGGCTCTTTCTTACATGATCCCTCTCCCCTGGAGGATACTGCTCCCCATTCGATCCTCCCAGTCCCGCTCTTATCTTGGCTCTGGGCCCATCTGAGTCTCGACACCCGGCAAAGAGCTGGTCAGGAAGGCTGGGTGACCCGACCAGCTGACGCACGAGCTCCAGTCCAATGCCTCAATTTGATCCAGTGATCAGAAGCCTGGAAGGTCTGCTGGATGCCATCGTTCCTCTCTCTTCACCTGGGCTGGAATGTCCTGGTCTCCCCCACTAAGCAGATCTGGAATATATGGGTAGTAACCTTTTCAGTAATTATTAACCAGGCAAAGCAAACATCAAGCAAAAGTAATTGTGAGAGTGCAGAAGGCTTTGTTCTCATGTTAGAAAAGCAAGGGAATGGTGTTCCATAACACAATGCAGTAACTGGCAAAGTCTCTTCTGTCGACACGACAACACAGTAGCGCACTTCCGGATGAAGATTCTAAACACGAGTTCAGCCAAACCCAGTGGAAGGTAAATTAGAGTTTATTTTGGTTTTAAGGGAACTATGTCCTGGGGATGAGGATGAAGCCATCAGAACCCCCCCCAACTTTCAGTCAAAGGGTGGGGGTGGGTGGAGGAGGGATGAATGCTGGAACAGTGTTGTGTGCTGCCAGATACTGAAGCTTGGAAATGTCAGGCACAAGAATGGGGTTAACCTCCCACCCCAAACTGTTTAAATCACCATTGATGGGTAAGGCTAATAAATTAGCATATTTTTATTAACTGAAGATTTGCACAGTAAAAAAAATCTTAGTTAAACAGATTAAATAGATAAAATTAAAAAAGGAAATGTTTAATTAGGGATGAAGACAGAAACTAAAGGAGTATTTTAGACAATTTTGCATTAAAATGATGTTCAGTGTTAAAATTAGGGTTAGGGTTCGAGGCATGCCTAGTTTAACACCCACTGTATATGCAGCTCTGACAACATGTAGGTTTCTGATGGAAAAAGTGATAGAAAAAAAATACCACGCAGGTTTATAATTCAAACATTTTATTAAATGGAACCAAAGAACGATTGGCACTTAGTGTAATTAAACTTAAATCAGCCTGGCTCTCAAAGAGAAGTTACTGGAACCACAATAACGGCATTAAAAACTTGTTCAGTATAGTCGGAAGGCTTTGGACAGCAAGATTGAGGAGCAAAAAGACATTCTAATAAAGAAGCAGCGCAGCAGTTTGTTGAAGAGATGTTCTGTACTGAGCTGCAAAGGACCAACACAAATGGAGGATGGCTTCTCCAAAGGGCGCACTCCTGGAAACCCCAGGTGCCACACCATGGTCCTGGAGAGCAGTAGTCCCACCAGACCAGCCCAAGAGGTGTGCCATGACACATCAAGCTCACTTTAAGCTTGATGTCCAGAATTAAAGAGTGCGATATGAGGGACTATGAGGGACTACGTCAATCTAGAGGGGCAAGGAGGAAGCCTATAAGAACTGGCACATACAAGATCTGGGGGAGCTCAGGATCCCATGATGGGACCCACCTCCGGGGACGGTCAGTTCCCCCTGCTGGAGCCCGAGTCCAAGATCTTTTAACCATTTTATGAATGATTATATTTTAAAATGAATTTTAAAAATGAATTTTAATTGTTTTTAAAGATTTAGTTGTTTTTAAAACATTAATTGTTTAGGGTTTTTTTGGTTTAGTTTTGTTCTATTTTTTTGTCAAATACATTGTCCGTTTTGGATTTAAATTTTAAATGCATTGGACCTTTTTTGTTTGTTTTTTATTTTTTTAATTGTTTTTTTAATTTTGTCCAGTGCATTTTCAGTTATTATCAATGTATTTGACCTTTTGTTTAATCACGTTTGTTTTGTTGTTTTGTGCACTTGTTTATTTAAAGTGAAGTATTTTGTTTTCGTTAAATCACAAAGATTTAAATTTTTTTTAAGTGATCTTAAGAATTGATTTAAAAAAAGTTTTTAATCACAAGTATTAAAAAATTGAAATGTTTTAATTTGTAAAATGTAAAATACTCTAAACAATAAAACAGTATTAAAGAGTGCGATACTCTAACACCCGGGGTTGTCCAGGTGGGTCCTTGGGGGCCCCACTGTGCCGTCACTCCTGTCATAATTGGCTTAATTTTACATAGAAAAAATTTCAATAACGTATTTCCCCAACACTTGAAAGTAAGTAAAAAAGCTATAATATTACAGCAGTCAAAAATGTTATGTACAGTGGGTGCCCCAGAACCAAGAATGAGACCCACTCTTCCCTAAACACCCAGGAATCCCCCAGGAGGATCTGGCCCAACTTGACAAACAGACACAACATGACTAACTGATTCAAGAAAATACAATTTAACAAAAAGACACCTAACATTTGCTCCAAGTGTTTTAGAAATTGGTGGTTTAAGGCAGACATTTCTAACCCGGGTTAAACGCTGTTCTCCAGGGTTAACTGTGGCCATATACCGTCACCATCCAATTTCCTGCCTTCTCCCCTTCCTCCGACCCCCCTTACATGGGCTCACTGCATTGTGGGAGTGGAATGTTGTACTCTTCCCAGGAGCGTCAGAGGAACAGTGACTGTGCCGATGGTGTCACTCGTTTCGGACAGGTTAACATTTGACCCGGCTTCAGAGAATCGGATTATTAAACCGGAGCCTCCTGGTCACAAAGCCTGCACAGCAAAGATTGAACGATGGAAGATTATCCAGGTTTTGCACAACCAGCTTCTCTTTACAACTTAAACTTTTTCAAAAATGTAAGACTCTGCAGGAAAAAAAAAAAAAAAAAAAAAAAAAAAAGTGCAATGTTTTGTAACCACCCCAAACATACATACACAAAATATATATATCTTTTATGTGCAAAGATAATGATTTGTTTCAATTTCCTACACAAGGTTTACATTTAATATCTGACCAGGATACGGAGTAGAAACTGCTTCTCTGTTCCTCTGGGTAAGACATGGGCCTACCATGATTGCCTGCTTCACTCTGCCGCTTCCTGCATGCTCTCCTTTCAGACCATCCACATTATAGGAAACAGGACTTGATTTGGGAGCAGACTTCGGTCATGCTCCAACAGAGGCAAGCTAACCTGGTGTGTGTATGGATTTCTCTTTGGTAAGGTTCTAGAGATTTAAAGATGATGTTAAGGAGCATGTTTTACATTATTTGCCAAAATGAACTGATTTCCAATGGACATATTTGGCATTCATTTTTGTTTGTTTGTGTTGTTAATGTTTTAAAGAAAGATATAATAAGGGTTTCTCTATTACAGTTAAGTAACAAAAGTCTTTCTATTAACTCATTTCTTTCTTCTTGCAAAATAAAACGAAGGCTCTAAGGATCACCAGGTCTTGCTTTTGACCTTTTGGTGTTCCACAGTTCACACATTTGAGAATGTCACCCGTTATAAAGTTTCTCTAATTTAGCGAAGGGCAACACTAACAGGAAAAGTCACAGACCCCAGGCTTGCAGAGACTTGGCAAGACTCTCGAGCCACATGAGACGCAAGAAATCTGTGTCTGTCCAGAGAGCCTGTGCGGTTCTTGTTCAGGGCAAAACTGCACTGCGTAGGCATCTTCCAAGAAGGGAAAACCTGGCTTGCCCAAGTGATCACTCGCCAGACTAAAGCCTGTGCAAGATAAATTTGTGCTGCATGACGGGGAGGCCCAACCGAAGTGAAGGCTGCTCTGGCCAGCAGTGTGGGTTGGCTGTTCTTCGGCTCAGCTAGGGAGAAACCAATAGCATGTAAGGAAAGAGAAAAGCCGATGTGCAGCTCAGTAAACCGGACAGAGGCGGCTTCAGGTGGCAGCCCTAGACCACTCTGCCACGGATAGACACAGAGCCAGCCAGGCTTGGGAATAAGGCCTCTTAAGGGACAGGTGCGTTTGCACGGGATGCCCCGATGGCTTGACAAGGGTTGTCTGTCCTGCAGCCCTCACTCGGTGCACATGTCCTAAGGCCCTGTCATGGCAGCTCGGCTCCTGCTCGCTCACTCCGCTATAGCGTCGCCAAGACCCTCAGGAAGGAGATGACCAGGACGCAGAACGACTGTCCCACTCCAAAAACAAGGGCTTCCAGTGAGATCATTTTTTTCCCTGCTGCTTTGTACACCCCAGCTATTGCTGCACCTGTGGACAACAAGAAAGAGAGCAAGCATTACGTACAGCACACCCCAGGAAGAACGTGCCGCAATAATTATATATACATTTTATTTTTAGAAAAAGCAAGACTGTTTACAGATATATCACAGGACCAAAGACACTTGTTCCTCAGAGTTACTCAAGTGGAAACTGCTGCATACAGGTGAATGACCAAACCTCTGAAAGTACAAACCATAGACACTGGCAGACTGGGCTGCCATTCAACCACTGAAACGAAATTACCCACAAGGCAACATGGCCTCGGCCAAATCAAAACTCTGCCCTTCCCATGAATCAATTGTTTCCATCACCATTTAAATTGAAAGACGCCACATTCTACTAATTACAGTTAAAAGCAATTAAACTTTGACAGGGTGCAAGTTTCTAATTTGTGAATCCTGGGCAGGGTTAAAGTCTCAAGCTGGTCTAGGCCCCCCGTGTGCATTTTTCTGCAGATGCATAGCTGTACACTGCAGATGGAGAGAGAGAGACGTACTGGTGAGGGCCCCTCCGAAGGCTGGCCCCACGATGCTCATGAGCAGGATGGCCACGGGCATGAAGCGGGCTGTCTTGTGGTGCCGGAGCGTGATGAGGGCCAGCAGGGCGGCGGGAAGGTGGAAGGCCAGGGAGGAGACCAAAGCCCAGAGGAACACGCCGTACCACATCTCTGAAACACAGCAACACACAGCCGTGGTGAACTCTGTGCTCTGCAGCACACAGCACACCGCCACGAAGCAGGGAAAGCCCGCACTGCTGCACAATTAAAATGACAATTTAAAATCATGACGAACCCAGGAGCATGAGTGGGAAGACAGGATTATAACAATGGGTTAGAGAACAGTATGAAGGTAAACCAATGACCTTTAAACCCTGATAACTTCAACATTCGAGTTCATGTGATAAAACAAAATCTAATAACTGCACAAAATATGTCAAAATAAACACACTTATGACAACCTTCTGGAGTATAACCATTGAGGGGTAATGTCTTTGGGTGATTGTAATCACCGATTGACAGACAATGGTGACAGCACACTCCCCATGTTCAGCTGTGGTCTCCAGGGCTGTTCATTCCTGAGGATTTCAGCAAGGTTATGTGTCATACCAGTTGATTATTTGTATTTTTTCCATCATCCATTTAAATCTATCCAGAAAGCCATGAAATTACAGTTTCAGAAGGGTGCATTTACTAACACGGCCATCTCCTGCTTAATGATTCATTACCAGTCCACTGTTCAGACTGCAGCTAACTTTGCAACAAGAATTAAAAGACTAAATAAACTGTCCTGCAGTAAACACACTTTGGCTGGAAAAAGGGAGCGAGGCGCTGTCCTTGTGCTAACAGGGCGTTATATAAGAATGAGCATTTATGACCCTGAGATATAATCCTGTGAACGATTAGTACATTTACATAAACAGGCTTTGGTCCAATTTGACACATTAGTTTAAATGTATTCATTCTCTGCTGGTTAAAATGACATCCCTACATCCAATGGGAAAATAAGCCAAAACAGGCCAAGAAAAAAGCTTAAAAAACAAAATCAACTTCAACTAGACCACTCCTGCAAGTGATGCACAGGCTTAGGTTATGGTTAGACTAAACTGGAGATACTGGTAAAGGTGGGAATGGTGGTATGGGTCCGTTAAGGTGGTTTTTTTTTAATAGCCGAGATAACTTTTGCATCTGAGGAAAGTTTAGTGTTGGACTTGAGTCAGACTTGCCAGGAGACATCTGTGTGATGTGGATGTGTTTGCCCACAGCACCCCAGCCTGCACACATACTGCACTGTGACTGAATACATTTCACGTCAACGCTTAATTCTCCTTTGCGTCACCTAAACAGGGTTCAAATACACCAGAAATGTCAATGCTAAGTGTTCATAGCAGTGTTTGCATGGACACAACACGAGCAAAAACAGTACAAGTCACTTAAACCAGCAGCACAGCTTCCGGGTTGCTACTGTGGTCGTAGTCCAGCATTTGAGCAAAATAACTGCGATTGCTTTAAATTGTTTATATAACTAGAGCGATCTTTACCTGCATAAATTAGGTACTTATGCATTTCATCTGTATGGATTATGAACACCGCTCAGACTGTACCTAAGTCCCATACACTTTAGCTTCCATAGATAATCAGGTAATTATAACAAGACTATTATTCACAACTGTAACCAAATGATCTAGTACGAGTAGAAATACAGGTGCAGGATCCACATCTGACCAATCATTTACGCCGTTGTTAGCGCTCACCTGAGAAATCGCACAGCGAAGACGAGTTGAAGCACTGGGTGCCATTTTCCGCCTTTGGGACCAAATTCAGGCTGAGGATCTGCTGCACAAACCCCGCTGCACCATTTGCGTCGTTACTGCCGCTCTGCATCGTTCAGCCATGGACAAATAAAGGGCCAGCAGTGACGGGAAAATAAAACCACCAGCTTCCAAGGCATTCAAATCAGATTGCTCGCAAACGCTTCTTCCCTGGGCGGATTAACCCAACCAAAACTTCCACTTCAGAGCACCACGTCACCTCGTCCCACAATCTGACCTACAGTAACCCATTTTGCGGCGACTGACGTGCACGATTGACAACGTTTTAAAACAATCACAGTGCAGAACGCACCAGCGGAGGCGGGACATAATATGAAAGTGACCAATAACAAGACGAGGGTGTGGCTACATCATAAATAATAATAATACCGTATGTTCAAGTGTAAAAACTATGGTTTAAAATATGCTTTAAGTGGAGGCTTGTATACTCTGGATAGGTTTGAACGCTAACGGTTTGTTTCATGCACTACGATATACACAAACCAACCATATTTGTTCATGAAAAAGAATTGGAAATGCGTTCATGTCTTGCGTCTGTTTCTGAAAGTTTGAGCCTGTGCGGCTGCCGTAGCGTAGTGTAGGGATTGGTTGCGGAAGCGGAACCCAGGCCGCTGTGTGAGTGAGTGAGTGAGTGAGTGAGAGAGAGAGTGAGAGAGAGAGAGAGAGAGAGAGAGAGAGTGAGAGTACCAGCGTGCTGTCCGCTTATTTCACAGGGACACCGATATCGATGCTTTACATCCTTTAAACACGGCTTTGCTCCAGTTGGTATCGACAGAACAATGAACTACTCAGATTACGATTCCGAAGATTACTCGTCGGGCGCAGACGATGACTATGTTCCTTCCGGTAATTTATATATTGTGTTTAGATTCAGGCAGTAGTTTGTTATTACAGCTCATGCCATTCTCCTGTTGTGATCGCACCTAAAATGATAGTGCTTGATGTTGAGTCCTTGCGGTGTAAAGCTAAAGGTAATCTTTCCCCTCTTTGATTACTGTTTACTGTTCAGTGGATCTGATCCACGCAAAGAAACCAAAAAAGGTGGACTGCTGTTTGTTTACATTTCATTTGAAGGTGTTATGTTAGCTGTGGCAAAGACTGTCCAATAACTGTGGTTTACTGGAGCTCTAGTGTAGATATGTGTATTTGACTTACAACTATTTTAGATTCTTATAACATTCTTATAGGAATATATGTATTATTCATAATTATAAGACCTTTATTGGTCGTTAAATTGTTAATAGTTCCAAAAGTGCTCTTGCAATGATCATGGTTATATTGTGGGGGTAAATTTAACCATTATCAATTGTCATAAATGGACATTTATCTTCTCTGCAAGCTTGAATGTAGAATAAAAGTTCTGTTATACTGAATCCCAAATCACACAAGATTTTGAAAACTCCCTGGGACAAGAGGTTTAAATGGCAGCCTGTCTGTGTGTGTATCTAACCTACATCCACATTACTGCTAGCAAATTAGCTGAAACTAAGTGCTGTTAAGATTATTCCCTTGGGAATCATCTTAGTCTCTTGAGTATATTTATAGCAGTCCAGGCAATTTACTTTAAGAAATGTCCCAAAGGTTCAAGAGAGAAACTCGCTCCTGGTCCTGGAGAACCACAGTTCTGCATGGTTTACAGGCAAGTTACAATCCACAAATGCTTTGAGTTAGTGGTGATTTACACTGATGAATTGGGGAACAGCTCAGGATGAATGAAGGGGAGAAGATGCTGTCCTTCTCTCTGACAAGGAGTGAGTATCCCCTTGGTCGATGCAGTTCTTACATATGAGCTCCGGTTGTTCCTTCGTGCGACAGACGATGACTTGAGCGAAGATGACATGAGTGAGTGTGTGAAGGAGGAGCTGGTGGAGGGAGAAGCAGGGGAGAGTGCGGAAGGTCCAAAGAAGACGATGGCAGGGAAGAAGAAGAAAAGCAGTAAAGGCGTCCTGGCAAGGTGAGAGGGTGATGATTAAATTGTACGATGGCATTGCTTTCATTGGTTGCTTTCATTGGTTTACGGTTTCAAATGTTACTCTCCCCTACACATAGGAATTTTGCAGCCAATCAGATGTGACCATAGTCTATCCTGATTCAGGCCTTACCCTTCACTGTGAGACTGGGCACTCCTGGGTCACTGAAGTTCATCTCTCCACAGAAAGAGAAAGAAAGGAGGTCTGCGGCTGGAGGAGGGGACTGAGACCAGGGAGGAAGGTGCCACAGAGGTGTTGCAGGAGGGGCAAGAGGAGGATCCCTGTTCAGGAGAGAGGAAAGGAGTGAAAGTAGAGGATAAGAAGAAGGCCGACGATCTGTGGGCCAGCTTCCTCAGTGACGTGGGCCAGAAAGTCAAACCCGCACCCACGGTCACGGCTGCAGCATCGGCGCCACCTGCACATGGCCAGCAGGTACCCAATGCATGCGAGAAGAGCTGCTCTTGTTCTCCTATCTGTATGGTCTGTCTGACAGATCAGTGTTTCTATATTTCCATTTGTAAACTCTGTATAATCATTGACCAGTGCCCACTCTGGACTGGCACTGGTCAATGGTTATGCAGATTCGAATGACTCTGTAACTCAGGTAAGGGACCCTGTGCTCCCAAGTTGAGATTCCAGTAGTGCTAACGCAAGGAGTCTTTGTCTTTGTTTTAAGTTGCTCTGTAGAAATGACTGGTCTGCCACTCTCGCAGGCTGACGGAGACAGTCAGGGCAGTTCAAGCCAGGCGTCCGCTGAGACTAAGGAGCCGGCTCAGAGCAAAGCGCCTTCGAAGATCACTATCACCAAGGTGTTTGATTTCGCTGGAGAGGAGGTTAGGTAAGTGTCATTATCATGTATGTATGTATGTATGTATGTATGTGTGTGTGTGTGTGTATGTATGTATATAATTTTATTATTTCCCCTCCCCATCAACCAAGTGTAAACCGTTCAAAATCGAAATGAATTGTAAAAAGCACAAACCTTGAATTATCTTTATAATGAATTGAGATTTTTCTGCTTTATTTGCTGTCCTTTTCTCCTGCCTTTTTATTGAGTTTGATCAGATGTGGAGGTATTGTGCTTTTTTAGGAACACTGTATATGTTATATAACAAATATAAATGAGGCCTTGCAAGACTTTCATTTCCCACAAGATGGCATCACCGCTTCAGGATTCACCTCCGTAGACACCATATTTTCGTGTTGTTTACCAATGTTGACACAAGCGGTTCAGTCTTCACACAGCCAAGAATCAGCTGTCCTGATTGTGTTTGTTTACTGTGTGTTTTCAGTTAGTTCACCATTAATTAATAAATAGGTTTGATTTAGATGATTTCCTGTTTATAATTTTCCAGGTTTTTTAGTCGAATATTTGAGTGCACCACTGTTACAGGGCCTTCCAGTCTCTCTTTAGAAAGCTCATGTATGTATGGATGTTAATGTATTGTATTTCTCTTAACCTGTCCAGGAAAATTGGGGGATGGGGGGGCTTGCTTACTCTTCTTCCTTGGTGTGGAAGGAGGTTATTTTCATTCCGTCAGAAAAAAAAGGCTTAGCTTCCACCACAGACAATCCATGGTGCTGTCATCGCGGAGCAATGGACACGTTTTGTCATCGTCCATGTGAGGCCGGGGAGATTTGTGCTCTGTTATTGGAGAGTGATGAGTTGACATGTGAAAGGACTGTATTGTGCTGGAAACACGAGGGGGCAGTTGACAGGAGAGTTCAGGGGTGTTTTCTCAAGGTTACTTATGTCAATCAGTTGCATTAGGGGAAGGGAATATAAATAGAAACTACAATAAAAAAAATATGTATGTGTATGTATTCTGGCGATTTATTGGCTTTTGGTAAACACCTGTGTACAGAGACTTGCTTTAAAACTGCAGACTTGCCTGAGTGTGACTGTGTGTGAGTTTGACTGTGTCAGTGTCAGTGGAATAGGACCTTGGAATGACACTGGTAAAGCAATATAAGCCTTATAAAGACAACTAGTGTTGTGTGTCTCTATCATCAGCTTTGACTGTGACCTCCCCACCCCTCCGCCGGGGCACAGCTGCCCTGGCGGCCACACCATCTCCCTACCGAAGTCAGAGAGCAGGGCGTCCAGAGCTTGTTATATCTATGATGCCCACGTTGCCTGTGAAGGGCTCTATTAGTCTGCAGAGTCAGGGCGCAATCCTGCATTACACTCTGAGCCACAGGGGCTGTGGCAGTCAAAGGTCAGAGAAACATGTTATCTGTGATTGAGCCTTCGATCCGCTCGGGGACTGCGCGGGGGGGGCGTTGCTGAGCACTGCGGTCAACTCGGGTTACCTCCACTCTTAATAATTGAACAGATCCTTTGCCACTTTGACATTTACTGCATGACGCCATCCCAGTCTGATTGAGTTGTAGTTGCTTTTGCGGCAGGGCTGTAAGGGGGAGTTGGGGTGGGGGTGGCGGTGATATCAGTGATGTTTACAGATGGAGTCGGCAGGCAGGTG